>NW_019154100.1:17636993-17835795 GCF_002288905.1 Enhydra lutris kenyoni | reverse complement strand
AGGGGATAAAAATATATTATATGTTTATAAAAAATAAAATTAAAAAAAAAAAAAAAGAAAAGAGAAAGGACCCAGTTGCTGCCAATAGCCTCTGGTGATTTGGGGTCTTTTCTGGTTCCATATAAATTTTAGAATGATTTGTTCCATTTCTTTGAAAAAATTTATAGTATTTTGATAGGGACAGTGTTAAACATGTAGGTTGCTTTAGGTAGCATAGACATTTTCACAATATTTGTTCTTCCAATCCAGGAGCATGGAACATTTTTCCATTTCTTTGTGTCTTCCTCAATTTATTTCATGAGTAATTTATAGTTTTCTGAGTACAGATTCTGTGCCTCTTTGGTTAGGTTTATTCCTAGGTATCTTATGGTTTTGGGTGCAATTGTAAATGGGATTGACTCCTTAATTTCTCTTTCTTCTGTCTTGCTGTTGGTGTAGAGAAATGCAACTGATTTCTATGCACTGATTTTATATCCTGACACTTTACTGAATTCCTGTATAAGTTCTAGCAGTTTTGGAGTGGAGCCTTCTGGGTTTTCCACATAAAGTATCATATCATCTGCAAAGAGTGAGAGTTTGACTTCTTCTTTGCCGATTCAGATGCCTTTAATTTCTTTTTGTTGTCTGATTGCTGAGGCTAGGACTTCTAGTACTATGTTGAATAGCAGTGGTGACAGTGGACAGCCCTGCCATGTTCCTAATCTTAGGGGAAAAGCTCTCAGTTTTCCCCAATTGAGAATGATATTCACTATGGGCTTTTCAAAGATGGCTTTGATGTACCCTCTATCCCTACACTTTGAAGAGTTTTGATCAGGAAGGGATGCTGTACTTTGTCAAATACTTTTTCAGCATCTATTGAGAGTATCATATGGTTCTTGTTCTTTCTTTTATTAATGTATTGTATCACATTGATTAATTTGCAGCCCAGGAACAGATCCCACTTGGTCATGGAAAATAATCATTTTATTTTATTTATTTATTTATTTTTTTAAAGATTTTATTTATTTGACAGACAGAGATCACAAGTAGGCAGAAAGGCAGGCAGGTGGAGGTGGGAAGCAGGCTCCCCGCTGAGCAGAGAGCCCCATGTGGGGCTCGATCCTAGGACTGTGGGATCATGACCTGAGCTGAAGGCAGAGGCTTTAACCCACTGAGCCACCCAGGCGCCCCCAAAATAATCATTTTAATGTACTGTTGTAGCCTATTGGCTAGTTTTTTGGTGATAACTTTTGCATCCATGTTCATCAAGGATGTTGGTCTGTAATTCTCCTTTTTGATGGGGTCTTTGTCTGGTTTTGGGATCAAGGTAATGCTGGCCTCATAAAATGAGCTTGGAAGTTTTCCTTCCATTTCTATTTTTTGGAACAGTTTCAGGAGAATAGGTATTAATTCTTCTCTAAATGTTTGGTAGAATTCTCCTGGGAAAATGCTTTAATCTACTTACTGGTTATGGGGCTGTTCAGGTTTTCTATTTCTTCCTGGTTCTGTTTTGGTAGTTTATAGGTCTCTAAGAATGCACCCATATCTTCTAGATTGTCAAATTTGCTGGTGTATTGTTGCTTATAATTCTTAAGATGTTTTTATTTCTTTGGTGTTGGTTATGATCTTTCCTCTTTCATTCACGATATCCTTAATCTCAGGAAACAAACTGAGGACTGCTGGGGGTTGTGGGGAGAGGGATAAGGTGGTTGGGTTATGGACATTGGGGAGGGTATGAGTGCTGTGAATTGTGTAAGACTGATGATTCACAGACCTGTACCCCTGAAGGAAATAATACATTATATGTTAATAAAGCAAAAAGATGTACAGACAAAAAACAAAAAATAAAGTGTTAGTTCTTCACTTAAACCTGTTCAAAATCAATAATGGGCTGTTGCATTTCAAGGTGACGCCAATGGAAGACAAAGAGAGGAAATTCTAATGATGGCAATGATTCGTGCTGAGATTAATATATCAGCACTGCTGTTGTATTGTTCTCCATGATTACTCAAGACAAGGGTAAGGTAAGGTAAGGTAAGGCACCCCACCCCCCCAACACAAATCCAAGGCAATAGAGACTCAGGCAAATAACCTAGTTTACCCACTGTATTGGTGTCTGGACTGATAAACTTTTTTTTTTTTTTTTTTTGTACCAGCTGGATTGCATGGTTACTTAGTATTTGGGGGATATAAAATGTGTTTCCTTCACTAGAGAAGACCACTAATTGCCCACTGTCAGAGGACCAATCTTTCTATTTTTTTTCTCTAGTTTTAAAGCTTTTCTTACTGTTCTTTACTTACCCTTACAGTGTACTGTTGTTAAAATCATGAAAGGTTTAGAGTTGCAATCTTTTGACCACATAAAATATGTATTGTTTTTATAAAACTAACTGATCTGTAGAAAGAGTCCAAGAGTAACTTTAAGTGTGTCAGAATTATCTATCATACTGTTCCCTTCTAAAATATGTATTTTTAAAAATCTTGAATTGGCCAGCTATTTTTCCCCTTGGACTGTTACCAAGATAAATATTTTTCTCTGCACTTATAACCTGAAAATATATATACACATAACAAAAGAAATACATTTATTCATAAAGGATTTCCTCAAGTAACCAAAGATAAAGTGATTAAATTCAGTGACATCTTCTTTGGAAAGTAGCTGAGTTAAAAAAAAAAAAAAAGAGTAGCTGAGTTCCAGAGATTACATGAATAGAAATATGACAAACTGATTTTAATATCATACATGGAGTTCATAGAGATTAAAAAGCATGAAGGGGGGGCGGAAGAAGAGTAGGAATAGGATCATTGTTGTTAAATGCAATGTCTAGTTGCACAGATGTCACTTGTTGGCAAGCAAAACCTGTGGTGTCAGAGTCCCACCTAACTTGTAACTTCCTCTTCCTCTTACCCCTGGGTTCTCTCTCAGGCACTCTGAATACTCTGCAGAAGAAGAGCCCACTTTGCTGGCTGCCACCTTAGGGAATTGGAGGGGTTGTTACATAAAGAAGGTTTCCTACTTACCAGTGAAATTAGTACAGGGATTATTGGTTAGGGGTCTAGTATCATAGGGTTATTATTATAATATAGGGGTATGATGAGCCATTATTTTCTAGTAATAGTAATTCTGTTAACTCTATCAGTGCTCACTGAGTGCTTGCTATGTACCAGACCCTCTTCTACTTTCTACTAACTCACCCAATGTTTACCTAACATTCCTGTGAAAAGGATGGCATTGTTATATTCAGGAAGGAGTCTTGCCAGATGAAATACAAGACCCATTTACTTGTGAATTTCAGAGAAACCCAAGGAAGTATGGGACAAACTTAATACTAAAGAAAAATTATATTCATTTGTTTCCATTGAATTCACATGTAACTGGACTTACTGTATTTTTATTTACTAAACTTGACAATCCTAACAGGGAGGTTGTTGACATGCCCAAGATCACACAGCTGGAAGGGACAGAGCTGGGCTTCAAACTCAGCATGGTTCCATAATCTTTGTTTTCATCCATTTCCATCTTGCCTCTCTAATAGAGACTGTGGACACCAATGAATAGAATGGTAAAGTAATTAGAGCATAATACTTGCCAATCCAGTTCTTGGGGAAAACAATGGAAAACAACATTTGAATCTGGGACACCTGGGTGACTCAGTCAGTTACATATCTGCTTTCAGCTCAGGTCATGATCCCAGGGTCCTAGGATTGAGTCCCGCATCAGGCTCCTTGCTCAGCGGGGAGCCTGTTTCTCCCTCTGCCTTCTGCTCCCCCTTCTTATGCTTGCTCTCTATTTCTCCCTTTTTCTCTGACAAATAAATATATAAAATCTTTGAAAAAAATCTGAATCTGTGAAACATTATAATATGATGCTCTTCTATTTCTTATATAAAGTACACTCACTTTTGAGAAAGGAACAGCTCAAAGACATCAGCATCCCTCTTGAAGCCACATATCTTTAGTTGATCTTCAACTGCCTGATAACATATAATTAATCTGTCAAGCCACATTCCACTGAGCAAAAATACAGAGACATTTGCAGTCAATAACAATAACGTCTACAAGAAGATCAAACGAAAGGTGAATACGGAGGCAACCACTCTAAACTGATAAATTCCAACACTACAATTATATACTATTTAATCATTTTTGTGGTTGAATTTCATTATCCTTAATCCTGGGCACAGATGTGTAAATAATTTTTAATCAAAGAGAAAAAAATGTGTACGTGTGCATGAGCACCAAAAACAAGTTTTCGGTTCTCTATGAGGCAGAGTGATTTGGTCTTTAAATATTCTTAAATGTTCTTTCAAACATGAAGAACTCATATTTACAGAAGATATTTGGTGTTATGATTGCAGGTGGAGTGCGATACAATGCACATTATCGTACAGGTGCTTGACACTGTGAGTTCTCAATAAACGTCAGAGGAATGCATGAGTGAATAAATATCATTTCCTTTCTTTGCAAAGGAACCATGTCTTCATTTTTCACCAGTTACTAACATTTTTGCTGGAGAATAAGTAGTTTTTAGTCCCATAGGCTTTGTTTTGAAAATACAAATCCAAAAACAGCAATTTAAGCGCTTTGCTTTTTCTTCTTAAGAGGTTTTGCTAGATTACAAAATAACATTTACAAGCCACATGGCCTTAAATGATATGGAAAAAGTAAAGCCTATCTATAATTTGCCATGAAGGAGTAAAGCTAACAAGACACAACAGAAGTGGAAAGTATAATTGTTGCACTACTGGAATCTGACAAACACTGTAATTATCACAGTCAAAACAGTGACCAAAGTTCGGTTGGCATTTGTTGTGGGTGGTGAGGTTGTGATGTCACTAAGTGATTAATGAAATTTTGACAGGAGTTTTGTTATTTAGTAGAAGACTTTTAAAAAAAAGTTATATTTAATGGGATGAACACATATCAAAAGAAGTGAAGAAGATAGATATATCAGGGATTGAGTGTCACTGCTAATTTTTATCTCAAACTTCTATGTTACCTTGTCACACAAGCTGAATCTTGGGGCTTAGAGAATTCGTTGGCTCACATAGAGGCATTTCTATCAGGGTATTTCGTGACTCTATAAAAGGCAAGCTGATTTTAGGGCTTAGGAAAAAACCCATTGGAGGAGTCCTCTGCATCTGGGTCTGGATGTTTTAACTTAAACATCTAAACTAGCAGCTTCTACTATACATAGTCAATCGCAACTGTGTCAAAGTAGAATTAAAACTTTGCAATGCCCGGGGTACCTGGGTGGCTCAGTGGGTTAAAGGCTCTGCCTTCAGCTCAGGTCATGATCCCAGGGTCCTAGGATCAAGCCCTACATTGGGCTTTCTGCTCAGCGGGGAGCCTGCTTCCTCCTCTCTCTCTCTCTGCCTGCCTCTCTGCCTACTTGTGATCTCTCTCTGTCAAATAAATAAATAAAATCTTAAAAAAAACCCACAAAACTTTGCAATGCTCTATTAAAGTTATAAATGTGCTTTTAACTCAATCCTGCCATTCTACATCCGGCACTCAAAAATATAGCAGGACTCGAGTGCACACATATACATGATTTGATACATTTGTGAAATATGCCTCACATTAATGGGAATATAGAATTCCCACATTAAAGGGAATTCTAACTTCACAATAGAATCCTGTGTAGTAACTTAAATACATGCAGAAATAGATAACTACACATCCAAAAGTAAAAATGCCATTGGAGTTATATGTCAACACTATTTTTGTTACCAATGACACTTATTTTTATCTATTTATGTATTTTAAAGGGAGAGAGAGATAGAGGGCAAGTGGGAGGGGCAGAGGGAGAGGGAGAGGGAGAGGGAGACTCAGACTCCGTGCTGACTATGGAGCCCCGTATGGACCTCAATGTGGGGCTGTATCTCACAACCCTGAGATCACAACTAGAGCTGGTAGCTTAACCAGCTGTGCCTCCCAGGTGCCCCACCAATGACATTTATATGCACACAAATGCACACACTCCAAATTGTTAAGAAAATTATCACTTGAGATCATGCAGTAGTTTCACGTTCTGAGCAATGCATTTAAAAATAATTATTTGACAAAAATAAAAATAAAAGTAACATTTGAATATTTTAAAATAAGCACCTATTAATTTAGTCGTGGGAAGTTAACACAAATTTTGAAAATTTTAGCCATGGAATGAATATTTAAGGATTTAAGTCAAATTTTGAAAATTAAGAGATGAAAAAAGAAATTGAAACTATCAACATAATATCTAAATCACTGCTATAATAAATTATTTATTTATCCAGCTTTTTATCCTGGTATGTTTCTTTCCAACCAAAAGTTTCATATGAATCTAACAACAAGCATTAATGTCAAAGCGCCAAAGAACATAAATCTGTGCCAAGAAGTTTCAAGTTTCAGTGAATCCGTGGTGGAGCCTTTCCAGTTCCCAATCAACACACAACTTCACCAGGAGCATATTCCTTTCATCTAAAGAAGCACACCAAGCATTCTTTCCCTGAACTATTTTTTTTTTATTGTGGTAAAATATATAGACTACAGAATTTACTGTTTACTCTGTATAGTTCTGTGGAACCATGGCCACCATTCGTTTCCAGAAGTTTCTCGTCTTCCCCAAATGAAACTGTATGCCTTCAACACTAACTGCCAATTTTCCCCTTCCCTCAACCCCTGGGAGCCACCCTGCTATTTTCTCTCTCTGTAAATTCGACAACTCCAGGTGCCTCATCTAAGTGCAATCAGACAATATTTGTCCTTTTGTGATGGGCTTATTTTGCTCTGCCTAACGTCTTCAGTGTTCATCCAAGTCGTAGTGTGTGTCAGCCTTTCCTTCTTTTCTAAGGCAGAATCATGTTTTATTGTAGGTGTATACTATATTTTGTTTTTCCGTTTATGTGTCTGTGGACACTTGGGTCGCCTCGATCTTTTGATGAAGCAAGGCCTCAGAAAGATGACTCTGGGAGCACAGTGTGTGTGATGGGCCGAGAGAACAGACAGGAAGCAAGGCTGCCTCTGGCGAATCAAGGCAAGGTGCCAGGAGAGTGGCAAGTGGGAAGGAGCAGTGAGTGAGCAGGCATGACAGAGGGCGTGTGAGAGAATTGATGGAAACTGGCAAATAATGAAACAGAATAAGGGCTAGCAAAGTCACAAGTGGTGATGCTAATGAATGTGTTCATGCGATGATGATGAGAAGGTGGCTTGGAAGGGAAGATGAACTCAGCTGGAAACACTGAAATTGGGGTGCTGGTGAGACACACAGGTCAAGGCATCCAGCAGCAAGCTGCCGGTGGAAGAGAGGAGCTCAGCAGAGATATCAGGCTGGGGATGATAGCCTGATCAGTGCACAAGAGCAAGTGGGATCCTGGTTCAATCATTGGGAAGGAGCCACATTGAGAGAGAAGAAGAGGGAATGAAGCTGCAAAAGCAGAAAGCAGAAGGAAGAGGGTTTGGAGGGAAAGTTGCGAAGTTGGAGAAACAAGAGCACAGTGGGAGCTGAGATAGCAAATTTCAAGAAGGTAGAATTTGAATCTGCAGTGATGTGTCGGGTAGTAGAGGATATTACTCAGCAGAGGTACTGAATTCGGACAACAGTTGTCTGATTCAGATCAGATTTCAAATTAACTCAAAATCTGAATCAGATTTCAAATTAACTCATTAACCAAACAGGGAAATAAAAACAATGCAACATGGAATTAGGGTATGGGGAGTTCCAGCACAAGGAGGATAACAGCAGTTTCCTCCCCAGACCCTTGCCTGAGGATCTAGATAAAACAGGGAAAAAATGTTTGAAAATGGTGGGATTATGAAATCCCAGAAGAATGAAGTCTGTGTTAAAATCTATAGACGAAAACATTCTCTTTGCTGACTTAGGTACTGCAGCGATAAATTCCCATAGCTACATGCAACCCACACGCACCGCAGCTTTGTTAGGACTTAGTGTGCGTAGCTTTCAAATCCTTACAGAAGCCCCAGCCTTGATTTACATGGCAGCCCCAAGCCTCCCCAGAGCGTCCTAGAACTCTTCAGCACTTGGGAGCTCCTATGGCCAACAATTCTGACAAGTTTTCCCACTCAAGCTTTCTTTAATCTTAACTGCCCACAACTCTGCTTGTACTGTCCATCAAAGAAACCTTCCTCCTCCATGTGTCCATTTGCACTTTATATAAATAACCCAGAAATGCCCTCTTTAGGGGGAGGGCATTTCTGGGTTATTTATATTTGTGGGAGAGTCAAGATTCCAAATTGATGGTTTTGTTATCTAATCTCTAAACTGCCAATGTTACATAGGCGGCAGACGGTAAGCCAAGAAAGGTTCATGTAAACCCGCCAGTGGGGATCAGAGGCATCCCCAAACCCTACCCTGGAGATTACAGACCTCCAGCCCCAGTGGAGGGCCTGGGGTCTGCCATTGTTCCACCCGCTCCGGCAGACCGCTGGCTGGGGCTTTGGTGCAGGGACCTGAGGGGCTCGTGGCCTGGAGAAGGGGGTGCCGCTTACCCTGCGGCTGATCTCGAGGGCAACTTCCGGAGCCCTGACTAAGCTCGTAGAGTGTAGGGAGACATGGGGCAGATGGTTCGGGTCCCAGGCCATCAGGGCATTAAGGGAGGCCAGCAGCACCTACTATCCATCCAACCTAGCTCCACGGCTCATTGTTCCGTTACCAACAGTTACCGCAATCTGGGCGACTAAAAGCCAATCCAAACTAGGGAAGATTTGAAGCCAGTCCCTTCTATGACGTTTTCACGTGTGACCCTGTAGCGCCCACCACGTTGTACCTTGAACATACTCGCATTTATCCAGCGTGCTGTGCAGCTTGCCGCCCATGCCAGAGATCGGGTGGTCCGCTATGTCAGAGCACTCCAGTGGCAATCACCCACTAATAATAATTTCATTGATCTGAGCTCTAAATACTAGAAAGCTTAGCTTTCTGAAGAGTAGATGTACCACTGGCTACATGAGGGTGGGGTGCAGGAATGCCCTACAGAATCCTAGTGGGGCTTGAAGCAAAGAAGAAAAAGAATCAGTATTGCTCATCCTCCCTTATTTAAAATTTTGACATTCTGTTCATCATGAATGCTGTTGCATTAATTTTGAATTATATATATATATATAGATATCATCAGCACTTGTTTTGATTGCTGAGTTTGGATGCCTTACATTTTTGTAATTTTTGTACTAAGACTAGTGTCTTACTTGCCTCCTCCTAGACCCGGTCCTGGAATGCAGGTGGAGGTAGCAATATGAAGGAGACCCAGATTCCACGTGTGCAGAAAAATGGAACTCTTGACTGATCTTATTGTGAAGAATAAGTGCATGTTGGTTCAGTAGCTGAAAACTCCTCCCTCTAGCAGAAAATGGGTAAGTGGAGCCACTATGTGGCAAGTTTTTTCCAATCTTCAAGGTGTTATTGTTGTTTAATTGATGGCTCCCCTACTTCTATTGGAACCTCTTACATAGGCTATGTTATGATCTTATTAATGTGAGTCTTGTTCCCCTCTAGCTTGGGACGTTTTGGAGGCAGGATTCTCTCTGGTTCATCACTGTTTTCTGCCTGGGCCTAGTACCCTGCATTCAGTAAATGTTGATTTAATTGAATGAGTTGGTTTCTTGGGTCCAAATTTGAACTTGAAATCTAGAATTAAATGTAGCTGTTAGATAGGGGTCAGGCTACTTGCATGAAAAAAATGCTGGTGTTGGAATAGAGCATTTAAAAATGTCTCAGAAAAATCAAATGCACACTCTTTTAGTACTTCTGAAATGTGTTTGGGTCTGGTAGAGTTGGGTAGGTAGAAGTCTTCCAAGTTATCACAGAAGGAGGGATCATCTGAGAATGATTGTTGAAGTGGTTTTATATCCCAGAAATAAAAATCAATTGAGAGGAATGATCCACTGAGAAAATGCATAAAGTAATTGACTGGTGTCCTGTCTCCCATTTTTGCTCTTAAACATGGGTTACAGAATTTCAAATATCATTCATGTAAATGCTACAAGAGAAATGGAAATACATGCTATTTGTTCTACTTCGTACATTACACAAATGTGAGTTTTAGAATCAAATGCAAAATGCATTTCCAGAGCATCTTACATAAATAAACTACTAACCAGTTGATTTCTACTAAAATCACATTTAAAGATTATATCCTTTATTTTTTAAAATCTTTTTACTCAATATTAAGAAGAGAGAGAAATTTTGAAAAACAGTTCTATTCTTCATAAAGGAACTCAGAAACTCATTTATTATAAGATCTTAATGTGTTCTCTCTTTGAGAAAAATTCATAATTTAACTGATCACAAGGACTAAACCAATGCAAATTTAATTACAGAATGTCAAAGATGGAGGTTAGCGAAGCACTTTTTTGGTAAGAGGCACTATCTAGAAATCCTCACATTGGTGGCATAAAATTTTTACAAAAGAAGTATCTTTAGCAGAGTGAGCAGAGAGATTTTTTTACCTCTGTGAGGTAGGGTTAGAGCCTGAGGAATTCAGCTTGAAATTTTAAAAATCCATGTAAAATGTACATTCTGCTTTACAATCAATCTTGTTTTAATATGAAAATAAAGTGGCTCCATAACTCCCCTCAAATCTTTGAGTAATATTTACACTCAAGCAAGACACCCTGTGTTTATCCTGTGGCTTTACCTCCCTGGCATACTGCCATTGCCTGCAGGGGTGTGCATACCCCATTTGAAAGCTCTATCATATCATGTATGTGGCTTTGGATAAGAAGAAAGAGCCTGTGCTCCAAGTCGGGGCATGTGGTGTTTGGTCTCAGCTCTGACATTAACTAGTTGTTGGCCACTTTCAAGTCACTTAATGTCTCTGGGCTTCAGTGTCTTCAATAGTAAAATGAACAAGTTGGAAGTTTAGCTCAAAAATCTAATTACACTCCTCTAGAAAAGTAGTATGTATTGTTCACAGAGTAAAAGGTTCTTGTTGAGATGTTGACATGTGATTGTTTTTTAAGAAGAATTTTCCAGTGGAAAATGTGTGAGAAAAAAAAATTATGGGTGTGATGGTTACCATTAAAGCTAAATAATTTTTAAAATCTTCCGATTTTTGCCTGAGCAATTCCAATAATCAGTCTACATGCTATTTTTCCAAGTCAGTGAAAAATATTTATTGCATGAAATAATCATTATCAGCCATTTTCTACTGTGTAGAATGTATATAGAATGAGAAACATATCAGCCACAATCCAAATATATTTTTATGTGCATAAAAATATATCTTTCTAATGATAGTTGATAAGCA
Source organism: Enhydra lutris kenyoni (assembly GCF_002288905.1). NCBI lineage: Eukaryota > Metazoa > Chordata > Mammalia > Carnivora > Mustelidae > Enhydra > Enhydra lutris. The sequence goes on along the minus strand of NW_019154100.1, from coordinate 17,824,570 downwards.
CAGTATCAACATTCATTGCTTTAAGTTTAGGTAAAATATCATTTTAGATGATAACTACAATTTTTTATTTACACAAAATGAAAATGAATGAAATATTGAGAATTCCTGGAATTCTCCATGAGTCTTTCATGTTACTCTAAGTCTTATAGGAAGAGACACTGACTGCCTTTGTTCAGGACTACATTTTAAATTTTTATAATGAACACACTTGGAAGATATAGTGTCTACTTCCTGAGCAAATTGTGGGTGTGTTTTTGGTTTTTTGGTTTTTTTCACTAAGCAGCATAATAAATGCAATGTCTCCTTCCTTTATAATAAAGATAAGATCAGGCAGACTTTTACTGTCCAGTATAAAAGATTTAGGTTTTCTAAGTTTAGCATTCCTCTCCTCTAACACAATCTACTGTGTATGACCACATCACCTGGCCTGCTTCTCACTACCTTTTGGAAATTGTGGCTGAAGGATACTCAGGCTGCACTGTTACTGTGAGTAGTAAACTGTCCTTAGTCTCTGACCCAGAAGTCTCATATCATCCAGCTACCTATGAAACTGTGGCTTGCTAACTTGCTTCTGCCTGTCTGGTTTTGTCTTTTTTTTTTTTTTTTTTAAATAATGGAATGCGTCCTTCTTTTTTTTTTTAAATATTTTATTTATTTATTTGACAGAGAGAAACAGAGATTCACAAGTAGCAGAGAGGCAGAGAGAGGGAGGGGGAAGCAGGCTCCCTGCTGAGCAGAGAGTCCGATGTGGGGCTCCATCCCAGGACCTTGGGATCATGACAGGAGCCGAAGGCAGACGCTTAACCAACTGAGCCACCCAGGCGCCCCAGAATGCGTCTTTCTAATTTGTTCTTCAGCTTTCATGTTTCTCTTTACCATCTCGTGAACTTCCATCTTTCAACCTAAACTACTGGGTTGAATTGTTGCATTATGTTCCCTTGTAATGTTTCTTATGGTTTATTTATGCATTACTCTACTGATGGACATTTATGTTGTCCAGTTCTCTTTCTTTTTGCTATGATAACCAACGCTATAAGAAGTGTCTTTGCGCTCCTGAGTATTACATTAGATGAAATTCTTTGATGGTATTAATGAGTCGTATATGTGTTTCTTTCTCTACAGGATGGTATTTTATTAAATTTTGCCAATCTAATTGGAGAAAAATTTTATCTTGATGTTTAATTTGTACATATTTAGTGAAATTGAGTATCATTCAAATGCTTATTGGCCCTTTGTATTTTTTTTCTGTGAATTGTGATTTCATGTTAATTGCTTAACTTTGAATGTGAAGATTGAAATGACTGAAGCCCACCCTACTAGCTAGATCTGTAGTTTCCCAGTTATTTCTTAAAGTCACCCAATGATTCAAGTCATCTTGTACCATCTTGCACAATTGTCTTCCCTTGCTCTCTCTCCCTGGCTAACGTCTGCTGCTTTCAGAATGCTGAGATAAACTTTATTTCTCTGTCCCTGAAGTACTCTTTTATTGATCCCAGGGATCCATGCCCAGGAGGCTATCACCTGATGTTCTAAGTGTTGCCATTATTTAAATCATCCGTGGGTTCTGAGCTAATAGGGAAGCATCACTCTCTCCCCAACCCCATGATATGGTTTGTCACCAAAATTCTGAAGGAATTTTGCCCATATTTATTAGTTCTTGAACTCTCACAAAAAAAAAAAAAAATAGCCATTTATGGTTCTGCCTTTCATACCTTATTTCCTCTCAAAACCCACACACAATCCTCCAAATAGCTACCTAAACAGGAATAGGAAGTGGTTCAAGTTTGGAAACATTCCTATACCCTCTGGAAAAGCTAAAAACCTCTAGACGGGACTATAACTTCATCAAATAGTGTAATTTTCAATTCCAAACCTGTGCTGATTTTGGTGTGATTTTACATATTCTCCCACAATCATTGGGTCCCATGTCTAAGCTCTATCCATGTCCTCACATAGTCCACCCTTTGACTATTCATTGTGCCTAGAGGAGCGTATATGCCCATCAGGGTTCTAGGTATAGAGCGTGGAAAAGATGAGGAGGCAAGTATTCCAGGTGGGCTTGTCCAGTTGTCCAGTGGGGTGGGCAGGGTTGGAGGTGGTGAGTTCAGAGGAAGACCTGAACAGGGGCTTTTAAATCATGGGGCCTAGGACAGAAGACCTCACACCTGAAATTAGAAATTGTAACTGGGTGGAAAGGTCATACAATTCTTTAAAATTAATTTCTATTGTAGGATTTCATTGTGTAATATCATTAAAATTACTAACTGTTCCCTCACTTGATTCAATTTAGACTTCTTGAGTTACTGGTAGAGAGAAATTTATCCTAAACTGGCAGAGAAGTCTTGATAATACTAGCAGGAATGCTGTGTTTTGTCACATATATGATATCACAATTAGACATTTGAAGCATAAATTCTCTCTATATATAAACGTGTGGGGATTATGTGTATATATGCACATATATGTATGTGTGAGTGCAGTATGCATGTATGTGTGTGTACATATACATTCACACACATGTATGCCTATGCACACACACACATACACAAACACAAAGTAGACAACCTCTACAATACCCCCGGTGATCCCTACATCCTGGTTTTCACATCCTTGTATAACTCCCTTCCCTTGCACATGGGCCAGATTTATGGGCTTCTGATAAATAGAATATGGTAGGAGGATAGGATATCACTTCTGAGATTAGATTTCAAAAGGACCGTGGTTTCTGTCTTGGTCCCCTCTCTCTTGTTCTCTGGCCTGGTCTGAGGTAAAGTTGCTGTCATGTTGTGAGCTGATCTAGGGAAAAGCCCACATGACAAGGTATTGTTGTCTCTAGCCAAAAGCTGGAGAGGACCTGAAGCCTGCCAATAGCCATGTGAGTCATCTTGGAAGTAGACACACCCCCACCAAAGCCTTCAGATAACTATAACCCTGGTCTGGCTTGTAGCTTTGTGGGAGACTCTGACCCAAGGGCACCCAGTTGAGCCACACCCAGATTCCCGACATTCAAAATGGAGATAATAAATGTTTGTTGTTTTGTTTTTTAATTCTGAAGTGATTTGTTATGCAGTAATAGATAACTAATTATACATTTTAATGCCTATTTTTGTATTACATGTATATTAAATATGTATATATGAATTTAAATTACAAGTACGAAGAGATCTAAAAAGCTATATTTCTAGTTGAAAAGCTATTCTTCTCAAAAGAATTCTTGTCCCTTGTTACCATATGTAGTAAAATCTGACAAAATTTCTCCTTCTGACAATTTCCAGATTAATATTTAAATCTGGAAAGCCAAATTTACTCTTGGAATGTTAGCTACATGCAACCACATGTTTAGTTGTAAAAATAAACCTAACTCTTTTATCATAATAGCCGGTAATTTAGTTGAAAGATAATTTTAAAAATATTTATTATTAAACTACAACTTAATCTAAGTTGTGTTAACTTAAAAAAATCATTAACTGAATGAATACTATTAGCAAATCAATAAATATTCTTTCATTTCTTTATGAAAACTTTTTCAAATGTGATATATGCTTAAACAAAGGGACAGTATTAAGTATTATTATTTTGTCAACTTTGGGGTGTTATTTTGGGGCTCAGTTTTCACTTCTCAACATAAGTTTTCTCCTACGCTCTTTCTAACTCAAGCATCTGAAACTGCTGAGATTTTCTTCACACTCCCTTAACTTTTAAAGTACGTTTCAGGGTTGCCTGTGCTCAGTGGGTTAAGCATCTGCCTTCGGCTTAGGTCTTGATCTCAGGGTCCTGGGATCAAGCCCCGCATCAGGCTCTCTGCTCAGCAGGGAGCTTGCTTCCCCTCTCTCTCTCCCTGCTGCTCTGCCTACTTGTATCTCTCTCTCTCTGTCAAATAAATAAATAAAATCTTTTTTTAAAAAGTACACTTAAAAAAGTCTTCAGAATGAAGACTCAGCTTGGAAGTCATTTTTCTTTATGGCCTGGATTAGTTTTGCATAATAAGATCACTGTTAGCAGTGGCATCCAAAATTCCTGGGGACAGATTTTTTGTTGGTCTTATTTACATACTTACAGTGACAGAAAAAGATTCCCAAACTAGCTCCAGGAAGCTTGGGATACCATGTATGGCCAGACTTGGGCCATCAAGCCATTTAAAGAGCTCTTCTTTCTACATGAGGAAGCTATTTTAGATGACCCGATATCCTTCATTTATGCACTCATTCATTGAGTCAGGCATTGAAATTGACTGAATCCCTACCATAAATCACATACTCTGTCAAAGAATGGAGAATGTGAATTAAGACACTCCAAAGAAAGGGAATTATGAAGCAAATAGTATTAGCTCCCATCGCTCTAAACATACTGTAATTGTGTTTGGTTCTGCTTGATATTGGCTGGCATTCAAATGGATCATTAAAGATGTTACTATTATTTGCTTAAAGCCTGAAGTGTTTCAATTACCCTTGTACAGAATTCCAAACTGTCTTATTGACTGTAATAACTGTGTGCTCTTTATTGCCTTTATTCAGTTGTAAGGTTCATATTAATGATGCTTTCATCACCAACTTTTCATACAAAACAAATAGGAGACAAAGGTTCAATAATCATTTTAATTATAGGCACTACATTTTGGAAAGTAGTTCAGAAGAAATCTTTTTCAGAAGAAGTACAAAGACATGAAGAGCTTTTTTTGCATTGCAAGTCTAATGCTTCTAAAGTTTTAGAAAATAATTTTCGTTTCATGAATTCATTTTATGTTATAACAAAGAAAGAAAATGTGTTTTCACCATTAGGGCACAGTTTCCAATAGGTTTAGCAATTTTCCTTAAATTTGGATAGAAAAGATAGACAAACAGCTCACTTAGGTTTTGTCCTATTCTTTACCCTTTACCTCTAGTGATGTTACTTAATGCAGTAAGCAGCAGAAATCAAGCTCAATGCCACCAGATTCCTACTATTTGTATAGGTGATGGCTGTGAGTGTCTTTTGCTAGCATGGACTATTAAAAACAGGGGAGAGAGGTAAAGGGAGTGAGAGAATAGAACAAAGGAGAAGGAGGAGAGAGAGCAAAAGGGAAGAAAAACAGAAGGGGAGGGTTGGAGAGAAAAGAGAGACAGAGGGTGAAGATAAGAAAGAAAAGAAAGAAAAAATGTAAAGAAGCAGGTGATAGAGGAAAGGAAGAGAGTAGCAAAGGACAGGACATAATTGTGATTAGGAATTACATTATTGTCTTTTGATCACCCACATCTTACCTTTTGAAAGGCGATGTCCTTCTTTGGGGGCACTGCTTTATCCTTGATTGTATGGCCCAGCTCTCAAAGCTCTCAAAGCTCCTGGCATCAAAGGTGGGCATATAATCCAAGATAGACTAAGCAGAATAATTATACCTAGGTTTTTCTGGTTGGAATTAAGGAGAAAGGAAGCTATGTGGTATATGACCTAAAGTTAATATTACATGTTACCTTAATATCTCAAACTGGGAAGGCCTAAAATGACTGAACTGCATGTTCCCTCCTTACTCTCTTCCCACAGATAAAGTCTCCTAGCCAAGTGATGCTCCTCATCCAACAGAACAAATACAGTGCATATCCCAGGGTAGCTGGTTTCCCTCCTCTGCCAGCCAAAGAGTTATTGAAACAACCCAATCACGTCCTTGTGTGGGAACCAAGGCATCTCACCCTCTGGTTACTGCCAAGTCTGCCTCCTAAAGGCTCTGGCTGTTCCAGAGCACAATCCCTATGTAGTCCTGAGTGGCCTGCAGTGTCCTCCTCCCCTGGGCTGTGAGGACAGGAGACCAAGAAACTGCTGCCAGTCACATCTCTCCAGAGTCAGATGTCATGCATTTGGTCATCCCCACAAGCCTGGGTGGGGCTCCTTCCCTTCCCAACAATCTGAAGGGGAGTCAGGGAACTGGGTGCCGCCAGGCATGTTTCCAGCCATGTAAAGGGGCTGGGCTGGGCATGAAAAGCCAGAACACGACGAGCGGTAGAATTGGGAGAAAATGGGTCAGGGATGCCTGCCGATTTAGAATTCCTGGCTCTGTCACCACTGAGGTTCTGACTTCCCAGCAGTTTTTCCTCCTTTTTTTTTTTTTTCCTTCTTCTTCTTCCCCTTTCTTGTTGGGGTTTCTTGCAATGACATCCAAGAGTTCAGATGGATGCAAGCAGCAAGGGAAAAGAGGGGAAGAATGAAAAGAAAAGAAAGAAAAGTGGTACATGGTGAGTTGTCTTATCAGTAAGCTGCTAGCCAATGAGCCTAGAAGATGCTATCGGCCATGTTTCTACATAGAAAGTGGATTTACAATAGAAGAGAATAAAACTACCATACAGAGCAAGAGAAGGTCAAGTCTAAAGGTAGTCCACCATTGTAGCTAACTCCACACCCGCTTGTGGTTCTGCAGTTTGGTTATACAAGTCAGTTTACTTTCCTTCTGCTTTAAGCTAGTTTGCATTAGATTCTCTACTTTGAATCAAGAGTCCAACCATGTTCGTTGATGTGAAAATATTATCTTGAGGGTGAACCTCATAATGTCATAGCATTTTCACATATATGATCATTTCTTGGGTCTACATCTGGCCCACACTGACCCTAATTTTTACTGTAACACTTGCCCAGAACTTGTGTCTACTGACCTCTGCCCCTCCCCTCCACTAAATTAATTGACCAATAGGTAAATGTGAAATTATTTCTGGTAGCCTTGTATCCTTCTCTTTCTCTCCAAAAATCTACGTTACAGTAATTGGATAGCTGCCAAGAGCTTGAAGTACAGCTGCATTTTTTAATTAATTAAATATCATAATCCTGTTTGCAGCTTCTATCAGTAACTGGAATGAATGTTATAGAAAGAGCATTCACTAAAAGGAATGTGTTGTGTAATCTAATGTATGCTAAATGTAGGTGGTCTGAAAACTATTTCACTGCATTCCTACTTTTGCTCATAAACTTTAAAAATTTTGTCACTACAGTGTGAGTGCCATTCAACAAAAGGAAGTCAGCTAAGCCCTTTATAAAACATTATTTTAAATACTCTTTTCTATATTTTCCAAGGCAGATTGTATCGTTAGTTAATCCATCTACCTATTATAATAGTAGGTGGTAAAAAATGTCCTGCATCCTGTCTCCATACATTCTTTTTCAATTTCCCTTTGTTGATTTTTGTTATATTTTTGTATCATAGCTTTAGTAACTAGGATGTCTTCAGGTGAAGAAAATCCCTTCTTTTCGATCTTTGTCAACTACAAATTAATGACTCAAAGTATTACATGTGCACTCCCATAATTGTTTATCTTGGTGTGGCCCATGCTGAATATTAGTGCTGCTATCAAAATTATTCTGTTCTCTGACATGATCTCTTGGTATTTCTTGGTTATGTTTTCTCTGAAAGTTCAGGAATTGCTTGTCAGAAATCCCTTGACAAGAAAATTTACCAAGGACGTTACTACATTGGTAAGCTTGACAGTTTCTTTGCTAGGAAATGCTAGCTTCCAGAGCTTAACTTCTTACCCTACAGCTAATTTTTCCTCTCGTGTCATTGTCTTCCTATACTATTCTGGTTGAATAAACTATTTTTTATTAACTTCGTTTTATTACTTTGATATGGTCATACCTAAACTGTACAGCTATGGTAACATAACATGTTCATACTTTGTACTAATTAAGATAATTTAAGAAACTTTATTTAACTGGTAGAATGACCCTGAGGCTCTCGTGTGGAACTCCACCTAGGAGAGACCCATTGGAAAATCACAAAGTCCAGCTATGGCTTTTTCCTAGGGCAGCTTCCGTACCGTGGATCGTATACTGTTTATGTGTAAATGATTTTGGTTGTCGCTTCCAGTAACCCTGAGGGTAGGTCCCTCTGATTCATCATGGACAAGGCCACTAGTGGACTCATTGTCAGGGACAGGGACCAACTTTGGAGTAAAGGGATTATCATCGGTTAGGATGTTTTGCATTATAGTATCAGAACCCTAAGCTCTACCTGTTTAAGCAGCAAGGCACTATCTTGTGTCCGTGAACAAGAAATCCAAAGGGAGATCAGTTCTAGGTCTAGATAGTCAGGGCCAGAGTTCCAGATCTCTGCTCGTTTTAAATCCTGCCCTCCTCTAAGTTGGCTTTTATTTTGGGTTTTCAGTTAGCCTTTCCCCTCACGAGACAGTAGGAGCAGCTCCAGGTTTTACATTCTGACATGCCGCTATTGAGAGGAAGAATAGGGCTTCATGTTCACCTTACAAGAGGCACAACATTTCCCTAGGTGCTTCCCTTCCATGTATCCTTAGCCAAAATGGAGTCACATACCCACCTAAAATCAGTCACTGGCAAGGGGAGTGGTATCTCTATGACTGGTAGACAATCAAGATCCACTCTGATGTGTTCTCAGGCTGCCCTGCCAGGTGGACTCATCCCTCACTTCTCTTGGAAGCAGAGAGTTCACACCCATCAGCCTGGACTCCCACATCGATGCACATAGATGGCCTCCCCCACCTGCTAGAGCTTCTACACCACCCGCTGGGCTGCCCTTCTTCACAAGGACACGATCTTCCCATGGCTTGAACTCTGACACTGCACACTCTTCCCATCTATCCTCCCCCACCCCTTGGGACAGTTCTGGCAATGTACCAAGGTTCTGAATTCCCTGTATGGGTCTGCTGTGTGCAAGGACACCTTCTCCACCTGCTTGGGCTCTGACACCTGTGCCCTCCTTCATCTTGTGGAGACTGACTTCTTGCCAGCAGTGTTCTGTTCCAGAAAGAGTTAAACTTTGCTCAATGCAATTTTTATAGCAGTCTATTTAAAGAATAACAAATAGCTATCTATTTAAAGAATGGCAAATAGCTATGTACAAAGTAAAAAAAAAAAAAAAAGCAATGAGATTTTTCCACTCACAGAAAAAAAAAAGAAGGTGTCAGAAGAGAAAGCTGTGATAGTGTGTGCACACTGTTGCTATAGTAGAGACAGCTAATAAGTGTGGTTTTCATAAATTAAGAAAAATAGATAACTACTTCCCACACCTATCAGCAGTATCTCAAGTTACAGAAATGAAGAGTAGCAATTTCAAATGACATTTTAACTCTTCAGACTGGGTGGTGATCCTTGTCAATTGGAAATGGAAGAATAAGAATGTGGTCCTGTTGTTCCCAAAACTGAATTTAAAATAAAATAGTTGTGTGTTTTTTTTTTAAAGATTTTATTTATTTATTTGAAACAGAGAGAGAGAGATCACAAGTAGGCAGAGAGGCAGGCAGAGAGAGAGGAAGGAAAGCAGGCTCCCCACTGAGCAGAGAGCCCGATGCGGGCCTCGATCCCAGGACCCTGAGATCATGACCTGAGCCGAAGGCAGAGGCTTAACCCACTGAGCCACCCAGGTGCCCAAAAGAGTTGTGTTTTAAGAGTTAACGTCATGGTAGTCTTGATCAGTCCCCAGCATAAGTGCATTGCAAGAAGGTAACTTTGAGTGGCAACAAACCTTTGATTTACCTGCAAGACAGGCTCATTTTGTGGACGAGAAGCCTGAGGCACAGAGGGTTAAGTGCCTGGTCCGGGGGTCACAGCAGGTGAGCAGAAAGCAGCCTGGCTCCTTTGCCCTTCTTCTCTAGAATGTGTGCTGATCTGTGGGAAAAATACCTGACTACGGTACTATCTTTAATAGGAGAAAACTGGGAAGTAACGCTAGCAGAGAGAGGATTAATGAATCATCCGTTCTGGGGAAATGAAACAGCTGTTGAGAATGATGCAATCAAGTCGCATTTATTGACGGGGAAAGATGTTTAGTTTATCACACAATGTTTGCTGTAAAAACTGGGTGGGGACCATCTACAGATTATAAAGAGAGTATTTATATAAACCCATAAGTGCCCGAAGCAGGGCAGAAAGATTCTGGCCAAAATGTCCACAGTCTGGCGGACGGTCTGGGGAGGAGAGCAGAGTTTGGGATATGAAAAGAGCAATGTCAGGGGATGGAGTTGTAGCAATGAAGAGGAAAGGTTGAGGGGCGCCTGGGTGGCTCAGTCCTTATGCATCTGCCTTCGGCTCAGGCCACAATCCCAGGGTCCTGGGATTGAGTCCCACATCGGGTTCCCTGCTTGGCGGGAGGCCTGCTTCTCCCTCTCCCACTCCCCCTGCTTGTGTTCCCTCTGTTGCTGTGTCTCTCTCTGTCAAATAAATAAATAGAACCTTTAAAAAAAAAAAAAAGAAAAGGAAAGGTCGAACAGGTCAGCTGAGGAAGAAGAATGGTCAGGAGGTCTGTGCTATTCGGAGGATGGGGCTTGATCCCACAGGGCAGAGGCGAGGGCTCTCCTATCTCAGTTTCACACAGGGAGATCAGCTGCCAGAACCAGCTCCAGGGTGGTATCAGGCATATCTAGGCCAGGTGTGCTCAGCTGGGTCCCTCATCTTTTCAGGGTTAACAGGAGCCCTGTGCCTACCAGCCCATCTCAGGTAAATGGTACACAGAGCTTGGGTCCGTGGAGGGTCCCTAACCAGATGAAAAAAGCTCAAATAGGTCCCAGGGACCCAGGTGTCCCTTTTGGAGCTTCTGTTGGAGATTGGCCAGCCCTCGCTCATGGAGGGTCTACTCAGAATCTTCTCACCTGGCTTCAGGAGAAGTTCAGGAACCTCCATCATGTTCTGGGGCAGTGACTATTGTGGGGGGCCTCACACAGCATTGAGACTCAGTTCTTGGCCTGTGGTTGGGGGGTCAGGTGGTCATGGTTAATTTGTCAGTCTCTTGCCTTTGAAACTTGTGCTATTCCATTTGAGAGGTCATGTTTTCTTTCTGACAGTGAGGACCAGCTTCCAGAATTCTGGGTCAAATGGGTAAGCCTTGAAGCCCTTCTGTCAGAGTAGCTTCTTCTGTTTTCATATCAGTCATCATATGATGTTACTTGTCAACATATGAGTAACACTGGGCCTCCCTGATGGAGCTGAACTGCACAAGGGCAGATCCTGTCCCCATGCAGCCCAGATTCTGAGCCCAGGATCAGAGAGGGAACATAGCCTGGCTCCTCTGAGTGGCTTCCTCTAACTCATCACAAGATCCACAGGATAGTTGGGAGAGCTCTGGGACCTGGTAAATGGGGAAGGTCCCCTTGCGTGAAGTCTCCATTGCTACACTCTGATGGTGGCCCCAGGGTGGGAGAGGATAGAGCGCCAAGGCTTCCCCCAAGATGACAGGGTCGTTATCCTCATATGGTTTCATCTCTTAGCAAATTTGCTACTCAGTTTCAGTATTTTCCTAAATCAATCTGTCTGTTTGGCAAATATCAGAGAAATTTTGGGTAAAATGTGATGACTTCTGGAAGTTAGAAACTTGATGAAATTAAAATGGAAATAATTTTATGGAGAAAAAAGTTCAATTGGGATTGTGTTAAATTTATAGATTAATTTAGGGAAAATTCAGATCAATATAAATTATTGTGATTTCCCACCCAGGTGCTGGAGCATGAAATCTCACTTGATTTGAGATCAATATCTCAGAGGGCTAGATCATCTTCTTTGCTCCTCCCCCTCTTTTTTTAATTTAAGTCTGACTTGACTATTTGTGGTTAAACATGTGATATTGGGCATAGTCCAATTGGGATCTTAATTGGGGTAAGTCTTCTGGAGCAATTTGAGGAAGTAGTGATAGCATTATTCCAAAATCTTTGGTGAATCATTTGACTCTGGAAGTTTCTTATGTGGTGATTTTTGGAATAATGAAGGGCAAGTCAGCCATAGCCGTTCTATTAAATAACATTACTGTTAGCTCTCTTCTTTCTGTCTACCCTTACTTCTCACAAGAATCTTATTTACCCCAAAAGATCTGCTTAAACTCTCCTATATTACAAACACTGTTTTAAGCCCTAGGGACTTAAATAAAAAAATAAAAATCTCATTAAGATTACATTTTAGTGAATAGAGCTCAGAGATACAACACGATGTATCTTTGTCCATAGATGTGTCCGTGCAACACGGGAAGAAGTTGCCTCTTTCTCAGTGGAGGTATAGCACCATTTGGGCTGTGTGTCGTGTTTCTGGCCCTCCCCCACTTCCTGGCATCTGGTTCAATTGCGCTTCTTTGCTCCCCTCTGAATGAATGAGGCCAGGTGACAAGTAACTGCCGATGAGCTGTAAGTAAATAATTTGGGTCACTTCTGAGTGGGGGCATTTAAGTGGCGGTATGAGATCGTCCAGGACACTTCTTCTGCTGACATGAGGGTGGGCGCTATTGTGGTGGTGGCTGCCTCCTCAGTCGGGGCTACCCACAACTGCTATACAAAGAGACCACTTCTCCCTTACCTACTCCCAATGGGCGAGAGGTTGGCTGAGACATTTTGAGATACTGATCTTCTGAGATTTTGTGGTGGAGGCATTGTTTGTTACTGCAGGATAGCTCAGCCTATGCCCACTGATACAACATGTTTAAAGGAAAAGGAAGTGAAACATTTTACATGAGGACCTGCGAGCAGTCAGGTGCGGAATTATACTTGTACAGCACAGGTAGGCAGATACTGATCAAACTTTGTACAATATTCCTTCCACTTGATTTCACTGGAATCATCTAGTAACTGTCTTTTGTCCTTTCCATTTTCCTGTTCTTGATCACTGGCCCCACATTCTGCACTCACAGCTCTGGGTCCTTCCCTATTTAGTGCCTGAGATTGTCTCTTCATACACTCTGTAACACTGTTGAATTGAATCTGGTTTTGACGTTCTATTGTGAATAACACCTATTTCTGGTTTCAGTCTTTCTATACTCTACATTGTGCCAACTACAACATGAAAGTCTTTTTTTTTTTTTCCAGCCGAAATAGTTGATTCAGTCTAGATGGCATGTTAATTTATTTGAGCAGGCTAAGGTGCATGGGTGGGTTCCAAACCAAGTTGATAGACTTAGGCTGACTAACATTTCCAGAATTATTACTTTATTAGTAAATGATATTTTAGTTATCTATGTTCAGTCCACTTTCCTCCCCAATTTAGATGAATGGGGATTGGTAATAGTGGTAGACCACTTAGGCAACTAGAACTCTGGGGTATGTTTTGAGGGTGGTATTTTTCAACATTGGCTGTATGATAAAATCAGGAGATCTAAAAGATCCCAGAGCCCAGGAAGCACCCCGTCCAGTTGCAGAGGAATCACTGAGCCTAGGACTTTGGCATCAGTATTTGTTAAAGACCCCCCACCCCACCACCCCTTGACTCCAATGGGCAGCTGAAGTTGAGAATCACTCATTTAGACATTGGTGCTGGGTTGGATGAAGGCAGGTAACCTTTGTAACTAGCAGCAGAAGGGCAGAGAGGAGAACACAGCCTAGGAGATAAAGTTTTGCAGGGCCTCCCAGCAAAGACTGACCTGTTGTAAGCGTTGTCCCTGACATGCACTGAAGCTGGAATTAGACCCACATGAAGACTGCTAGGATTCTGTAATCCCTTCGGGCTTCCCCTCCTCTCTTCTGCTGCAGCCAGAGCATGAAAAGCTACTAGCAAATATTTAAGAGTCATATCTAGGTGAAAGGAATCACACTGCAAAGTCCAATGAGAAAGAGAGGCAAAGCCTAAAGTATGAAACACGGGGAAGACCCTGGAATGGAGTCGGGAAGTTGAGCAAAGGTGAGAGAGAAGGATGGAATTCCAGACACGATGGTACAGCTGGGCTGGAGAGACCCAGCTCCATGGCTGGGCCAGCCACCTTCAGAGAGTGTGCTGAGCTGGGCTGAGAGGAAATAGCAGACGGCATGGGGCAGATTTTGAAACAGAAACCAATCCTTAACAAGTAATAAAAACAGCCTTCTAGCAAAATTGTTTATGTATTTATTCTCCTTGAATAATACAATAGGGCTATGTCACAAGGTTTTTTAGGCAAAGAATATTTTTCATTTATGACAAAAAAACCTCGAGCAGTTGAATGTCTCATAAAAATGACACATCTTAGGGAGAAAGTAACCAGGGAGTCCACCTAGATATTGTACCTCAATAGAATTCTACTAGGGTATGTTGGGGGATAAAGGTTTTATGCTTTAAAGATGTATGAAGATATTCTGTAGGCTGGTTCAGCAGCCACTTCCATGCATACATGCTTTTCCTTTCTCTCCCCTGACATCTTTTTTGTTCCCTGACATTTTTTCTCTTTTTTCTCATCTTTTTCTAGCCTTCTGCATTTTTTCAGTCCCCTGCCTGCCACGGAGACTTCACCCAGCAGATCAGCACATTGGGCAGCTCTTGCCCTAAGCTCTGCTCACTTAATCCATTCATCAGTACCACCCTTTCTGGCCAGTTGGGTCTCTCCTCTAATCTCAAATTCTTGCCTAAATCCTGTGACCTCATTTCTCTGGGCTTTCCACAAGACCCCCGAGAAGGCTGAAGCTACAACTAAATCTTCCAGGACTCCTTGCAGAGACTTAATAACCAGTGAAGCTTTGTTTAGCATTCCCCAGAAATGAGTCACTTGAGCCCTCCATGTTTGGGGAAAGCTCCTGCTTGCCTGCAGAGCCTCACGGAGTGGCCACATGCTCTGTGAACCTGAAATCTACAATCCCCACTTGAGAGCATCGTTATTTCCTCTCCTTGATCTTCTTGCTTTGGATCTAGTAGATCATCTCCTTGTTCTATCTGTTCCAGCGACAGGCAGACCCTGCCAGAAATCTGTCTGGGCATGATTCCCTTGATGCTTTGTCTCTATATCCTGTAGTGGAAAAAAAAAAAATGGTGAGGTTTCAGGTAGAAAAGGTTGGGGGGTAGCTCCCACATTCATTCTGCTTTTGTGTCTCACTCCTTGATGCCCTGAGACCTCTTGTTTCTCTGCTCTCTGTCTGCTGTCTTCCCCAACTCTGCCGTTAAACAAAGATTCTTAACTTGGTGATGAGGGGAAGCTGAGGTAGGAGGGAGAGAAAACAGAACCTCTCAGAATCCCTGAAAGCAAGAAATCATTGAAAAACTTTTCATTATTATAAGAGTATTGTATATTTTTAAAATAAACAAAAAGTTTTGCTTTTTTTTTTAAAGTTATGCTCCGGTGATTTTATATTGATTAACCGTAAAAAAAAATTTTTTTTAAAGTCTTTATCTATTTATTTGACAGAGATCACAAGTAGGCAGAGAGGCAGGCAGGCGGGGGGTGGGGGAAGCTGGCTCCCCGCTGAGCAGAGACCCCCGACGTGGGGCTCGATCCCAGGACCCTGGGATCATGACCTGAGCCGAAGGCAGAGGCTTAACCCAGTGAGCCACCCAGGTTCCCCAACCATAAAAATTTTTAAAGGAATCTTATTTTTCTCAAAATAGAGTCAATTTTTTTTAAACGGGTCAGTATAAAATTCCTTACTTGGTATACATCTGTTAAAAAATACATCATTCGGTTCCTAATGTCCTATCAAAGAAATACTTTATAGATGGCATTTTGTATGCCATGTTACATCATTCAGGGGACACACAGTGTCTTCTGACCTGTTTTTGGTGATCCTTCTTTTTTTTTTTTCCAAGAGTTAATTAATTTATTTAATAGACAGAGAGAGAGTGAGTGAGAGCATAAGCAGGGGGAGTGACAGACAGAGGGAGAAGTAGGCTCCCCGATGAGCAGAGAGCCCAATGCGGGACTCCATCCTAGGACCCTGGGATCATGACCTGAGCTGAAGGCAGACGCTTAACCAACTGAGCCACCCATGTGTCCCTGTTTTTGGTGATCCTAAGAAGGATCTGCAGATTCAGGAGATGCCAGTCAGATGATCCCATTGTAACATTTTTATCCACCTTCCCCCTAAAGGTTTAGAGACTTTGATAGTGCCTAATTGCTTTATTCCGTCAGGGGTTGCAAAATTGTGACTTTTCTTGCAGTCTTTCCATATTTATTAGCTCTCTGTATTTATTAGTTTTATAAATAACTTTCTCTTGTCAACGACTTGTTACACAGAAAGAGAGTTCAAACCGGCACAACAGAAAAAGTGCTTTATGTTTTTCGATTTATTGATTCATTTTCAGAACAGTGGATTGGTAGTAGAAACCTCTAGGGATGTCCAGTGAATTTTTGTTAAGGTTTTAGTATGACTTTAGTATGACTACATGGATTTTCATCCACAATCCACTGTAGTCATTATTATTTTTTAATCTACTGTCATTATAGTTCAAATAATATACTAAGCTTTTCCAAATTTTCTTGTCTGGTGGGCATACGCAGATGACACAATAGAAATCCTTAAGGTGACCTGTGGGTCAGACTATGATGAGTAGGGATTGGTGGGTGCCTTATGTTTATGAAAATGGGCTTGGGTATGGTAAAAGGCTAATGATAAGGTTATGGTAAAAGGTAATGGACCTATGGGTTTTCACCATAAAATTCTTTCAGCTTTGCTGTAAGTTTGAAATACTTCACAATTAAAAAAATAAAAACGTGGATAATAAGTTAATACTCTGAAATAAATAAGTGGGACTACATAAAACTAAAAAAAAGCTTCTACGCAGCAAAGGAAACCATCAACAAAATGAAAAGGCAACCTACAGAATGGGAGAAAATGTTTGCAACTCCTATCTCTGATAAGGGGTCAATATGAAAAAAAAATTAACTCACACAATTCAAAAAAGCCAAATAATCCAATTTAAAAACGAGCAGAGGAACTGAGTAGACAAGTTTCCAAAGAAGACATATAGATGGCCATCGGGTACAAGAAAAGGTGCTCAACAGTACTGATCCTCAGGGAAATGCAAATCAAAACCACAGTGAGATTTCACCTCACACCTGTTAGAATGGCTATCAACAAAATGATAAGAGATCTCAAGTGTTGGTGAGGATATGGAAACAAGTTAACTCTTGTACACTGTTGGTAGGAATGTAAATTGATGCAGCCACCACGGAAAACGATATAGAAGTTCCTCAGATTAAAAATAGAACTACCATACGATCCAGCAATCCCACTTCTGGGTATGTATCCAAAGGAAATAAAAACAAGATTTTGAAGGGATACCTGCACTCCCATGTTCATTGCAGCATTAATTGTAATAGCCAAGATACATAAACAACCTGAGGGTCTGTCAACAGATAAATGGATAACGAAGATGTGCTATATATATGCCATGGAATATTATCCAGCCACAAGGAAGAAGGAAATCCTGCCATTTGGGACAACATGGACGGACCTTGAGGGCATCGTGCTAAGTGAAATAAGCCAGACAGAGAAAGACACATGCTTCATGGTGTTGTTTCTATGTGGAATCTCATAGAAAGAGAGTAGGAAAGTAGTTACCAGAGCTGGGAGATGAGGGAAATAGGGAGAGGGTTGGTAAGAGGGTACAGACATTCAGCAATAAGATGAATAAGGTCTGAGAATCTAACATATAGCATGGTGTCTACAGTCAATGACACTATATTGTATAACTGAAATTCTCTAAGAGTAGAATTTAGATGTTTTCTGCCCTCCCACCACCACAGAAAAGGTGAGTGTGTGAGGTGATGGCTGTGTTAATTAACTTGATGAGGAGACTCCTTTCAAAATATATATGTATGTCAGATCATTATGACATGTGGTTTAAATATCTTACATTTGTGTTTAACAATTATACCTTAGTAAAGCTGGAAGAAAAAGTCTCATTTAGTGAATGTATTGAAAGTTGTAGCATCACACAGGAGAAAAGGAATTAAGGAGTTTTTAGATCTTGAGTATAAAGGAAGATGTATAGTCTATCTTTCCCTTAATGCATTGACATTTTTTCACAGTGGCACTCACACATCTACAATGTCTGTTGACCTCTGATATGTGAAATTTTTCTCAAATTAAATCAAGACTATTTAGCTATGCAGGGATAAAAGAATCTAGATTTGTTTGAGAAACACATTTTGAAAAGTTATGAACTTTAATGGGAAACATACTTGTATAGAAGCCTGGGCATAAGGTTGAAATTGATCATCACATTGTTTGTTTAGAAAAGAAAACATAACATTCAAAGAATATGTTGGAAGCATTGGATTTCTTCACATGAGAACACACACATTGAAAATGATGAGGCTTGGATAAAGCATAAATTACAGCTCTTTTTTTCCTTGCTTAGAAGTGTTGAGCTTTAAAAATATGCATATATTATTGGGTATTCTAAAAATCAGAATATTTTTGCATAGGGAATACTTTTGGGAAGAAAAGATATAAAATAATAGAAGCATTTTGTGAATAATACTAATGATCAGAATCTGACAATTATTCTTCAAATGGAAGAAGAAGACGACAGACAATTTCCAGCAAGCCAAATACATAGATTCTAGGCTGTAGCCTATCATTGCTTGCCTGGGTGGTCTCCCATTTCCCAGAAGAGTGAATCGTTGAACTTCATGATAGTCATGATGTATTCTGCACCTAAGGGGCCTCTGTGTGTGGGGAGGGCCGACAGGAGGGAGGATAACTTTGTAAAATGTCATAGAAAGGGGTCAAAAAAATCATGGAAGAAACTTTATAAGTTATATAAAGCAACCCATTTACCCCTAAGAAAAACCACACCTAAATTCTTCCAGACAGATTAGAATCTTTCTTATTTTTAAAGACCTCCTGAGAAGGAGTTTCCATTTCCTTACTTTAGTATCTAACAGGCTTCACTCTCAAGAACACTGCTCTCTTGCCTATGTTAAATCTTTCATGGTACTGCCAAGATTTTATTTGTTCTTATAATTCCTCTGCACGGAAGGAGGGCAGCTGACCGAGCTTGCTTCAGGAATCCTTTGTCCCTCTGTTTCCCTTGCCACCCACCCCCCGGCCTTTTCTACACTTATAATTTCTACCTTCTGAGGCAGGGATTGCAATACCTTTAGGGGTCAGGTGGATAATATCTAACTTAAAGGATTTAAGATTGTAGGGAGTGGTGGCAGAGTGGAGAACCAGTGCTTCTTTGAAGGCATTTAATTGCATAGTCATTATATGCACATTATATGACTTTGGGGTAAATTCTGCTTATAAGCTACACTTATATCCTTGCTTTAGACCTTCCTGAAAGGGTAGAACATGATAATAAGATTGCCTTTGGCTGTGTCTACAAGTGGAAAACTGAGACTTGGTTTAACTCTGGTGAATGATGTTGTCTGTATTCTTCAGTACTCTGAATGCTCTCACTATAATATAATTTCTTCTGGACACACATATTCTGTAGGAGATTCTAATGTACACATTAGCTCCAAGATGGCCCTCAGTGATCCTTGTTGCTTGGTATTCATACCCTTGCGTGCTAGCGGTGTGTGACAGCAGGATATGGTGGAAATGAGGATATGTGCCTTCTGATGCTAAGTCATGTAAGTCATGTGCAGCTTTCCCTTCGTCTCTTAAGTCACTTGCTCTGGAGGTCACTAGAGCTGTACTGTGAGGAACCTTCAACAGCACTGTGCAGAGAACCTAAGGTCCCCAGCCAAAACTGGGACGAATTTGCCAGTCTTATGAGTGAGCCACCTTGAAAATTCACCTGTCAGTTCCAACCCAGCCTTCATATGCCTGCAGGACCAGGCGACAGCTGACTACAACTGAATGAAAGACTCCAAATGAGAACTGCCTACAAAAGCCCTGAGTTCTTGACCAATGGAAACTTGAGATGTAAGACTGCCTATCGTTTTAAACCACTCCATTTTAGAAGACATTGGTTGGGCGGCCGTAGATGACATGGCAAGTAGCATGGGTGGATTTAGAACCATCCTTCCACAGCTGCAGCATATATTACTTAAAAGGAGGAGACAACTCATAGGAGCTGAGGAAAGAAGCCAATGTCTAAGTAGCTGTGATTTGTAAAACAAAAACAAACAAACAAAAAATGCTATCTGATTTCTCTACCACAAAATATGCCTACACGTCAGATACCACAGTTACTTCAGTTTTGTAAGTATGAGACTCCATAAGACCCTGCCGAAATCTCATACAACTACACCACAGTCCAAGCCTTTCCCTCCCATCCTTTTTCCTTGCCTCTCTCATTCATCTGAGGTGGGACAAGCATTAGGGTCTAAGAGGCACCTCCTTCCCCTGTACCTCTCCAGATTCCCCTCACAGGTGTTGTTGCCTCAAATTTATCTCTTGCATATTTAGTTCTGTCTTGGCATCTCCTTCTTAGAAGGCATAGACTAGCATGTACCGTAGGCACAAGGGGTGTCTGGGATGACGGCATGACAAGAAGATGTCATGAGCAAGCCTAAAAGGACTTGGGGAGGATTCAAAAGATAAGTAACAGGTTGTATAATTTTGGTTAAGCAGCACTGGTGCTGTGCTTAGAAACAAATCAGAGATTATTTATGAGGACGTTAAGGAGAACCCTATTAGCAATGGAAGTGTGACCTGAAAAATGAAGATACATAAGGATGAGATGTGTGGTGTTCCGTCCGATACAGTGAGGTAGATTTAGGCATGTAAAATAAAGAATACTCACATGTAGCAGATGCTTGGGTGCCTGGCTTCATCTTGCCCTTGGCCCACATCTGACTTTAACTGTGGCAGGGGTGGACGATTCTGCACAAGCTCAGACTTGTGAAGACAGCATCCTATCTCAGACATGTGCCAGGAGAAGAGTTACCAGATTTAGAAAATCAAGAATAAGAAGAAGAAGAAGAAGGAGAGAAGAAGAAGGAGGAGGAGAAGTAAGAGGAGGAGGAGAGAAGAAGAAGGAGAAGAAGGGGGAGACAGTTTGCCTAATTAAATTTGAATTTCAGATAAATAATGAATAATTTTTTAGTCTAAATATGTCTCATGTAATACATATAATGAAGAAGTATTTACTATTTATCTGAAGTCCTAATTTAACTTGGCATCTTGTAGTTTACTGGCACCCCCTAGCCAGGAAGTTCTTCACTTTTCTGTCCTGAGCTTTTTTTAAAGCCACAGGAACTTTCTCAACCTGTACCTCTGCAGCCCAGCAGTGAAAAGGATTTGATGTCCCAGCAGGAACCCTCAACTTAATGGAGAACTATAGCTAAGGGTTCAACACTCAGCAGCTGTCCTTCCAATGGAGAAGGGAGCTTCTGTCTGTTTCTGAGGTCCCAGCAATATGGAGTCTCTGTTTCCCACAGCAGCAGTCTCAGGAACACGAGTCTGTACTGGCCTCTCCTTGTCTTCTTTCTCTTCCTGTTTTCTTCTGCTTCCTGTGACTGCCTTTCAAATAAATTTAATTCCATGTCTTAAGATCTGCATTTGGGGGAATCTAAATTAAAACAACGTAATTATGGATAAAGGCGAGTAGATGCAATCCCTTTTCCCAAAAATAATTTCCAACACCCATAACTTTGAAAAACGAGTTTGCAGAAATAGATTGTTACCTAATTATATGGAGATAAAATTTTAGATTCTAGTAAATAAAAAATTAGGCAATTTACATTTCAGGAAGGAACATTTTCCTTATTCAACTGTAAATAAACCACAACTAATTTACGGTTAAAAAAAATTCTCATGAAAACATGGACCCACCAGTATGTAAAAAGTCAGCAACTAAAGCAAAGCAAATACATTTTCTAGCATTTGCACTTTAAAGGCAGTATGAGTTTTGTTTAAAGAAGTGATAGAAACAGTTTGTAAAGGTACCTCTGGTGAGTTTGGGAAGTTTGTGATTATGAGCTCTCAAGTACTTCTGGTCATCAGTATAAATATTGTGATACTATTGAAGAGTTATGTTCATTTTTGGCAGTGTTTTGCATTTCATCACAGTTTTCCAGTGCCTTCATTCTCCGCGAGGTTGTACATAAAACAATCAATCATCCGCTTTTGGCTGTTTGGCTGAGACAACCAAAGACTTGTTCTGTCATGAACTGAATTCATATATATTCATGAGGCCCAGAGAAACACTTCATTGTTTCAGATTGTTTTGTTATTTTAGAATAAATCATAAAGAAACCCTCCCACCCATCGCTGGTAAAGAAATATTTGTCCTATGATCCTCACCTTTGTGGTTTGCAGTGTTTTAACTTGCACAGCTTAGCCCACATTACTTGTTTTTTTTTTTTTTACAGTAAATTGCATACCTTTTTTAAAAACACCATGCCTGTGTTCCCTGGTATCAGCAAAAATGAGAAACATCCGAAGACCGAAATGACATGTGTCCGAAGTTAGAATGATTTCATTTTCCCAGACCGAGGGAATTCATGGAATAGTAAATTTCTTACAGGTAGATATTGTGTAAGCTTCCAGACTTCAGCAATCTCCAACTTTTCTCCCCTCATTCATTTGTGCAGAACCTTCCAAGAATCAGTTGTAATTACATAATTTTGTATTCTGCCAGATGTCTGCGTGAACGTCAGTACGAGACACACAACATCAGCAGCATGAAAACTACTTGCTGAGAAAGCTATTTTAACACCTCTGATTAACAGAAGAGGAGGTGGGTAGTTATATTTAAAGCCACCCAAATTCCTCACATTGTCTGTCTTCCCAGATTAGTCATCCTGTGCTGTAAAATCTTGTAAAATCAAGGGAAATAAAATCCAGAGACAGTGAATTCCAGAGACATAAAAGCCGTTGAACACTCTTAATTGCCACCAATGGGGTTCTCAGAAGAGACAGTTTATTGGATCGTCCCTTTGAATTATGAGTTCAGTAATCAGACTTGATTCAAACAGTTACTGTCTTGGCTTCTAACAATGGCTATTTGTTTAGGTGGCACAGTGCCTATTGAAGACTTAGTCAAAGTCTTGCCATGGGGATCAACAATGTTTAAGAGGCAAATGGTAATATAAATGCGGCTCCACACAGGGCTGGAATCAGACGGCTCGGGTTGAAATCCTGGCTGTAGATGTGTTAGCCGGTGAAAATCAGACAACTTACTTGATTATTTACCCTGGATTTTCTCATCTGTATAATATAGATAATAGTGTTTATCTTATTATTATGTGAATATGTGCGGGCCATAGAGTAAGAATCTGTGCATTTTAGCTCTTGTTTTTATTCTTATCAATTGGTGTGCTTCACTGCCAAAAACTGAGCCCACTCCAGCTGGATTAAACAGAAAAAGAATTTTTTTAAAGGAGACCGAGTCGCTCAAATATTTTGGAAGCACAGAGAATCAGACTTGGAAGTGACATTCAGGGGACAACAGTCTACGTCATGTTGTAGAGCTGCTAGGGGGCACATTCTTGGGGCTCACACAGGAGTTTCACAAACTGTGGAGCACAGTGCGAAGTGAAAATATGAGGTGTAAGGCCACTTGTTCAAAAAGGAGGAAAATTTCCATTGAAGTCGCTGAAATATACAGCTCTCTCCTTTTTCTCTGCAGTCTCTCTCACAACCCGTCACAGTGGGATTTTTCAGTAGTTCTTTTTGGATTTTGTTCTTGTTTTTGTTGTTATTTCGTGTTGTTCTGATCAAAGAAAAACTAATTTTTAAAAATTCTCTTAATATGAGGGGCGCCTGGGTGGCTCAGTGGGTTAAAACCTCTGCCTTTGGCTCAGGTCATGATCCCAGGGCCCTGGGATCGAGCCCCACATTGAGCTCTCTGCTCAGCGGGGAGCCTGCTTCCTCCTCTCTCTCTCTGCCTGCCTCTCTGCCTACTTATGATCTCTGTCTCTCAAATAAATAAACAAACAAAAAAAGAATTATAAAAAAATAAATAAAATTCTTAATATGAATTTTATTCTGCCTCATGTTGTACTTTGTCAGTCTTAAATGCAGATACAAGAGCATTTGGGTCATGCGCAGAATGACCAAAACCACCACCATCCATATATCATGACCTGTGTGTGCCTGTGTTTTTCATTCTTATCAGAAGAGTAGAAACACTGCTCCAAATTAACTCAACTTGTCATTTCACTTCTTGATATGTGGGCATTCTGCCAAAGCTCTCTACCTGTGGCATTCTGATGAGCAAGAAGAACTGATAAGAAAATGAGACATGGGTTGCCCCATTTGTCCCTTTTCTTCTGTATCAGCCTTTTCAGTGTCACCATGGTGGCCACAGAGGAATAACATGAGTGAGAAAAGCTATGAGAATGTTCCTTGGCGGTTTGTATTTCTTGGAACAACATTGCCTTTTTTTTGTTTTGGAAGTAAGAGCTGGTTCAAATGGGGAAGTGTGGCCTCTCAGGGCTGTCAGCTCTCCTCACCCCCACACCTATCACCCCGTGGTAGATGTGAACTCGTTCACTTTGTCCTTGCTTTGAACCTTGCTGGACTCCTACACATCGTGGGTCTATGGACTGCTGTGCTTACTGGGTCAGTACATGCAATACGCAGATGGGCAGTAAGGAACTAGGGAAGACGTGCATATTATGCAAATTATTACATGTAGCATAATCTGGTTGGGGTATTCCTTGAAAGGTTTTATTTTTAACCCAGAAAGACATATGCTTTACTATTTCAATGTTCTTTACCAAGAAAGTAAATGCTAGTGTCAGAAAATGCATCTACTTGAAGCAACTCATATCAGGCCACATGAGGCTAAGTGGGAGAAAGTTGTATATAAATCCATCGGTGTCCTCTTAAGTGTAAAGATCCTAAGGACAACTGTCACCTAACAGAGTATGTTGCTTATGACCCAGAACTAAAAAAATTCACTATTGGAAAAATTTGCAGGAGCTTAAGACCTCTTTGTTATCCCATAAAGTCAGTTTCCAAGGATCTTCTCTTTTGAGCTGTCACCAATATAAACCCTCAGTATACACTGATGAGCTGAACTCGTAAAAACAACAACAACAACAACAAAAATGCCTCCCCTCCAATAACTAGGCTTTAGTACGCAAAGTCATCATGATAGGCTGTCCTGAATCTTGAAATTCATTTTCAGATTCATTTTTCTTTTATTTTAGTCTCATATTATTCTTTCAAGTCTAATTTGTTCTTTAACTTTTAAGGCACATTAATATTGGTGCATAACATATTTCACTCTATCTGATGTATTATTCAAATAAATTATGTAAAGAATTTCTTGGCTGTAAGGTTTTGGAATATTAATCTTCCTTTCTGCTTTGTTTCACTATTGTAAGGACCTTATGTTTTCCATGCTATAACAAAATGCTAAATTAAGTCAGAAATATACAATTCTTTTTTTCAGGATAGAAATACTATGGATAAACTGGCTTCTCTTTCTTCACTAGTATTTATCAATTCAGATGATTTGGATGAAATTATATAATACAGATACACACACCGCACACCGGGAGCCTACTTTGTTACCTTATTTCTGGTGTGTTTTTAGAACTGACATAAGAACCTATTGCTCAATAAATATTTGTTAGGATAGATAATTCTATGAGGAACTTATGAGCGACCTGATGAAGGTATTAATCTACCTCATAATAGATAAAGAAAGGTAAAGAAGCTTCTCAGTTTGGGTTACTGACATTTTCAATCACATTTTAAGAAATTTTTTAAAAGGGATTTTTAAAAAATTTCAAAAGATCAAGAAGTTGGAGAAAAAAAGAAACTTCTCTGGAAAAAGGGTCGCATGGGCATTTTTTGAAACTGAATCATGAAGTTATTAAGCACAGCCTTGATAGTCTGCCCACTAGTTCTGCCCTTAATCCTCAGGAAAACGAAATATAGCTGGGCTCATGATGGCCCATATTAAATTTCCCAGACCCTCTTGAAGCTAGATGTGGCCATGTGCCTGGATTTCAAGACCAATGAGATATGAGCAGAAGGGATGTGTACAATTCAGATTGTTTCATTAAAGGTAGAAGAATAAAAATCAATCTTATACAAGTGCTTGTGATTTTGAATTTATGTACGTATGGCAACATTTTTGTTCTAAATAATGAAATACCCAAGATAGAATGTTTTGGGTGACAAAAATATGGTAAGAACTCATTAATGTTCTAGTGAGCCAAATTATTGTAAGATGGGAATATTGTAAGATGGGAATAATATATATATGTATATATACATACACACACACAGATATGTGTCTGTATATGTTAGTTATAATAATTAAAAATTTATCTTCCAAATAATTTGCCTCAATTCTCTACTTGGTTTTGGAGCTCCAGTTTTCATCAAACACTTGCTTAGGCTGTCTCTGGCCTTTCAGGATGCTTGGGTGCTGGTAAGGTGGTTCTGGAGAGTTTAGAAAATAAAGTTAATTTCCTCTAGGACATGGAAAAACTTAAAGAGATTATTAAGAAAAGCAAGTTACAAAATAATGTATTAAGTATAAATTCAGCTAAATAACAAGTACAGTAAATACATTTATATATAGCTTATTATGCATGAATGCAAATTCATGTGTATTTGTCCCTGTGAGTGTATAAATTAATAGAAAACGCTTTTAAGGATATATGGAAAATTGTTTATAGGAGTTACTGCTGGAGAAGGACAGGCATTTGGAAGGGAGGAAGATGAAGGTGAAACTTAATTTTTCAGTCCCTATGCTTGTTTGAATGCTGTATAAAGAGTATGCATTCAGAAGTTATTCATGGAGTTTATATATGTGTCTGTGAGGTGAAACTGAAATATATTATCAAAATTAAATATATATAATATATATATTTATTAAATATTTATATATTTATATATGACAAAAGTAAAAGCAAACTCAAGAAGGCTTAGTTTAGTTATGTTGCCTGGGGAAAGAGACTTCAGATTATTTTATTTTTTGGTAAAAATATCCCTGGTTTAACTCCTGGTTCAATAACTTGCCAGCAACAGCTAATGGGTGAGTTACATGCATTATTTGAAAAGCATGGGTTATAATGTAACCTTGAAGGGTGGATGTTAGTATTGTATGTGATATCACCAGACCATTCATGCACCATTGCCTGATGCATTAGAGGCACTCAGTAGATGCTATTCTTATTGAGATTATCCCTAAATGTGGCACACTGGAATGAAATATATTTTTTTTTAATTTTAAAGATTTTATTTATTTACGTGACAGAGAGAGACACACACAGCAGGAAAGGGAGCACAAGCAGGGGAAGTGGGAGAAAACAGGCTCCCACCAGGCATGGAACCCCATGTGGGGCTCGATCCCAGAACCCCAGGATCACAACCCGAGGCAAAGGTAGCTGCTCAACTGATTGAACCACCCAGGTTCCCTGGAATGAAATCTTTTTGATATACCACAGTTACAATTTCATTAAGCCAGATAACATTTATGATGAAGGAAAAGATGAAGCTTGATAGGAAAAATGTGGGCAATTTTTTTTTAAGATTTTATTTATTTATTTGAGAGAGAGAGAGCACAAGTAGGGGAAAGGAGCAGAAGGAGGAAGAAGCCAACTTTCCACTGAGCAGGGAGCCTGATGTGGGGCTCAATGCCAGGACCCCGGGATCATGACTTGAGCCAAAGGCAGGTGCCTGACTGAATGAGCTACCCAGGTACCCTGTAGGCAATGATTTAGAAATGAGCATACTTTGTAAGTGAATCCAGAAAAGTTACAATTAAAAATGCTTTATGACATACATAATATTATTTATAAGTTAATTTATAATGTTATGGATCACATAGAAAATAAAATGAAAAAGTCCTATTCATAATAAAGAAACCAGTAATAGCAACAGACACAAGAGAACCAGGAAAGACTTTAAAAAGAAATTCAGTGTAGTTTCAAAAAAAGCATTGTTTGATCTTCTTAGATTATATATATGGGATATATATATCATTAAAGTAAGTAATTCATAAATTATATAAAATTCCTAAAAAATCTGTTATGTTCTAATATAGTGTTATCAGTCATAATTTAAAAATGTATGTCATAGAAATATTTGTCAATTGCATCATTTGTGTGTGTGTGTATGTGTGTGTAAACTCTCAGCAGATCTTTAACCAAGTCTATGTGTGAGTCTTTTGTAAGTCTTTTGCCATTTACAGTTATTGTTTTACTCTGTTACTTTTGCAAATGTGCTTCTGATAAAATGCTTCATCTTCGAAGAAGTTCCTGGAAAAGAGCCTGACCAGTACCGTAAAATAGAAGATTCCGAGAACTTTAAGTTCATTCCACTGAACTGGTTAGAGAATTTCTAAAACGCTAATGGAAAACTGATTGATTTATAAAGCTGCTAATTGAAGATGAAGCAAAACAAGAATTAACTACGTAAGATGAATGAACTGATGAAAATGTTACAAATTTTATGACTTCTTCATTTAAAACATTACTGGCTCATTAGTGCTTTTCTTTCCAGACTTAAAATACTGCTTTTTCATACAGATGTAGTGAAAAGAAGGGCCATCTGTACCCCAATGTTTATAGCAGCAATGGCCACGGTTGCCAAACTGTGGAAAGAACCAAGATGCCCTTCAACGGACGAATGGATAAGGAAGATGTGGTCCATATACACTATGGAGTATTATGCCTCCATCAGAAAGGATGAATACCCAACTTTTGTAGCAACATGGACGGGACTGGAAGAGATTATGCTGAGTGAAACGAGTCAAGCAGAGAGAGTCAATTATCATATGGTTTCACTTATTTGTGGAGCATAACAAATAGCATGGAGGACAAGGGGAGATGGAGAGGAGAAGGGAGTTGAGGGAAATTGGAAGGGGAGGTGAACCATGAGAGACTATGGACTCTGAAAAACAATCTGAGGGTTTTGAAGGGGCAGGTGTGGGAGGCTGGGGGATCCAGGTGGTGGGTATCGTAGAGGGCACGGATTGCCTGGAGCACTTGGTGTGGTGCAAAAATAATGAATACCGTTACGCTGAAAAAATAAAAAATTAAAAAAAAAAAGTACTGCTTTTTCTATTCTCTTTTAAACTATCTGTAACTTCCTGTAATTTGGTAAAGTATCTTTGCAACCAAAGTTAAAGTATTTATCTTTTTCTCCCTACCTGATCCTTCCAGAATTCAGAAATCCTTATTAAATATTCTTATTTTCATGACAATATATGTATTTGCATAAATTCGATAAGCATCTGTTTTCCTTGTAACAAGACACAATTGGACAAGTCCTTGGCTTGGATTCCTAGCCTAAAGAGGCATTTGAGAGTCCCATCTGAGATGCCTTATGAAAAGTTCCAGCAACACAGATTTAAAAGTTCCCACATGATCAATCACTGTTCTTGTTGTATTTATGTAAATACTTAAGCAAAGTTTATTGAAACTACACTGAATTTGCAAACAAATCAGTTTTACTAGGGTTATCTTTGATAGAAATGAAGATGATTATAAAGAGAAGGATAATTATGTCTCAGTAATACCCTTTTGTGGATGTCAGATTGTAGCACTCTTAATTGACTTTGAGGTTTTGCTTTCTACCTGTAAACAGGACTGAATCCTAAATTCCTAGGATTTCCTCTAATATTTGCCTGGAACTTTCCAAACTAACATTTGGAACTTTCTCCCACTCTTTTATTTGGAATCCCTATTAAAATAAAATTGTCATTTTCCTGTAGCCATGCAAGGTAAACCTAGATAGTCTGATAAAAAAAAATTTAGAGAAATCAGCACAATAGTTATGTGTGGACAATCTTCATGCCTGTTGCTATGTGGCTACTTAATAAGATCACCAGAGATATTCATACTGCAAACTAGGGAAATCTGTCTGATGGTCACTGTTTGCCTTCACTCCATCTGAAGATGCTTTGAAATTTTCTGAGATCTAGACATTTTCTCAAGCAGGTGCTGTCCAAAGTCAGAAACAGAACTTTTAATCTGTTCAAACTATTAACCTTTGTTTTTCTTTTGTTTCCGTGGAAAAGTATCTCGTTAAAGCACCTGATTGTTCACATTATATAGAGGCCTAATCTACGTAGAAGCTCATCTACAACTCTGTCCCTTAAAGGAAAATATCCTCATATTCATTCTGTTCCAAGTAATCATGAGGATGTACAATTGCTAATATATCATGTTGTGCCGATGTAAATAACACTTAAAAATCACAATTCATTTGAGTTATTTGATTGTTTAAATCTTGGCTCCTGGGAATCTCTGCTCTGGGGAATTTTTTAATCCCTGGCTGTTGTTCTTAGAGTCATCATATTAACCTCTCTGGTGTGTTGTATACTCTTGGGGGCTTTAAATGTCTGTTGGCAGCAGCTTACACACCAAATGGTATCCATCAGGACTGAACAACTGGATGAAATCAACAATAACCACATAAATGATGAAGATGGTGACTACATGGCCCTCCGGTCTGATGACTCAACGATGGAAACAGCAAATATGGCCTCCTCAGCCTGGTGACATCCAGGGTGCTGACCAAGAACAACCATTAATGCTGTTCTGGTTGGTCATATTCTCAGCCTGCCAAAAAGGGGAGAACCATTAAAATAAAAACAGAGACCAACCTTGAAAATTCCCTGAGCAGACGAAACCAGTGTGGTCTCACAAACAAAGCTTCATTTAGCCTATGTTCCAAGACTAACGTGACCTAGGCTACTTCTTGCTGATGCCTCTGAAAATCAAAAAGCAAAACTTACACTGCTTCTCGGGCCGATACGAGGTTACCTCTGACCAATTCCTATCATTTAAGAAAATTCTAATTATTCTAACCAATGGCTGTGAAAAACAAAGTCACTGCTTCCTCACTATGCAAGCTGCTTTATAACAAAATAGCCCCAAGGCTTATTCTGCATTTTGGTTTGAGTGCTCCTCCTTGGCAAAATGTCTTTTCAGTGTGTGCGCAACAAAATTTCACTAATTCCTACTTCGTTGCTTCATGGGTTTCACTTTGGCTGTTTCGGAACTTTTGACAGTTAGTTCTTCTGCCAGTTACCCAAAGGAAGTGGGCTCTGGAAGGTTGAGGCCCCAGAGGCGTTGGCTGCCAGCTGGAAGGAGTCTACGCAGTCCTCACAGGTGGGCAACAAGCCCATCCTTGAAAGGGCAGCCGGCGGGGTGCGAGGGGTGGGGCAGTGTGTGGTTCCATCCCTGTGTCTGCCATATTTTGGGGACAACTTGACAAAGCAATTTTAAAGCTTAACTGGAAGACTAAGCAAACTAGAGCCAACAAATTGTGGAAAAAGGAGAAGAATGAGAAGGAATTTTCTCTGTCGGGTATTAAAACATATTTTAAAAGCCTCAGTGATCCCTGGGAGTACTGTCATAGGGAGAGAAGGAAAGTTCAATGACACAGATCTGAAGGCCAAAACAACTTCCTGCTCAGCTAAATATTTAGTGCACAGCTGTGGGACAGCAGTTTTGTTTTTTGAGATACTCGGAAAGTGAAGGCAATGATATAATTTGTGAATATCAGGATACTGTCTGGGAGACTCACTGATAATCGGGTTTCTAAAAAAAAAAGAAAGAAAGAAAGAAAGAAAACCTGGATAATTTAATGCCTCATAAAAATGTCCATCAATGGAAGCAATTAGGTTGTTGATGTAAGATCTTCTGGGATGAGGCTATAATCCCCAAATATATAGACTCATAGAAAAGCTGGAGGTGGGCTGTTCACTCTGCTATGACAAGCCTCTGGGTGGAGGGTCACCTGCAGCCATGAGTCCAGTGTGGAAACCAAGAAAAAGCACGCAGATC
Organism: Enhydra lutris kenyoni; assembly: GCF_002288905.1. NCBI lineage: Eukaryota > Metazoa > Chordata > Mammalia > Carnivora > Mustelidae > Enhydra > Enhydra lutris. The sequence continues at coordinate 17,793,270 of NW_019154100.1, read as the reverse complement.
TAGTGCATCTGCTCCTGTTCTGTGGAGCTTTGCATTTATGGATAGTTGGCTAATTAAATCATACTTATGGTATGTGTGAAGAAGAGTAGGAATATGAGGCTTAGTCTCTTCTGATTAATCTGTAATGCTCCTGAAACTCTGAAATGTTAAGAGACAAAATCCATGGAAAATTTAGGTGTTCAGTAGACTTTATTTAAAAATTTACTTAGGGGCGCCTGGGTGGCTCAGTGGGTTAAAGCCTTTGCCTTTGGTTCAGGTCATGATTCCGGGGTCCTGGGATCGAGCCCCACATCAGGCTCTCTGCTCAGCAGGGAGCCTGCTTCCCCCCCTCTCTCTGCCTGCCTCTCTGCCTGATTGTGATCTCTGCCTGTCAAATAAATAAATAAAATCTTTAAAAAAATAATTTACTTTAAAAAAATTTTTTTTCCAGAGGGGTGCCTGAGTGGCTCAGTGGGTTAAGTGTCCCAACTCTTGGTTTCAGCTCAGGTCATGATCTCAGGGTGCTGGGATTGAGCCCTGATTAGGGCTCTACACTCAGTGGGGAGTCTGCCTGAGATCTTCTCTCTCCCTCTCCCTCTGCTTGCATGCTCTCTCTCTGTCTCTGAAGTAAATAAATAAATCTTTAAAAAATTTTTTTTCTGGGCAGGGAGGAACATAACAAAAAATATCACTCCTTGCACCCTATCCCAAATAAACCTTTCATAATAAAGTCTGTGAATCACAAAGAAATAAAATGTACATATATGTTTATCTAACTCTGGTGATAGGGAAAGCCTCTATAAGCTTGATGATAAAGTCAAAAACCATAAAATAAATGAATTATATATGTGATCATATATACCTCTGCCCATACACAGAGATTAAATCTTATATGCAAAAATCATATATGATTGCCCAATGGAAATGGCCTTTAAGCAGAGTCTAAGACCAGTCTAAGATCCATGTGTGGGTAGTTCATCTGGAAATGTGATCCCAGACAGCAGGAATGAGTGACAGAAGAAGGAATATAGATCAGCGGAAAAAGTCAGTGCAAGCTTACATAACCCAGTTTGCTATCCTCTACGTGTTGGATTACTCTATCCCTGGAGATATTCTGAGAAGACTCCAAATATCCACTTGAAGGTAAAAGGAAAAAGTTCCACTGCTCCCAGACCTCCTTCATCAAAGGTGGCAGTAACCTGAGATTATAGATTCCTCCACATTTTGAGGTTGCAAAAATGAGAGTGCGTTTCTGGGGATCCACTATTGTGAAGTAGTAGTGGAGCCCAGAGCAGGAAACAAGAGGTTTGGGACAAGGGGTTTCAGGTGAACGCCCTCGGGCTGTACCCAGGGGAAGCTGGGTGTGGTCAGCAGGGAACTGGATCCCATAACAGTGGCTGGAATAGGAGAGGAGCTGAAGCCCAAGATGGCGCCCAGGACTGCTCAGAACAATGAACAAGTAAAACCATCAGCACGATTAAACGGCAAAGGAAAAAATTGAAAAAATACTTTCTATTCATGATAAAGCATTAATAAGTTCACAGGTAAAAACCTTTCACAAATACATGAAAAGAATAAAGTAAATACAATTTAAAAATGAAGAGGCAGGGGTGCCTGGGTGGCTCAGTGGGTTAAGCCTCTGCCTTCGGCTCAGGTCATGATCCCAGAGTCCTGGGATCGAGCCCCGCATCGGGCTCTCTGCTCAGCAGTGAGCCTGCTTCCTCCTCTCTCTGCCTGCCTCTCTGCCTACGTGTGATCTCTCTCTCTCTGTCAAATAAATAAATAAAATCTTTAAAAAAAAAAAAAAAATGAAGAGGCAAGTTATCGAGAAAAAAAGCTGATGCCAAACATGAAAAATGGTCCCATTCATTGAGTTTCAGAGATGAAAATGTGATATTTAAGATACACAATTTTTACCTATTAAATTGGCAATTCAGTAAAAAATTATTCTTCTCAGTTTTAGGATGGATTGAAAGAAATGGGCACTTCTGCATATGGTTGATATATACCAATAGAATATTTTTGATGAGTGACATTATTTTGTGAATAATGATTCACAAACGTGCTAAAATGGGCACATACAATAATATAGGAGTCATTCTTTTTATTATACTTTCAGAACTTAAACCAAATAAAAATATGGAATAATTTGGAAAATAATTTAAAATAGCCAATTAATCAATGAAAAAAAAGCTCTAAGTGCAAAAGAAGCGCTTTGAGCAAAGAAATGAAAACATGTAGTATTTCTTCCCCATTAAATTTTAAAATATTCTTTATCAATTAAATATCTGGGATTTTAAAAATTGGCAATGCTAAAGACTTTTAAAGGTGGAACTTCTGCACCACAGGTTAAGTTTGTACATGAAGCTCTGGAAACCATTGGGCATCAGGTCCTGAACATCATGGAACCTATTTTAAGGAAACAATAAGAAATACAAATACTTATGCTCAAAGATATTTTCTTCAGTGTATTCAAATTATCAAAGAATTAGAGACAATTAAAAAATGTCTGTTTGAAATACAACTACATGCAGGAATGTTAAGGGTGAAATACTAGAGTTTCCAGGTTAAGTCAGGAACAGTATAAGATTCCTCATCATCGCTGCTTTAAGTTAACGCTAGTGCAAAGTTTTAACCAGAAGGAAAATACCAATATATGATGGGAAGAAATATAAAATATCAAAAAGACAAAAACAAAGTTATCATGATTGTCAGATGATGTGATTACCAGGAAATACTGAGTCAACTACAAAAGTATTAAACAGTATCAGTACTGTGGTCAGTCACAAGATCAATGATCAAATTCTATAGCTTTTCAATCACATTGTAAGAAACTCATTTCAACAGCGGTCTAAAACTTAAAATAGGATTATGACGACACTTAAAAAAAACACATAGATCAATGTGTGAAAACCCTAAAACCTGATGCAAGGACAGAAATAAACAGAATACGTGGGCAAAAACTTAAAAAATAAAGGAGGTGGGAGGAGACTTTGGGAGGTGACAGATAAGTGTATGGCCTTGACCATGGTGATAGTCTCATAGGTGCGCACTTCTCTGCAAATTGTCACATTGTATATGTTACCTATATACAGCATTTTAAAATGTCAATCATCCTCAATAAAGTGGTTTTTTTTTAAAGAAAATAATTTGTGTCTTTTTGAAGAAAAAAGAACACTATTGAAATATCCTGACTCTGCCCACCCTTTCCCTCTTCCGTCCCCAAGAGGAAAGCTATGATTTATGTAGCAAGAGTTTCTCCCATATCACCTCTATTTTCTCCCCTTCTTGGTCTCCTTTTCTCTCTCTCCAGTTCTCCCATTCCGTTATTTCCCTCATTTCCCTGTCCTTTTCTGTTTTTCCTTGTTAGTTTTTCCTTCTTTATGGTAGTACTGACCCACAGAGGTGATGGTTGAACCGTCTGGTTTGGCCCAGCCCTGATTCCAAGCCTGGCTTCTTCCCTCCTCAGTCCTCCGTTTGCTTTGAGATGTGTTCACCCTATGCTAAATATTTCTGAATTTAAAATTCTTCTACAATCCCTCAGAGTTATCTATCTAAAACCCCAAGCCAGTTGATGTCATTTCTTTGCTCCAAATTCTTCTAGGGGTCCACACTGACTTTATTATTTTTTTTTAAAGACTTTACTTATTTATTTGACAGAGAGAGAGAGCACAGAGGCAGGAGGAGAAGCAGACTCCCTACTGAGCAGGGAGCCCAATGCGGGGCTCGACCCCAGGACCCTGAGATCATGACCTGAGCTGAAGGCAGACGCTTAACCAATGAGCCACCCAGGCGCCCCCACACGGACTTTAGAATAGGAGTCACACTCCTGAGGCTGACAAAATAGGGTTGATCATACTCTTGAGGTGCTTCTTTCTCCTGCCTCTCTTCTAACTCACCCATGGGAGGCTTTTCAAGCCAAGCAAGACAGTTTTAGTTTCGAAAACGCGCTGTACTCTGTCTCACTGCCAGACCTTTGTGCACACACTATTTCTTCTGTCTAGAATACTGCAACTTACTTGCTTTTTCTTTTGCCTGCTTCTATTTATCTTCCGTACTTCACTCAGAATTCACTGTCCTGGGAATCTTCCCGGTCCTCGCCAGTGGCTTTGAGCTCTACTTCTAGTCTTTGATTCTCTCCTCCCCTGACTTCGCTCCTCACTGTAATTAAATGTATGACTGTCTTTATCTTGCACCATGAATGGAGGGGAGGTAGCTTCGTTCTATCACTGCAGGGCAAGCCACAATCTCTCGTTCATCACAAGCACTCAGTCTGTGTTAGCTACAGCGATAAATGAAGGGGAACAAAGAAAGCAGATTATAAATCTCATGGGGGAGAAAAAAAAATAACTCATCCCTTTGGCATTGATAAGGGAAAATCAGTTTTTGGGTCGAGCATGGGGAGGTTGGGCAATAAGACGAGGACTGGAGATGTGAGTTCTTGAAAGGCTGTAGGCCTTGTTTTGAATCATAGGATGATTTCACTGGATCAAAGAGTGGTTTGGCAAGCAGTTGTTAGAGGAACACTGAAACAGTGCCAACATTTCTGAGCTGATCGACTCCAGAGTGAATAAATTTTAAGGAACTGTAATTATCACGTGCATTAGCCACCTTTATAATTGGAAAGGTAAAACAGCACTGAAACGGCGCTGTAAATGACAACATTTATGTGCTTAAGGGTTGCCTTTCAAGGCTCAATCTTAGGAAGATTTGATCTGCAGGGATGCGAGTCTTTCAAGTGCCTCAGCCTCCGACTTCCATGGTATTCGGAGACAGTCACCCCAGGGCGTGGCTGTGCACAGTTGTATTTTGTTTTGCTGAACTTCTGAGGCTAGCCAGACTCCCGGGACTACCAAGTATGGCAACAACCCCAGCAGGACATTCAGATGGCCACTAAGCAGCTTGCAATGTCCTGGCAGGAGTGGACTTTTCCCCAGCCTGTTCTAAGTTCTTTCTTTGGCCGTTTGTCAGAGGAGCCTTGTCTCTCCAAGCACTGTCAGGCCAACAGCCCCCAACTGCTATATAAACAGGCTGCAGAATTAGACCTGAAGGCAATCGCAACTCAGTTGACATAATAAAATTCTAAGCCATAAGACATTTTAAGGATCTTCTCTGTCTTTCCTTGTTGAAAGCAATTTTAATCAATGCTGCTTAATCAGAGAATAATGGTTAAATTGTTTCCATGAGATTTTTAATTGACTTAATCTTTTGCCAACCTTAACCCAGGCTAAAGCCTTCAATAAAGATTGCATAAGTAGCAATTAAAGGTAAAAGCAATGGCAAACAAAAAATTAAGGGTCATAATGCAGGCATGGCTTTTCCATAAAGAAATTATTTTTTCTTTTCAAAATAAACTATTAAATCTTTTCTTTTCATATTATGTGTTCCAAACTATGCCTGATGTCAGTGTGAAATCAGAGTGATATAATAGATCCTTAAAGTAGTAAAGGCATGGTTTATTGTTGTTGGAATTATATTTTAAGAGAGCAAATGGGGGGCGCCTGGGTGGCTCAGTGGGTTAAAGCCTCTGCCTTCGGCTCGGGTCATGATCCCAGGGTCCTGGGATCGAGGCCCGCATCGGGCTCTCTGCTCTGCAGAGAGCCTGCTTCCTCCTCTCTCTCTCTGCTTGCCTCTCTGCCTACTCGTGATATCTGTCAAATAAATAAATAAAATCTTAAAAAAAAAAAAAAGAGAGCAAATGGGTATCACAAAATTCCATATGTAACTATGTCAAGATAAAAGAGCACTATTTCAAATGGGAATTTTCTCTTGGATCAGTGAAAAGAAACGATCCTCTTAGGGATAAAAAGTCTCCAGAATTGCGAGTTGAAAAATATCAAAATATATAAAATAACTTAGTATTTTGGAAATTGCAAATGTTTATGAAGATGGTATGAATTCCAGGGTAGGAGGTTAGATGTGTGAAAATATACACCTAATACAGAAAAATAGGTATGCATTTCTTTATACTTTTAAATCAATTTAATTTAGAACTCTGACCTTCATGTTCTTTTCTTTCCTTCTCTTGTGCCTCATCAAGGGCTTTGCAGAGTTTCCTCCATAAGGCCAAGGCCACTAGGGAGGGTCCTCTAGGCACTGATCATCAGCAGTCATTTCTCAGTGGTTACTACCAAGTTATTCATGTCCAGGCTACATGCTCCCTTCAGGTGCAGAGGCTCTGGAATTACACACCCTACTGGAATCTCTAAAAAATGTGGTTGTCATGCCTTTCTGAAGACTAACCACCTTCTGCTTTGGGTCAGAGAGTAGGGCTTGGCTTCTGGTCCTTCGTGAAGCACACTTACCCAACCCCACTCCTTCACTCCCAATTCTACCCCTTCCTCAACTGTTTGGATGAAGGAAAAGGGGAAAACAGGGGCTAAATAATTGTCCAGAATAAATATCCTGCCCCATATATAAACTGTTTTACTCTAAAACAGTTTAAATATTTTATCAGTAGAAAATTAATTGATAGTTTATGTCACATCCATATAGCCCATCCAATGCTAGGGTTCAAAAGAAACATATACAAGTGCATATGTTCTGATATATGAAGATGTCCAACATAGGTCCTTAAATATACAATGTAATTTGAGAACTGTATAGCATCATCCAGTCTTTACGACAAAAGTTAAAAATATATGTGTGTGTGTATACACACACACATACATTGACCTAAATGTGGTTGTAAATGCAGACAATGTTGGTAAACATCACAAGAAAACTTTCACAGTGATTATTTGTGGGCAGTGGGGTTGGAGGAGAAATGGAAAGAAGTAGATTTTGCCCTACTTGATGAACTACTGACATTTTTAACAACATGCATGTGTCTTTTCAGAATTTTATAACCCCAGTTTTTAAAAAGGTAGAAATCTCAAAAAAAGTAGAAATCTGGTGATGTAATTCTTTTCCATAATAGAATAATTTTTGTATTTGTTCAATGTATATTTCAATAAGCTTAAACCTTAGAAGTAATCAGGTTAATTTTCTTGTTAATGGCATGAGAACATTAAGAAGGATGCTTATTCAGAGAATTTAAAAATGTAGAGCAGCATTCTCTTTCAAGTTTCACAAATTAAATAATGTTCTGTGCTAAAATCTGCATATATTATTTTCTCTACTTTAATACATTATTATACTTTAAATAATTTTACTAATCTTAAATGCATTGTGCTGTCTATTAGGGTAGGAAAAGTAAATCCCATGATTTTACTGTGATTAAAATAAATGTCTTTATATTATTTTGAATTGTAATACATAATTCTCAGTGACCCATCTCCCACATGTTCAGAAAAGCTTCCTTTCCCCCCAATTGGCCTTTCTTTTGTTTCTTATTATTTGTTAACTTAGTATATATATTCGAGAAAGATTTCCAAGAATAGAATTTTGAATAATGGAAAGTATATTTGCAGGAATGATTGGCATAAAGGCATGAAATAAAATGGTAAGCATGAGAAACTATGAAATAGGAGCATAAAATAGGGGGCTCCTGGGTGGCTCAGTCAGTTAAGCATTTGCCTTGGCTCAGGTCATGATCCCATAGTCCTGGGATAGAGCCCAGCATCAAGACCCAGATGGGGCTCCCTGCTCAGCAGAGAGCCTCCTTCTGCCTCTCCCTCTGCCCCTCTGCCCTGGTTGTGTTCTCTCTCTCTCACTCTATTTCAAATAAATAAAGTGATTTTTTAAAAAAGCATAAAACATGAGTAAGGAATGATAAGAAAGAGTAGCTGGCTCATGAAGGTGTTCGTTCTGCAAGGAAAAGGATCAACTAACTTTTTAATTTATTTTAATTAATTAATTTATTTATTTGAGAGAAATTGAGAGAGAATGAGAGTGATAGGGGTGAGAGGCAGAGGGAGAGGGAGGAAACAGGCTCCTTGCTGAGCAAGGAGCCCTGACACAGGGTCAATCCCAGGACTCTGGAATCATGACCAGAGCCAAAAACTGACTGAGTCACCCAGGCGGCCCATCAACTAAGATTTTTAAATGAGATATTCAGATACACATTTTTAAAAGATTCTGCTGGATCTTCTTATGGAGACTGCATTTTAATGTGATTAAGAATGGAAGACAAGAGATCATTGAAAAAGTTAGGGACAGCAGCCCAGGCAAATAATGATGAAACCTTGAACTAAGCCAGTGACTATCTAGGCAATAAAAAAAGGGGATGTTGAGAGATGTTTATTATTTATGGTTTCACATAAAACACAAGGCGTAGGTTTTATAAACTTGTGGAAATATATCTACACAGTAGTTCATACTACTTGAGAATTACTAAAAGTAAGGAATTAGACTTAAAAAAAAAAACCTAGGGGCAGGACTAGATGACAGTGGATATGTAAATTAAAGTCTTAGTGCTACTTGACAAAAGATTTCTAAGCCAAGTTCTATCATTATACTCTAAGAAAACACCCTACTTTACTGTCAATCGCTGGACAGATTTCTTGAGCTCTGATTCTAGTTGTTTCTTAGATGATTTCTTGAGTTCTGATTATAGTGTCTCTTAGATGATTTCCCTTGGCTTCTGACCAACACCCTAACCTCATCTTAACCCAGGCTAAACTCATTATTAAACTCTAAACTCTCCCAATCCTGGTTCCCTCAGTTCACCTCAGTCTTCCTGGTCACCCAGCTTTAAGACTTTGTTTTTGCCTTTGTCTTCATTTCCAACACCTACAAACCTACCTCCTCAGTGTCTTTAACCTCTGTCCTATCCTTTCCTTTTCCCTTCCAAGCTCAGGATTTTATTTTTCACCTGAGTTCTTGAAATAATGTGCCCCCTTCCTGTGTTCCAGCGTAACTCTACCTAACCCATCTCCTACACTGTAGCTAGATTCAGTGTCCTGAAACAGTGCTGGCCTTGGCCTTCCCCTGCTTCCCAGGGCTAGTGGACATTGCAGTTAATGAGATCACTTGGGGAAACTCTTTATTATTATCTACTAAAGCTGAATATACAACATCCTCTCATCCATTTCATGACCAGATTTATATCTAACAAAATTGTATATCCATGGATGTATCAAAAGACAGGTACAAGAATGTTCATAGCAATTTTATTCCTGACATCCACAAGCTAGAATCAATCCAGTCTAAACTGGATAAATAAATTGTCGCTGTCTATGCAATGTGATAGTACACAACAAGGATAAAAGTCATTTTTATATAGAATACTTAAATAGACAAAATTAATAACTGGTTTCAGAAATCAGGACAGTCATTTATTTTAGCATGAAGGAAGGAAGTGGTTACTAGGAAAGGGGACAGAAAGGGAACTTCTGGGTACCGGAAATATTCGGTCATGTTACCTGGGTGTAATAAGTTACATGGTGTTTTTACTTTGTGAAAATAAAAATAAACATACACATACCATACACATCCTTCGTTGGTTCTCCATTGTCTACCAAATTATATCCAAACTTTCAAACCGGCAAAGCAGGATTGTAGTCAATGACCTGCTCCAATCTACCTTTCCAATCAATGTAGTCCCGCTCATTTGCCATGTTCCCTACCACATTCCCTTGGATCCAGTTGTATGGCCCCTTACACCGCAGCTCCCATCTGTATGTAACTTAGAAGCAAATTACTTCATTAAAAATATCAGAATTGAAAAAAATTAAAAATTAAATTAAAACATTTAAAAAGTAGATCAGAATTGAAATCAGACATTTCTGCAGCACCTTAATTTCCCAGAAAAGACTGCAGGGGTGTTGAGCCAACTTTTCTACTACATTCTTTTTGTTCTCCAGTTTTCTGACATACCAAGGAACTACAAACTACTACGTCACTACTAGTGATGGAAGGACCTAACCAATTTAGGCTCTGCCAGGAGGCCTGTTAGTACCTGAATAAGAGATTCCCCCGGAAAGAGTGAAGCCATACCGTGGGCTGCCAGGGCTAGGAGCCTGATGTGGCTCCTGGAATGGAGGAGGACGTGGAATGCTCCTGAGGTTGGTGGGCAACAGTCAAAAGCACAGTGATCAAAGAATCTTGCCTCAATCTGGGTCAACACTGATCTCTATGAGAATCAGATGTGGCTGCCAAAGTTTCTAATGAGTGAGGCTATCACTGTAGGTAGTAACTGTCATGTCCATCTCCATGGAACAAAGCATTTTTATCAGTCACTGGAAGACATGGAGAGTATCCAGACCCTAGGGAGAAATAAATACAAGAAAAGAAAATGGGTTCAGGTTTTGGCCAACTGAGTTAAGCTTTAGGGTCTGGCTGCCATCAGGCTGTGCAGACTGGAAGAATCGGGAGAAGAGTCCTAGTTAAACAGATTAGTCAACTGTAATGGAGACCAAGGGGATAGAGGACAGGTGTTTCTAGAGCACTGCATCTCAAACTTTAGCATGTATTACAATGATAAAGAGAGTTTGTTAGAACACAGACTACTGGGTTCTGTGCCAGAAGATTCTAACTCAGGGCCTGAGGTCAGGCCCAGAATTTGCATATCTAACAAGCTGCCAGGTAATATAGGGTTTTAGAACAACTATCAGTCTTGTGGAACAAAACTAATTCTAGCTGCCACTATTGGGGACAGGCTATTTAATATGCTACCAGCTTCGGTCACAGTGAGTTCAAGGACTTGTGTGAGTGCAATCAATGCACAGTGAGGACGTCGGTTCCTACTGTGGGAGGTAGCAAAGGCCAGTGGGAAGGATGACTTAGTACTCTCTCTATTTTGTACAATTGTATGGAAGCCCCGAATGTCTTCAACTGTTCCCTAGAGCTTGCATGGGGGGTTTTCCTTAATAGTAGCTTGCTGGCATTTTTAGGACATTTACAGAAGAATTTGTATAGACCTATAGTTTATAACCCAGGACTATTTTACACACCAGGACTATATTTGGCAATGACTGAAGATACTTCTGTTGTTCACAGTTGGGTGAGGGAGGTGCAGTTGGTGTCTGGTAGACAGAGCCCAGACATGCTGCTGAACACCCTACAATACACAGGACAGCTCCCGTAACAAACAATCATTTGGCCCAGAATGTCAATGGTGCCAAGTCTGAGAAGTTCATCTAGAAATACATCCACTGGAGTTGGAATTTCCACTTGGGTTTTATTTCAGGTGACACTGGGCATTATGTCAATGAATGTTAACACTTCATTGAATGTTAACACTTCATTGAATGAACACTTCATTGTCAATGAATGTTAACATTTATTCTATAAATAACACCAAAAAACATTTAAACAAAATAAAAATAAAGAGACGACTAATAAAGGTGATGAAAGAGGAAGAAAATCATACAGAAGGATCAAGTTAAAGGGGAATTCCTTTAGTGGATTTCTAAACAGGAGCTTTTGGGAAAGGGGAGGCAGCAAGCTCCATGTCTCATTCAGCTTTGCAGACTCCGGCCTACAGCGTCTTTGACAAATATTGGCTCAACACATAATGATATGAAATGAATAAAAGATGTTGATCCATTCTCTTTTTAAGGATTTTTATGTTCAAAGTTTCTATAGTAGTTTTATTTTTCTTCTAAACTAATGATGGTCAACTATTTTGCCAGTTAACAAGCTCTGTCTTACTAACTGGAACTCTCTGAACATAGTAATCCACAGAAGACCAGATAGAGCTCATTGTTGCTTTCAGTAAATATATTTTGTTTATATTTATTCTGGTTCTTCCCCTGTCAAAGATAAAAAAAAAAATGGTCAGGCTAATTATTTTTAAGCAAAAAACGTTTATACATTTTTTATTATTTATTTAATCAAGCTAAACAATCCTTCCTTTTAACTTTTGTTCTCCACCTTAAATTGAGTTAATTGTATTTGTCGGAGACCTCTCTAATCTTTCCAAACTCATTTTTAAATTTAAAGACTCTAATGAGAAACAGTACTCTTAAATTCATGTTCAGTGACTGTTTCTTCCACATTTCTTCTGGGCCAGGTCTTGTGCTAGACACTTTCATGTTTTTTATTCTTCAGTGAGGTAGGTATGTGTGATCATGTTTTACACATAAAGCAACTAACTTAGTGTCGGGAACTCTAAGTTCAAACAGATTATGAAGAGCAGAAATAAGATTCAAATTTAGATTTTCTGGCTTTAAGATTTGCTTTCAGACTCACCCATGTGGTTGTTGATAGAATTCAGATCCTCATGGTTTGTTTGGCTGAAGCCTTCATTCCCTTGTTGGTAAGAGACTTCCATTCCTTGCCACTTGCCGCAACCCTCCGCAGGAAAGCTTCCATCATGGTAGTTGGTTCCTAGCAAAGCAGGAGAGAGAGCTAGAGCAGGTAATGAAGCCTGAAGTCACAGTCCTTTGGTAACCCAGTCATTGAGTTCACATCTCATTACTATATTATGTTCATTAGCAGTTAGTCCCTGGGTCCAGTGCACACTCAGGGGGAGCAGATTGCTTTAGGGGTGTAAATACAATGAGTAGAAGGTTATTAGGGGCCATCTTTATGATTGCATGCCACAAATATTCACCAGTGTCTGAGCATGTGAAAGGGTAGTTTTTCCTATTTTTCTTTTCTTTTTTTTTTTTTAAGATTTTATTTATTTATTTATTTGACAGAGTAGGCAGAGAGGCAGGCAGGGAGAGAGGGGGAAGCAGGGTCCCCGCCAAGCAGAGAGCCCGATGCAGGGCTCAGTCCCAGGACCCTGAGATCATGACCCAAGTCAAAGGCAGAGGCTTAACCCACTGAGCCACCCTGGTGCCCCTCTTCTATTTTTCTTGAACAACTGATTTATCCATTTATTCAGCACTATTCATAAGATAAAAGTCATTCTTGAATCACAAGGCTTTCAAAGCCATCAGGCAATTAACCACTCTTGTACAATGGCTGGGGTGCTGACTCCAGACTTGAGGAGGTAGGCAGCAAGGGAGTTTCCTTGGTCCTAGTTCCACCAAAAGTGAGACTTGAAGGAAAGACTGTATTAGCTTACAATGAAGGGAATGAGGAAAATATTCAAGGAAGATCTTCCAGACAGAAGGAGAAACGTGTACATACAGGGTTTTGGAGATGAAAAAGAACATAGCTTCTCAGGGGAATACTTTCTTTAATCAATTATATCAAATATTTTACCCATAATCTTAGAGTTTTTGGTTATTCCTAATGAAGTAGTTTTAAACTGGACAGAAGAACTGTTAATATCAAATTTATGATTTTTTTCTATTTTATCAAAGTAGTTTTCTAATTTGGTCCCCAGGGATGTATTGGACCTAAGAGCTCAGAATTTTTCCTGTCCACATGCACCAACTCTTTTGCTCTTGTCCCTAATTTGCTTCTGCCTGAGGTATTATCAGGCAGAATTCTAGGTGCAGATTTAACAATTATAAATAAATTCAGTCAATATGATTAACCTACCATAATAAACTGCAAATTATAATATCTTCTCCTCCTCCTCTCTCTCTCTCTCTCTGTCGCATACACACACACACACACACACACACAATAGTAATGGGGAATAGATTAGATTACTTTGACCCTCTTACTTCCTTTAGACCTTTAGGTCTACTGGTCAACGGTTAATATTAACATACTTCATGTAATTAATATCAAGTACCCTGATAAGTAGTCTAAAAACTTCTTCTGTTAATATTTTAGGAGGATGCCTGTTATATAATCTCCATGTGCATACGATATACTGGTATTTTATTTTTTAGAAAGGATATTAGAACAAATGACTAAATAAAACCTTAAGATAGAGATCTAATTATTATTAAGCCATACACATTAAATTGAATTTTTTTACTGCAGTTTTTGACATTTTGATTATGTAGAATTTTGAATATACACAAGAGTAAATAAACAGAATATCCACCATCCAGTCCTCACAACCATTAACCCATGGCCCGTCTTGCCTCACCCACAGTTCTAACTAACCTCCTACCAAACTATTTTTGAAGCTTATTCCAGATACCATATCATTTCATCAAAGAATATTTCAGTATAAATACCTCTAAAAGAGAAGTAGTTGTTGATTTTAAACAACAAAACCATAATAATAACTTTTCTTCTAAAAAACTCTCATAATTTCTTAGTATTATTAAATAATTAGTCTTTTATTCTTAATTTTACTTTCTTTTTATAGTGAGATAGAGAGATAAACTGCAGTTCTCCACTAGGGTGATTTTGGCCTGCAGGGGATAGTTGGCAAAGGCTGGAGACATTTGTTGTTATAATGGTGGGGGTGGGGCTATACTAATGGCATCTAGAGGGTAGAAGCCAGGTGTGCTGCTAAACACTCGGAACAGCAGCTCACAACAAAGAATTATCTATCCCTCATTGTCAGTAGTGCTACTTGGTGACATGGATGGATGGATGGATAGATAGATAGATATGATATACCAAATCTCCGTGCTATGAGGTCATTTTAGTAACCATACGAAGGGCAAAAATAGACCTAAAACTGAAAAGAGGATTCAGGGTGTGTAATTATTCCAATCAAAATGTCCCATAAATCAGATGAAATTACATGATTTTTTTTTAAGCGTTGGAGAATCGCCGTGCAAATGGCACATCTGTTGCAGATGTGGATACAGAAGTTCGGGAAGGTTCTAATTTCTTACGTGGGCAGGAGAGTCGAAGGAAGCAGCGAACAAAATACTTAGTAAATACAGGTAGAACGTGCGTTCTGCACCACATGAAAAACCTAGCAAAAATTATTTTGAATCTGCTTAGCAATAATCTGTCAGAAATGGCTTTTTTCATGAATGTTCATGATTGTGACATATTTTTCAGATGAAAACTGATAGTAGTTACTTGAATGCAGAAAGAGCTGTGCTCATTATTCTCCACACAGAACCCCTGGCAATAATTTACCTAGCAGAGCAGCAGTTCGTGCAGATCAAAGCTGCATTATTTAAGTGTGTCCAGGGGGCAGATCTGAGCTCCGTATGCCTTGTACTTTAAAGGGAAAAAAGTATACACATATTGGTTTGCTTCTTGAGAAACAAAGTACGTTTAATAGGTGCTCCGTGCCAGTCCCACAAAACTCACATGAATTCCACCTAGTATCTGGGACAAAACGGCTCGCCACCCTTACCCTCCAGTACTCTAAAATCTGAGGGGGGAGAACAGAACAACTGTGGGAATGTAAATCTCTTCAAATGCACAGGAGTGTATTCTCATTTACATTAAACCCAAATGCGAACTAGATTCAGGAGAGGAAATGGCAGGGGAGAGAGTCTGGAGTTGCTATACAATGTGCCCGGCTGCTTCAGCTCCCAGAGACTGATGAAGCACAACTCGGAAATTTCAGGCAATTTGTATACCAAGCTCCTCCTTTTCTGTAGTCTTCTCTTCCATTGGTAAAATTCTTTTGCAGGGTCATGTAGGGATCCCACCCCTTCTCTGTGTTTTCACTCTGAAGCTCTATACAACTTTACACCTGAATGAACGCCAAACCTCACTGGATATATAAAGGGAACCTTGAGGAAGAATTTCACAGTTACAGTGCAGAAGCAGAAGGAAAGGAATTAACCAGCTCTCCAGCCAAGCAAATCCTCTCCTCACCATGCTTCCTCCTGCCATTCATTTCTATCTCATTCCCCTTGCATGCATCCTAATGAAAAGCTGTTTGGCTTTTAAAAATGATGCCACAGAAATCCTTTATTCACATGTGGTTAAACCTGTTCCAGCATACCCCAGCAGCAACAGCACGATGAATCAAGCCAGAAATGGAGGCAGGCATTTCAGTAACACTGGACTGGATCGGAACAGTAAGTGTCTTTTACTTGCCTGGATTTGGCTTTCTTTCTTTCTTTTTTTTTTTTTTTCTTTTTTGGTAGCATTAACTCACATTCCTATAGAATTGTTTCATTGCTAACTAACCTGAACCATGTATATTTTGCTCAACAATCTGGGAGTAATCTACTGCATGTGTAGATTGGCATTCTTCCCTACAAAGTTAATATAACTAAAACAGTGGTTTGATAATGCAGGCGTGGACTTAAGTGCTATCAGACATCCAAAAGAGAAAATGTTTCTGGGAATTAAACTGTTGCTTTTTAAGAAGTGTGCAAAATGAGAATTTTTTTTTAAAGTGTGGTTCTAGATAGTTTAAATTTAGGTTGTTTTCTGTGTGTTTTAGGACATGTACAATTGTGGTAAAATGTGTAAACATAACTAAGCAAAGTATGTATAGGAAATCACAGGCTTTCCGGGAAAAAAAAATGGCTCACACAGATTTCTAAAATATGTTCAGTGAAATAGTTGAGAGTTTTGATGATGATCAGTGTAAAAGAGAGATGTAACTAAAAATACTGGAGAATCATATTTTTCTAAGATGATTACTTCTTAACCAGATCAAGATTTGGGTAATTGTTTTATTTCTATGAAAGGCTGGGGAAGCTTTTGTAACTTTAGAGATTTAAAATAATAACAGTACAACAATATTTTGTACAGCGAGGATTTGTTTTCTTTTCTGTTTGCTCAGCTGACACCCTAATGAACCACTAGTTAGAGGAATTCAAATTTTTTTCTCCTAACTTTTGCTTCACTTCTTCCCTTCAAGAAAAGTCCACATGCTAACAATCAGGTCTTAAGAGAGACACAGAGAAACAGTGCACAGGAAATCTGACACACATCTTTTGCTGCACTTCAACTCCATTCAACAGCTCAAAGTAGCTCTGACCTTTGAAAAGTCAAAGCAAATATGCCTACAAATGTCTTTCGAAGAAAACCAAGGTGTTTTCACTTTCATGAAGAGAGTTGCTTTTAGGTACACAGGAAGCATCTGATTATTATTAGATTACCGAGCAATGTGGTGGGTATGCATTGTCAATGAGCTGTCACTGTAAAAATGCGGAACGTCTATGCACAGGGGAACAAAAAGCTAGGCAACCCGGAATCATCTCTGGTTGTTTCCAGGTGCATTCCTAAGGCGGATGCAGGAAGGGAAGCTGGAATCAGTCACACTGGCAGAGCAAGCACACTGACCAGCCCACTAGTTTGCTCTTTCATTTTACTCCTGCACTGTGTACGGATGTATGTGTATCTACAGAAGTTGTTTTACAACTACTACATCCCTTTAGGCTACAGCTGTCACCTCAGAAGTATTGAGGCAGAGACACAAAGTATAACTCCTAAGTCAGTATCTCCTTCCAATTAGCTTTAGGTTTTCCATTTCAGTGCAAGGCTACTTCAGTGTTTCTTACAGTTTTTATCTTTTGAATTTCGGCAGTCTATACTTAGAAACTTTCTTTTTTTCTGGCTAACGAGCTTTGATTTCTTTTCAAGTTTGTTACAGGCAATTCTCCTTGAGTTTAGATAACAAAGCAATCGAAAGGAAAACTCAAATATTTCAAGATTAATTTTTGCTTTAATTACAGAAGGCACGTAACCAGTAACAGCCAATTAGAGAACATCCTCACCAAATTCAAATAACTAAATAAAAAGTTTGCCATGACCAATGTTCAGGAAACGAACACCATGGTTCTTTTCGCAGTTGTAAATCAGACATGTTAGGCATTTTTCTGCCATAAAATTCATGGAAATGTAGCCAAGTTGTTATGGCAACCATACGTTCCTGATTTGGGGGTCTTTTATATTCTTCAAATTTTGAGTTGTAGTGACATTTTGCATTTCAAACATTTTAATATTTGTTTTTAAAAGATAGCTTGGGAATTTATGTTTAAGATGTAGTTATTAAGTTTGATATGCAAAATGTCAGACTTTGTACACATATGTATGTATGATTCTCTGCAGATGAATTTTTAATTGAAACAAAATATTGTAGGGAGCATATGCATTATACACAATATTTAAATATTTTCCACATTTTCCCAGTAGATTAAAAAAAAACCTAATTAAAAGCACTTGCAGATATTAACTGATATGACCTGTGAGAAAGAGAACATTAAAGTATGCTATTTTTTAGATTACTAAAGAGTGAATATTTTATACAAGTGTAAGAATTGCTTAAGCCTTACCGGGGAGTAAGTAAAAAAAAATGGGGTTTTCAAATACTTTAGTAAGCAGTCAGCGAATATTATCCATGAAAACAGAAATCAGGCCTAGTTTATTTTGTTTCAAAAAATGTATAGCCATGTAAACCAATCATTTTCATGAAAGTCTCTCTATAACCCCCCAGGCAGATTTTTACATTGTGAAAATAAAATAGGGGTTCGCTTTCTATTTAACAATTTGCTATGCTTTGGATACAATTTTTGTCATTGCAGATTACTTTTTTTTTTTTTAATCAAGTGTTGATTTGCTTCTTGTCTTTAATGCACATTCTTTTCTTTTTCCTGCAGCTCGAGTTCAAGTGGGTTGCCGGGAACTGCGCTCCACCAAATACATCTCCGATGGCCAGTGCACCAGCATCAGCCCTCTGAAAGAGCTGGTGTGTGCCGGTGAGTGCTTGCCCCTGCCGGTGCTCCCCAACTGGATTGGAGGGGGCTATGGAACCAAGTACTGGAGCAGGAGGAGCTCCCAGGAATGGAGGTGTGTCAATGACAAAACGCGTACCCAGAGAATCCAGCTGCAGTGCCAAGATGGGAGCACACGCACCTACAAGATCACAGTGGTCACCGCCTGCAAGTGCAAGAGGTACACTCGACAGCACAACGAGTCCAGTCACAACTTTGAGAGCATGTCGCCTGCCAAGCCCGCCCAGCACCACAGAGAGCGGAAAAGAGCCAGCAAATCCAGCAAGCACAGCCTGAGTTAGAACTCAGACTCTCCCAACTAGACTGACTCGTAACCATCTGCTTTACAGATTCGACTGCTTGGAAGACTCGAGCCTGCCATTGCTATTTTGTTACTTGAAAATATATGCTTTCTGCTTTGATCAAACCCACCAAGCTGTCCTAAGTATCAGGACCTTCTTTGGGGTAGCTTTTCCCTTTCAAAGTTTTCAAGATGTATGCATATCCAGGAGGGCGATTTGCATTTAAATCCCAGGCAACCTGCAGTTTTAATTCCCCATAGTACTCAAAAGACTGGTGGTACTGTATACATCACTGAATCATTACTTTTTAAACAGAAAATGGCTTCTCCGTCACCCTCCACACCCCAACCCATCCCCCACTCCCATCCCTAACAAACCCCTTCAAAATTAAAAAGTTAAAAAAAAAGTTGCCACGAATCTTCACAGTAACACTTCAGAAAGGTGCTTTTTGTTTTTCTTTCTTTCTTTTTTTTTTTTTTTGGTAATCTCCGTGGGAAGAGTTTAGCAGCCATGAGTGATTTCCTTTGAAAGAGGGCAAGATATTGTGACATTTCACTTCAGAACTCAGCCCCGTAGCTTTTGACAGTCTCATAGTATGAAATTATACCCTGCATGCTGACCCTTGCTTAGAATGGAATGCCAGAAATGCATGGCAGCAGCTAATAAGTACTGATGAACTATTTATTTGTCAATGTTATTATTTAATGAGGTTTCATGTGATTTTTTTCAAAATGTTAATTTTTTATGTTTTGAAGCTTTTCCATGGACCTAAATATTTTCCTATATGATTTGTGATTGATCTAGGAATATGAGAATATGTGTTGTAGATATGTAAAATAAATATTTTAGTCTCCTTATTACATATATGTTGCATCATCAACTTTATCAATAGTATGGATCTTTTTAAATCAATAAGATGCTTTGTAAAGCTGAAATATGTAATACTTTTTGTTTAATCTGTGCAATCAGAAGGTGATTTAACCTTCAATTCCATCAGTTTCTTCGAACAAAAATAAACACTGCTAAAAGCTATTGTCCTTGCCTTTAACATATACAGAAAAAGTACATGTTTACAAAAATTAGAATATATGTAGCAGGGTAAATGATTTTTTTGATAAGGCACATTTTAGTTTTGACAGAATGCTTGGCAGAAGAGAGGAGAGAGAGTAAGAGAGACAATCTTTTCAGTAAAGGGTTGATTTAAAAAGTTAGGAGGCAGAGTTCCTGGGTGGTTCAGTTGGTTAAGCATCTGCCCTTAACTCTGGTAATGATCCCAGGGTCCTGGGATCAAGTCCCACGTCGGGCTTCTTGCTCAGCAGGGAGCCTGCTTCTCCTTCTCCCCACTCTTGCTCTCTCTTGCTCTCTCTCTCTCTCAAATAAATAAAATCTTTAAAAAAATAAATAAAAATGTTTTTAAAATTAGGTGGCAATCCAGCAGTGAGTTGTAATGAGAATATCATATTTACATACGCCCAGGAGGCCAGGTCTGCTGCCCATTACAGTCACCTGGAGGAGATAATGCAAGACCCAGTGTCCAGGCTGTTATCCAAATCACATCACAATTTCTGGCGCTAGATACCAGATATGAGCAGCTTTTAAGGTTTTCCAGGTGATCCCAACATGCAGCTAAGTTTGAGGAAAGAATTGTGAAAAAATCGCTTGCGTGGCCCCCCAAACAACAAAGAAAACAACATAAAAACAACAAAGAAAACAAAAACTAATTTTTCAATGTTTTCAAGTCTGGCATGTTATAATATTAAGCAACATTACAGTCTTGATACACACACACACACACGACTGCTGTGCCAATTCATTCAAATGATTGATCCCATTACCCCAAATGAGAACCAAAGGGGTTTGGTTATGTTCCGATAAGATCTTTTGGGTTTTCCCTTTTGGATCCTGAGCATCAAGGGTCCTTGGTACTCTTTTACCAGTTTTTTCTCTTTGTAATTGCAAGTTTAAAAGTCACCTGTATATTACACATGGCACAGTGAATTAAATAAGGACATTAATATTTTCCCTCTTCTATAAGAGGTAGGAGAGTCTCAACATATATAAAGACAGAAAACATCTCTAATTTTATAATAATGCTAACTATTGTACCATTAGATAAAGTGACAATTCATAGTCTACTACTGATTTATCTTCCAACCTTATTACTTCATAGTATATAATCATATTAATATTTGAGACATTCATAATAATTGTATCATAGGTTGAATATTCCAAAAATACATTGTTTGATATGGGTATTTCATTTGTTTATCATTGCTCCATATGGAATAGTTAACATAATAGAAATTTAAGACACTTTGGCCATTTCTTCTGTCTCAGTTAGATAGAACCTTTAGTAGATGGCTTTAGAGTTCATCTTAAAACTTAGTGTGTTCCAAAATCTGAGACATAAAATGAATTTGACCTGACAATAGCTTTTCACAATCAAGAAGACTATGTTTTTGCCCTTTAATAAGAAAACAATGAAACCAAAATTTTGATGATGATAAAATGCTAAAATCATCACTGATTGGATGGCTAATTGTGAATTGGTAAATTAATGTACTAGGAAAAATGAAATGGAATAAAAGAAGATTATAAATAGGACTTCTTGGGGCACCTGGGTGGCTCAGTGGGTTAAAGCCTCTGCCTTCAGCTCAGGTCATGATCCCAGGGTCCTGGGATCGAGCCCCACATCGGGCTCTCTGCTCAGCAGGGAGCCTGCTTCCTCCTCTCTCTCTCTCTCTGCCTGCCTCTCTGCCTACTTGTGATCTCTGTCAAATAAATAAATAAAATCCTTAAATAGGACTTCTCTAGTCTCAGCTAAGTGAAGAATTGAATGTATTTCTCCTGGTCATATTCAATTTACTGATCTTTTCTGGCCTTGTTGCATTGATGATGCATTCATTGCATGGTATTTGGCATCAAATGAGAGGAAAAGGTCAGCAATCAATAAGAAAGACCTAGGATACAATCAAGCTTTCAGAGAAGTGCAAATTAAAAGTCAACAGAAAGAGTAGCTTTATAGTTATTATTTTAAAATGCTAAAAAGCACTTGCATATGAATTGCTGATTATATTTCAGGTTTTTTTTCCTCCAGTTAACTCACAAATTCCATTCTGATTAAACTCTGCATAATTGTCTTCTCGCCTTAGTAACTATCAGTTCAAAATGGTGAATTGTGATAATTTTAACAGAGTCTGACCTCTAGTTCACATTCTTAATATCTATCTATAAAGGGATTTTTTTATCAAATTTATTTTTGTCACTATGAATAAAGGACTTTTTTAAGAGACTCAATAGATAGAAGATAGATATTAATATTGATATGTATACACACATTAGATATATAGATAGATGTCAATAATAAGAATGAAAGGAAAATTAATAGCACATATGCAAATAAATAATACATATTGTGTGCTATATCCAAGTTAAACATGGACATACATAGAGCTTTTAGAAATATCTAGTGGCAAAAAAAATATTTTAACCACAAACCCTTTATATTTATTCATTTATGTTAATTACAAGTAACTGCTAATTGACAATACTCTATTAACCATGTTTATTTTACCATGTACTTTTTGAAGAGCAATGAAAATTAAGTCACTTCCTTTTAAATTAAAAAAAGACTGAATCTTAATCTACTTCAGCCCAATGTCAAATTAGTAAGGTTTTACTAGGAGATCTTGCTTTATCATTCATTCTATCTGCTACTAGAGCTAGTATTTTTAAATTATGTAACATGACATGTCTATTTAGCATGAGATTTACTTATTTTTTAAGGTATTTTTGTTGGTTATAGAAATCTGGTTTCATCAATTCCCTCCCCCAGCAATTAATTAATTAATTAGTTTGTTTGTTTTTAAGTAGGGTCCACATCCTACGTGGGACCCAATGTGGGGCTTGAACTCACAACTGTGTAGTGGAGACTTGAGCTGAGATCAGGAGTCAATCTGTCGCTTAATGGACTGGGCCACACAGGTGCCCCAATATTTACTTTAATAGGTACTGAACAGAATGGTTGTACTAGGCAGTTATAGTGGAAAGAATGGTATTTAGTCAAAGCAAAACCAGAAAACAAAACAAAACAAAAAGCAGGAGCACCTGGGTGGCTTGGTTGGTTAAAGCCTTTGCCTTCAGCTCAGGTCATGATCCCAGCGTCCTGGGATCAAGCCCCACATCAGGCTCTCTGTTCCACAAGCAGCCTGTTTCCTCCTCTCTCTCTGCCTGCCTCTCTGCCTACTTGTAGTCTCTGTCTGTCAAATAAATAAATAAAATCTTAAAAAAAAAAAAAAAGCAAAACCAGGAAACTTCCACACAGCTGAATAAAATTTATGTCTGTCTTTGAAAGTTTAAATTTAGTATGTGAAATATCCATTTTTTGCTATCACCATGAAATTTAGGGACCAAAATCGAATTCATTATAGTTGGAATTAAAGCATTTGGATTTGATGTAACTCTTGAAAATGTCTTTTTAGCACTGAGGTAGAAACTCACCTTAAATTCTAGTTATACAGTTCTCCTATAAAGTGAAATGCATGGAAAATCTTTGATAAAATCCTGTGGACACCCAGAAGGAATTCAGTGGGAAAATGATTTAGGACCCTCAGTGCTAGAGTATGTTCTCTTGTTAGAATACTCTCTTCCCTCTTGGTCTTATTGGAGGTGACTCCCACCTTGGTCTTAGTGGAACCTATTCCAATACAACTCTGTGTTAAATTAAATGAATCTAGATTTATGGACTAAGTAGATATTTGGCCATTATTGTTACATCCACAAAGAGAGACCTTCTAGAATAGATACCCCAGAAGACGTGCTCCTTGTCAGTGTCATTTTCAATTCCATTAGTTTATCCATACTCTTGACTCATTAGCTAACATTGCATTTGGTGCCTTAGCCTGCATATTTTGCAAATTGTCTAGAAGAGCTACAGGGTAGCAACTACTACAGAAACCCCAAAGGAAAGATGTTTTAGCTTCCAGGTTCAAGAACTGATTAAAATGAATGCCAAACTGACTGTATAATTATTTCCAGTGCAAATTAGACTGAGCAATAGTTTTTCATCTGCATTGACAGACTTGCCAAAGGATTTATTTTCTGTTACAAATGAAGAATGAAACAGTTTGGGAGATTTATTAAGGAAACTAAATGTTTTCCTTTGCATTTTACTAACTGCACGCTAAGGATTACCTTGTATTATCGACTTTATTTTTTAGTGGTGGGATTAGGCCCTTGAATCTGAGACAGGGTATCTAAACTGAATGATATTGTCAGTGATACCAACGTATTCAACCAAAATTCATTGTTATTAAAACCGACATTTTACTATTAAAAAAAATATATCATTTCTTTTTTCAGTAGGAATAAAGGCTTTTTTGAGGGGCATTTGTTATTAAATTCCCCTAAATTAACCTAAATTTGGCTTTGAAAGATAGACTAACACAAAGAACCCAGGAGTCTAGTAACCAGGACTTTTTAGCAATCCATTATGATCTTTAATTAGCACTATATATTAATACAGCATCCCTCGAACAACATGGGTTGGAACTGAGCCAGTCCAGGAATACAGGGATTTTTTTATGGTACAGTATTATAGATGTATTTTCTCTTATGATTTTCTTTTTCTTTTTTTTCTCTTATGATTTTCTTAATATTTTCTTTTCTCTAGCTTACTTTATCATAAGAAGACAATATATAATTACATATACACAATGTGTGTTAATTAACTGTTTATGTTATTCATAAGGTTTCCCATCAACAGTAGAGTATTAGTAGTTAAGTTTCTGGAGAGTCCAAAGCTATACATGAATTTTTTACTGAAAGAGGTTGACACCTCTAACCCCCACATTGTTCAAAGGTCAACTGTGGCTGACAATTTTTACTAACTGGAGCTCTCTATTTTTTTTTTTCCTTGTTTCCTCTCTCACTTCTCGTTTGTGTGTGTGTGTGTGTGTGTGTGTGTGCGTGTGTGTGTGTGTTTTAATTCCTCACACTTAAAGAGTTAAAGAAATAACCAAATCTTTCTTGCTACGTACTTTCTTATTGTAAACCAAAGATAAAAATTGCCAGATGAATTTAATAATCTAATGAAAGGTTGCCCTTTGATCTGTTTGATACTATCTTTTCAAAGAATTGATTAATTTTGACTACTTTGTGTACTAATTAAGAAGACTTTTACATTTAATGTGTGACAATTTGACATTTTAAAGAAAGTAATAAACAATAAAGTTTTCAATTTACTTATTTGCAATTTTTTATGTAGTCATTTTATACAAGTGACTTCAAGACATGTAAGCTTGGTTTTAAAGTTTTTATTTAAATGCCAGTTAGTTAACATACAGTGTAATATTAGTTTCATTTAAACAATAGAGTGATTCAATACTTCCATACAATGCTGGGTGCTCATCACAACAAGTGGGTACCTTAATCCCCATCACCTGTTTAACCCATATCTCCACTCCCCTCCCCTATGGTAACCATCAGTTTGTTCTCTATAGTGAAGGGCTGTTTGTTGGTTTGCCCCCCCACCCCGCACTTTTTCAGTTTGTTCTCATTTGTTTTATTTCTTAAATTCCACATATGAGAAATCATATGGTATTTGTCTTTCTCTGACGGACGTATTTTGCTTAGCAAATACTCTCCAGCGCCATCCATGTCATCACAAATGGCAAGATTTCATTCCTTTTTATGGCTGAATAATATTCATTGTGTGTGTGTACACACGTGTGTGTGCCACATCTTCTTTATCTATTCAGCGATTGATGGACACTTGGGGGTGTTTCCATAATTTAGCTATTGCAGATAATGCTGCTTATAAACATTGGGATGCATGTATCCTTTTGAATTAGTATTTTTGTATTCTTTGGGTAAATACCTAGTAGTGTAATTGCTGGATCATTGAGTAATTCTATTTTTAACTTTCTGAGGAAACCCCATACTGTTTTCCAGAGTGGAGGCACCAGTTTGCATTCCCACCAAGAGTGCAAGAGGGTTCCCCTTTCTCCACATCCTCACCAACACCTATTGTTTCTTATGTTGTTGATTTTAGCCATTCTGACAGGTGTGAGGTGTAGTTTTAATTTGCATTTCCCTGATGATGAGTGATGTTGATCATCTTTTCATGTGCCTCTTGGTTGTCTATAGTCCTCTTTGGAAAAATATCTTTTCATGTCTTCTGCCCATTTTTTAATTGAATTATTCATTTTTGGGGTGCTGAGTTTTACAAGTTCTTCATACTTTCTGGACATTACTAATCCTTTATCAGATTTGTCATTTTCAAATATCTTCTCCCATCCTATAGGTTGACTTTTAGTTTTCCTGATTGTTTCCTTTTCTGTGCAGAACATCTTTGTTTTGATGAAGTCTCAGTAGTTCATTTTTGCTTTTGTTTCCCTTGCCTCAAACCTATCTAGAAAGAAGTTGCTATGGCCGATGTCAAAGAGGTTACTGCCTGCATTCTCCTCCAGGATTTTGATGGTTTCTTGTCTCACATTTAGGTCATTCACCCATATGAATTTATTTTTGTATATAGTATAAGAAAGTGGTCCACTTTTAGTTTCATTCATTGCAAGTAGCTGTCTAGTATTCCTAACACTGTTCATTGAAGAGATGGTCTTTTTCCCATTGGATATTCTTTCCTGCTATGTCAAAGATTAATAGTCCATATAGTTGTGGGTTCCTTTCTTGGTTTTCTATTCTGTTCCAGTGATCTATGTGTCTATTTTTGTGCCAGTACCATGCTGTTTTGATCACTACATCTTGGTAATATAACTTGAAGCTGAGGTATGTGATGCCTCTAGTTTTTTCTTTTTCTTTTTCAGCATTTTTTACAGAGCTTTAACTGTGAAAAATGCTGAACATGTGAACTTGTAAACAGAAGATCTGGGATATAGTTTAGACAATGCAGCTGCTAATTGGTTGGGTGAAATTATACTTATGTCTTAATGTTCCTATGGCTCAATTACTTCATCTATAAGATAAGGGAGGTGAACTAGATAATATCTAATGTGCCTTCCAGACTAAAATATTCATATTCTCTTAGCCCAATTTGTCCATATTTTTCAATCACACTGACACCCACAAAAGCAGATTTGATGCTATTCTTTGGTTCCGATGATATTTCCAGTTCACTCAATTGTGAAGTTTCAGAATAAGATTTTAGTCAGAATTGTTATGGAATTGATACATTCCATCATAATCAGTACCTTGTAAATGCAAGCAATGTAAGATGAAATTGGAGACCCAGCTCCAGGAAGGCTGAGACTGTAGTCTGGTACTGGGCATTTCCTACATTTTGTCTAAACTTGAGCAAACACCAAGGACAGATTAAGGACCAGGGAGAAAATGAGACGAATTTGCACAAAAGGCATTAGAAATTTGTTCTTCAAAAAAGATTATTGCTATTCTATTGCCTACTCATTTCTAGAGAAAATAATAAGAGAAAGTGGTTACAGCCTATATGGAGAATTGGGTTTTATTGTAAAATAATGACATTACATTCTCGTTGACAGTTTTCATTTTGAAAACCTTAAATATGAATACATATTGTGATGTATGTGGGATAGTGATATTTCTGGTCAAAATATTTTGTAATATTAGTATTTGTTGAAAATCTAGTCTATGTCAATTAGGTTCTCAGAACACATTGGTGGACAAATGGCAATTTAATTAAGAAAATAACGAGTGCCCTACTGCAAAATGCAGGAGTAATTACATATAATCTCATTTTGAGCAACATTCATAGGGCAACACTGATATGATCCATTACCTAAATTGCACTCTCTGGACTTAAAACAGGAAGAATATATTTAAGAAGAGGATGCTAACCTTGCCATGAAAATTTGATGTAGACTATAGCAAACAGTAGAAGTATACTGGAAAACATGTTTTTCCTTGTAATTGTCAGGTCTGTCAGATAGAGCTGAAGCTTTTATTTTTAAGCAAACATAATCTTAGCATTAACTTTCTGAAAAGAACCTATCTTCTTATATAAAGTTGTTATAAATTTTATAGAGATTTTTCTCTTTAATTTTCTAAATTAAAAAAAATTTTTTTTCTCTTTAAGTTTTTTTTTTAAAGATTTTATTTATTTGACAAAGAGAGAGAGAGCACAGGCAGCGGGAGAGAGAGAGGGAGAAGCAGACTCCTTGCTGAGCAAGGAGCCTGATGCCTGGCTTAATCCCAGGACCCTGGGATCATGACCTGAGCTGAAGGCAGATGCTTCGCTGACAAGGCACCCAGGTGCCCCTCTCTTTATTCAGATATTCTTATTAGCTGCTTTTTCTAGACCATCTTTTTCTCAACATTGATATTGAATATAAAAGTTCCTAATAGTGTCTATAAATTAAGTGGAGCCATTGTATTGCTAATGATAGCACAAGTAAAGGCAATAGCTATAGATAATTCTAGCAAACCACATATCCAGATATTTTTTCATCTAGGACACCAAATATTGCTTGCACCTAACATTTACATAGAAATTTTAAAATAATTGTAAACTTTAAGAGTAATGTAACTGCAATCAATTTGTTTAGGAGAGGAGGAACATGCTGATTGGCCTGGCTGAGTAGTGATAAACTTCTAGTGAAGCAATCTCCAAAAATATGGAGACTTTTATGGATTACAGCAGATGATTGCAGTGATATCATGCAACCCATACTGATATTGCATAATTTAAGCGGTTCTCAGACATTAACATATGTTCAAGGGTAATAATATTTTAAAGACTTGAATTGCATTTGTATAAATGTACATTATATCCCCATTCCTCAATCCATATAATGGGGGGAAATCCAAGAGAATGACTCTGGCAGATGTTGGAACTGGAACAAGGCTCTTTTTTGATCATGGTGTTCTTTTGGAGTTAAGATATTTATGATTCAGTAATATTATTAAGCCGAAACAGGTGTGCTTTCTGGACATTCTGGGTTAAGAATTTTCTATTGTGTTTTATTGTCTCTTTTATTACCAGTAGTCATGATAAGTACGTTCGATGGGAAGATGACCACAATGCCAGGACAGCTGTATGTGAAGCTGAAATTAAGAGCTGGAAAATGCTGATGACAGGGGAAAAAGGCTTGTAAGGACACACAATCAACACCATAGCATAGCTTTGGAATGAGTTCTGAAAAGCCAGTCTCTCAGGACTGCTGCCCAGAATAGGAACCTTCAGACACTGCTCAAGGCCATCAGAAGACCTGCTGCTCTCTGTCCCTGGTGAAAACAACAAACAAACAAACAAACAAACAAAGCAACTATAAATGAAAAAAATCCTCTCTCCAGCTCTTTTGTAACTACTGATACCCAATACTTTACAGTAGAAGATCATTTCCATTTTTAAATTTTTTTTCAATACTTTAAAAAATTTTTGATTCAGTTAGCCAACATGTATATCATTTGTTTTTGATATAATGTTCAATGATTCATTAGTTGTATATAACACCCAGTGTTCTTCACAGTATTCCATTTTTTAACATTTTTGATCTTTCTCGAATACAAACATATCTGGAAGAGAAAATACATCAGGGGAGGGTTTGCAAAGTCAGTGCCTAGAAGGACCAGTGGCTTGGGAGTAAGACAAGGGAAAATAATGAGGATGTTAGAAAAATGGCCCTCATAACAAAGTACTCTGACACACGGCAGGAAAATTCCACCAACAGTACAAATACTTTATATGAACTTTCTTAATTTTTAAATACTAGCAGTAGACTTAAAAAAAAAAAATCCCTACCTGCTAAACTATGTGTACCAGTCTACTTGTTAGGTTTAAGTTTTTAAAGCTGTTTAAGATCAGTTTAAGCTGGTCTGTGGGCCATATGGGGCTACTTAAAGGATCTCTCAGGAGTTAAGAGACTAGAATTCCAATCTCAAAAGTCTACTATTTCTGAACAGCTAAATTATATACTTCTTGAGATCTGAGTTGACATCCCTGGCGTCCCAAAAGAAAACAGGCAACACACTCAGAATAAGTTAAGGTGGATTTATTTACAAGGGGACTAATTATAAAAGTCTGGGTGGGATGTAAGGAAAGCACAAGGCATAGTGGGGGATCACAGGGCCAGCACCGACAAAGTTGTCATAACCCCAGAGACCAAGAAGAGAGGGAAGGATGAGGTTATTGGACTCTGGCAGGGGAGGAAACACATTGAGAGGAATAGTGGACTATGGTCAATCTGAGGAGTTGGTCAGAAGATCCTGCAAATCTAGGGAGCCAGGGGAATAACACTTTGTCACTCTCCTTTCTCCTTACTTTTTCTGATTGATCCCCTGCCAAGGCTCTCCACTGGCAGTCTCCATTGGAGGTCATGGGCTTGGAAGTGGTGAATGTAATCCATATAGTTAGACCTTGGGACAGAGGAGGGTGAAGGATAGAGGGTAGATATGCAGAGCAAAACATAAGCTGCCTGGCCTAGTCTCCTCAGGCATACTTTTCTTTACAATGTCTGTAACAGTGTACTAAATTAAGCAAGCACTGAATTGTTATAGACTCTTTCTTTGTTGGGGCACCTGGGTGGCTCATTTTAAGCATTCAACTCTTGATTTCAGTTCAGGTCATGATCTCAGGGTTGTGAGGTTGAGCCCCATGTCAAGATCCATGCTGGGTGTGGAACCTACCTAAGACTTTCTTTCTCCCTCTGCCCCTCCCCATCACCTCTCTCTCTCTGTCGGAAGAAAGAGAGAAAGACAGAAAGACAGACAGAAAGAAAGAAAGAGAGAGAAAGAAAAGAAGAAGAAGAATCTTTCTTTGTTGTTCATTTCTAGAATGTAGATACTAAGATGGTCTCCAATGTCCCTTCCACCATTAATCTTCCCATTTCATTATTTTATACATGAGATGAGAATCTGAAAGAGACATTTGGGAGAAATCCCGAGATTTTAGATGTCCTAGTTTAAGGTTAGATATCACGTAATTCAAGAAGCCAACCAACCTAGTAAAGCCAGAAAGATACAAAATCTGAGAAAATTTTTTGAGAAAATCATGTAGCACATGAAAAACTGGGGCATATTTACTGTAGAGTCTCCTAGCTTCTGAGACATTTTCATAAAGTTACCTTCTATGGATAGAGTCAGGGCGGTAAGTGTTAGATGTTCATTTTTGCTATTATCATTGTTATATATTTTAATAACAACCAAGTCATTAGGATGTCCAGTCACAGGTGAATGATTAACTATAAATCAATTTTTTTAGCTTATTTCATGAAAGCCATTCAAGCTCTGAAATAGTCTTATTAGTCAGAAAAAGAAGAAACCATCAATTCCATTAATCCCTTAGGAATTAACTGAGAATGACTCACCAAGTATGATAATGGTTACCCAACGGCATTATCTAGAATATCAATATATATTATGTTAAGCCTGTTCCACAGCATTAGAAAATAAAGCATTTGAATCTGGCAGTGTTTTAGCTAGGCAGCCATTGTGATCTATGGTGAGAAGAAAACTTCAGAACTAAAACTATAAGGTTGAAGGTCTATGGATTAAAAGAAGGCTGGCTACATCACCCTGGCATGATTTCAAAACGTGTAACTCTTGCCCATTCACATTGTACTCTCCAGCACTCATCGGTGTAACCCATGAACTCCACAAAGTTGTAGAAGGATATCATCATGGTTCCATATGCAGCTAGTCTCTTCCTTTGGGACGGAGATGATCATATCACAGTTTCACAGAGTGGGACAGATCCAGGGAATGATGGCAGCAGAATGCCAAGACACTTTAAATACACATCAAAGCCAATTTTGAAACTTGGCTTAGGTGTGGAATGATGGGAAATGAAGCACTTGGCTTTCAGAATTTCAAAGACTCACTTTAAGAGGAAGCACTACACAGATAAAAGACGATGAGAAAGAATGAACAGCTGTGCCAGGCTTTGCTTAGTGGTTACACTGCCTAGCACAGCCTTTAGATGTACAAAGGATAAGAAACAGTGCCAACTTTGTAATTTCTTCTTCACCTACATCTGAATGCACAGCAATAACATCTGTAACTGGAATAGTTCCCTGTTCTTCTTCTTCCATTCCCTTACACTTGAAAGGCCATATGTTGGGTTTAATTCACTAATGATAATATTACTCCATCAAACAAAGGTTCTAGAATGTTAGGGTCCTAGGAATGGGAATACAAAGAAAGATTAAACGGGGAGTCCATTTAAATCACTTTTATTTTATGTTGTGTATTGTTAGAGAGTATTGCGTTATAGTTAAGAGTAAAAGTACTGGAGTCCTAATACCTGGGTATGAATCCTGGCCTTGCCCTTAATAGTTGAGTATTTAAGCAATATGTACCTCAATTTCCTCCTCTAAAATGGGTAGTTAAATCTGCCTTAAACAAGTTTCTGAATGTAAGGGTTCACAATGTTTGTTGTTACTTGCTAATATTATTGTTATTATTGTGTTTCTTAGTTGAGATGAGCTTGCTGAGTGGGGGTGAATGTAGACCTGGGTGGGGGTTTCTTCTCTAAGTCCTTGATCCAGAAAGTAGACTAAGAGTAAGGCAGGGAGAGATATAGGAAAAAAGGATGAGTTAGTAAAGAAGGAGAATGCAAGGTTAAGAACAGAAACATTTTTGGAAGATACTCTGGATTGATCTTATTTAATTTTAAGTAAAAATGAAAAGCTCTGGCATTTTGATAGCTTTCAAAGAAGGAGCATGTGTGCGCTCTCTCAGTCTCTTACTGTCAATGCCTTTATCCAATGCCTTTCTGAATCATCTTAAGTTTGTTTTTCTTAGCTGTGTTGTCATTTCCCATTTATTTCATGTATTTTTTGACACAAAAGTTGATGTAGGAAACATTTTCCTGCAGTTATGCTCCTTTTGCCCCTATTCTTAATCCTGAAAACAACTGGATTTGCTTACTTTACCAATATGTCACCCAAGGCTTTCTCATTCATTTCCTCAACAACAGAAACCGTAACTTTCCACTTTATTTCTGATTTTTGTAATTCCATTGCAATATGTCAATTCAATTTCAAACATTCAGACTATTGCTATATTCTCATTTCTCTTCTTATAATTTATGTTAACTGATGACTTATAACTCTCTAAGGTCATTCTCTAAATGTTTTGAGCATGTCTCCACAAGGGGAAAAAAAAAAACTTCGAGTATCTTAATCCAATACATGTTTATTTAATTACAAATTACACAAACATATAATCTACATTATAAAACAAATTTAAAAACAGGAATAGAATTAAATGAGTTAAAATGAATACAAATTATTTTTCCTGTAGCCCAATGGATCATTAAAACAATAATTATAAAAATAATAATAGTGATAATGACAAAAAAGAACAATAACACATGAATTTGCCTATATTCTCTGAAAATAGTAAATGTCATATAATTTTGGAAAACTTGTGCAAGATTTCATAGTATTTACTTAAACTATACTTCTAAGTGTTTCTTGCACATTTCTCAGTCCTCCTTTACAACCCCCTTAAAAGGCTCTAAGCTCTTATTAATTGTATTTTATAAATTATCATCGTCTTTGACAACCTGATTAACCACTCCCTTATTTACTAATTTCTTTGTTAACCATATTTTCTTCTAGATGCCAGGAAAATTTTATAAGGAGAAACCCAGAAGACAATGACATAAATGGAAGTAAAACATTTAACACCATTCTGAAAAGTAATGGCAAAATTCCAGGTTAATGTGCCTGCTGTATCTGGAAGTATGTCTTATCCTTGGCCTCACAAGAAGATATTTAGAAGGTATCAATAGAGGCTTTGTTACTAAAGATTCTTTCAACATAGTTTACTGGCATAAAAAAAAAGTGATGAAACTTTTTTTTATACCAGTATATGCTAAATATGCTTGGCAAATTTGTTTTATATCTCTCAGAAACATTACGTTCCTAATTAATGCTTATATTTAATATGGATATTAACTCTCCATTTGTGTCTTTTTTATATGAGGAAAGGAAGAAACATGAGAAACATTAGAATTTCTATTTCTATAGGTGAAAAACTTCATTTTTTATATTATTCTGTACTAGGAATAAAGTATGACTTGGTCATTTTAAAATAGGAGTTAGATATTGATCATTTTTTGGTCTCGTTTTGTAGTTGCTTTCCATAGGTGAAACTACAAGTTACATACAAGTTATACCAGCTCTGATTACTAAGCTATTTCTATTATCATACAGCACATAAACCTTGGATGAACAATCCAACTTTTTGGAAATGGAAATAGAAATCATTCTACCGAATGCCTATCTCATCTGTTGCAACCACATACTCGACCATTTAATTACACGAGGTTTTGTGTACATCACTTTTTCCCCCCTTCAATTAGATTGAAATTTCTTGAAGAGGTAAACCATGTTTTGTACCATCTGCATAGTTCTTATGTAATAAGTGGGTAGGCTCCTGGTGAGGAAGAATTCCTCTTGTTTTTCCAAACCAGGGAATTCCTTAGTGGATGAAGGAGTTGGGATTGACTGTTGCTATGAGATAGAGGCTGTCGAGACCCCGTTGACAAAGCAAGATGGCCAGAAGTGCCACCTCTTCTTCTTGCCACCATGGGAAATGTCTCCCAAACTGTTGCGAGAAGGCAAGGCTCCCTCCTGCTGATGGTAGGCTTTGCACAATCCCTGATTCCTGGCTGGTTGGGATCTCACTGCAGCAAACAAATGCTACACAGACAGCTGTAAATTAATTAACAGAAAAACAAAAAGTGATGGTGAGGTTTGATGGAAGAGGCCGTTCAGTGTGAAGATTGGATCCAGTCTCTGTCAAGGATTTACGGAAAGTCTATTTCATGTGGAGGGTGTTTTCCCCAATGTTTCTTATTTCTTTCCAGCTTTCTCTAGGCTCATTATTTCAACTCATTATTTCACACTTGCAGTTCCCGTCTACATTTCTTGATTCTATTGTTCAGTCCTTTTGAGAGGTGAAATCAGCATCTCAAGCAGATTTTTGAAGCCCAGACAGATGACTAATTACAGTTTGTATACCCTGCTCTTAACACAAAATTCATTGTCTAATAAACCAGAAAAATCTTAGCAATGTGGATGAAACAAAGTAGGTTTTTGTGCAAGTCTAACTGACGCATGCTCTCTTTGATATGGTTTTCTACATCAACATAGGATTAGTTGAGTCAGGCAGTAGTATTTTGATTTTTTCCTTCTTTTTTAGTCCTACACTTATTTTAAGGATGTTCACACAGAAATCTGTTTTCAAACCATAACCAAAAAGGTGTCGATATTGCCATATTGTTTTAATTCAATGAAACCTGGGAGAGTCTAGACAGCTCTTCACTTTAGCCCTTACTTTCTACAACATGTTATTTCTTGAAACAGTTGTCTTTTTCTACTAGCGATGAGACCTGAGATCTAATGGGCCCTAAGAACGGCCTAAAGTGAGTAAGTGGTTTACTCTTACACAGGATCTGGTCTTTTTCTGAAAAGACAAACAGGGCACAGAAAATGTGTTAGTAGTAAGATTAGAAGGGTGGAAAGGATTCCAATCTGTAAGACATTTATAAAAGTCATTTTTGAGCTAGTGGTATGCCCCATGACTTCATTTCTCTGGTAGATCTAAAAAGACTTGTTGATTTTTCAGTTTGTTTTTTTTTCCTGTTGCTAGAACAGAATGTGATCTCTAAGCTCTTCATATGCTGAACTGTACTCCTGTTTTTAAGACTCTCTCTAGTTATAACTTGGATAAGCCTCTTACCTACTGACAAGTCGCCCTTGCTGTGGCACCTGCCCCTTTTACCATCTTCTGGGAAACACGTGGTAATCAAGCTGTGCATACCTAATGATCCTGTGTCATTTAATTATGTCTTCAATGCCACTCCATTACAACAATCACAAAATTCCAGTGCAATAAAATAATAAGCACTTACTTAGATCACACGTCTAAGGATTTTCTGGAGGTCAGTTGATCTAGATGGGTTTTGGGTTAGCATGGTTGAGAACAGCTGGACTCATTTCTTCATCTGGAGGACAATGGCAGTTCAGCTGATACAGACTAGGCTCAGCTGGGGTAGTTGGCCTCTGTTGTTCATGTCTCAAGGCTTCCTGCATGAACCAGCCAGCTAGCTGGGTATCTCATGGAGAGGCTTGTAGGAGAAGCTTGAGTAAGCTTAGTAGCACAGGTACTTTTTAAGCCTTTGGTCACTCATGTCCTCCTACATTCTATTTTCTAAAGAAAGGCACATAAGTAAATTTAAAATGTGGGGAACTATACTGTGTTTCTTTACTGGGGGAAACTGCAGGTAATATGCCAGAGGCTACTGATACTCTAGAAGGGGCAAAGATTCGATGCAATTAGTAGAATGTACTACACATACCTTCATCCGAATCCAGTCTATGTCTCAGACCTTGGAACTCTTCAGACTCAACCCTCCTCAGTGTATTTATAGTTGTTGAGGAAGAGCACAGTAAATTTGAACTGAATTTCTTTCAGTTTTCATTTATGTACTATAAAGTACCTATTCTTTACATGAAAGAGTGAAAACTTGATTACTCTTCCACATGATTTTGTTAGCTGCATTTGATAAAAAGAAGTGAACAAATAAAAAGTTCATCCGGGGCACCTGGTTGGCTCAGTGGGTTAAAGTCTCTGCCTTCAGCTCAGGTCATGATCCCAGGGTCCTGTGATGGAGCACAACGTCGTCGGGCTCTCTGCTCGGCAGGGAGCCTGCTTCCCCTCCCTCTGCCTGGCTCTCTGCCTACTTGTAATCTCTGCCCGTCAAATAAATAAATAAATAATTTAAAATAAAATAAAGTAAAAAGTTCATCCAAAAAAACCCACTGATCCTTAGAACTGATTTTGATCAGACTGTGTAAAAAAGAGAACAAATCCCATCCCAAAGAGAAAATCTAAGCAATATTTTACACTGACAAAAATGATTTGTTTTATTTAAGAAAGGAAAGGGATGAAAGTGTTTTGGAGGGCAGTCAAGTAAAAATATGAGTTTTATAGTAATGAAATAGAATCTCCAATCTGTTCTTGGCAAAACACATTTTATACAAATCAAGTAATCATTTAACCCAAAGTTTTAAAGAAATAAAGCATATATCCACTTATGAATCCCAAGAATACCTTTTTGGTCCCCTGGGTGGCTCAGTTGGTTAAGCAACTGCCTTTGGCTCAGGTCACGGTCACGGAGTCCTGGGATCGAGTCCCGTATTGGGCTCCCAGCTCCATGGGGAGTCTGCTTCTCCCTCTGACCTTCTTGCCTCTCATGTTCTCTCTC
This sequence comes from Enhydra lutris kenyoni, assembly GCF_002288905.1. Taxonomy (NCBI): domain Eukaryota; kingdom Metazoa; phylum Chordata; class Mammalia; order Carnivora; family Mustelidae; genus Enhydra; species Enhydra lutris. The sequence goes on along the minus strand of NW_019154100.1, from coordinate 17,756,455 downwards.
ATGTTTCTCTCTCAAATAAATAAATAAAATCTTTAAAAAAAAAGAATACCTTTTAAATTTTAGGGCACCTACTTTGATTTATTAAGGTCGCTGTGACTTCAGCTATATAAGGAGAAGCTGGAAAAAATGAGACTAACATGCTCTCTCGTGCTAACATATCCATATTCTGTCAAAGTGCTATCATTTATTCCATTGCATGGGCTATTTGTGCCTGAAAACAGCCTTCAGTGAGGAGATCTTTTTGCAGGGGTGTCTTTCAGCAAAATTGTGAAATGGGCTGGAAACTGCTTAGGCTTCTACAAACCTGAAACATGAATGAAAAGCCAATAGTCATTTGGATACCTCTAACACCTATGAATTGAATGTACTCAGCCATAACTTCTTGAGTGCCTGCTAGGTGCTCAGCACTATGACAGGTGCAGGATATACACTGATGAACAAATCAAATATGATTCCTCATTTGCATACTACTGGTAAAAGTGGAAATCGGTTTAACTATTTTGGAAAACCGTGTGGCATATCTACTGAAGTTGAACATATGCATACCGGATGGCCCCACAATTACAGCGCTTGGTGTATATACCACAGAGACGCATACATGTGTTCACCAAAAGACATGTTTCTTATGAACATATATTTATAGCATTATTATTTGAAATAGTTCCAAATAGAAATTACCCAAATGCAAATCAGCAGTAGAATGGATAAATGGTGGTGTCTTCACACAAGTAATAACCTAGAACAATAAGAGTGGTTTACAACTATACAAAGCAATATGATTCTCATAAAAATTATGTTGAACAAAAGAAGCCCGACTCAAAATGGTACACACCACATAATTTTACTGTTAGTAAGTCCAAGAAGAGGCAAAAGAAATCTTAGCTTTTAGAAGTCAGAAACATTCACCTTTGGAGTGTAACAACTTAGAACAGTACCAAGAGTCTTCTGGCATGTTGTTAAAATCTTCTGTTCTTTAATTTGGGTACTTGTTATAAAGTTGTGTTCAATTTGTGAAGGTTTATTGACCTCTGCACTAAGGATATGTGTACTTTTCTTCATAAATATTATAATTTGATTTAAAAAATGTTTCCCTCCCTAAGAAAAATGATCACGGGTAGTTTACAGTTTAGAGTGGCAAATAAGAAATTTTAAAAAAAGATAAATAGCAGAAAGTGCAAGGAAGGAAGTGAAGAGAGTGTAGCAAATCTTAATCAAGTATCTACAATGCGGAAAGCACACAAAGCAAAACAAAATAAAACAAAGCAAACGATCTTTTGTTTTGTTGATGATCCCTTGTTTGACAATGGAAGTCAATATAAACAGAACATCTGGCTATTCAAAAGTGCCATTTGCCTTCCAGTACTAAGAGTACTCATTAAAAAGGAGGTGCCTCATCTCTAATGGAAGATGTTGTAGACTGGTCAGTGGATTGTTGTGATTGTTCAGTAATGTGCAATTATGCAACGCTCCTTGCATATTCCTGCTTTAAGTTCTCTAATTATTTTGTCCAACATGCCTATGGCGTCACTTCCCCATTCTGCTAGCATCTGTTCTCTTTTATATCTCCTCTGCCCCAGAGGAGGTACTGTCAGCATTTGAGGACTTATAATGGGATGGGTGACATTAAAAACATCTGGGAAGCTGGTACTTTGGCTTCGTTGTAGATAAGCATAATTTAGACCTATTAATTAATTAATTTTTGCTAGCTGAGATCTAGATATCGCACAAATGTCTTTTTTTTTCAGTTTTCAAAAGAATTTTTTTCTTGGCTATATTCTTTGGTATCTGTAAAATCTATTGCATATATTTACTAATGAGAGTAGCATCTGTCACTTAAAAAATAACTCCACTGTATTGTAGTAAATGAATATTTATAGATTAAACTCTAAATTAAGTTCTTTTTGAGCCTAATTTAGTCATCCACCCAAAAGAAGTTTAATTATGCCAATCAGCCTGTGAAAATCCCTGGCATCTTAGGATAAGAACGTGAGTCAATAACTAAGACTTCATCATCACTTTTTCTCATAATTAATGTGTGAGCAGGAAAAAAATCTCTTTTTTATAATTATAACAGCTTTAAAAAGCACAAAATCTGTTTAAAACATGCTGTTAATATGTAACAGGCTAAGCAATGCCTAAGAAATGTAATCCTGATTAGAAAAAGATTCATTTCCACTTACCCTATGCTACCAAATTTCTTGGCTTGGTCACCAGACCCCTACATGTTGCTTACTGTCAGTTTACATTATCTGCACAAGAATCAACTAATCTTGACAAATTGAATTCTCCAGACTGGTAAGGAGACAGCAATTAAAAGTCCTCTTTGAAAAGAGCTATTTTAAGTCAGCTCTTGGATCCAACTACAGGATCTAACTGTCAAGTTCTTTTTACCCAGGACTTTGCCTCTCCTCTCACTCCTTGACTTTTTGGTCAATCCATTGCTTATTAATGGACTCACCAAGTGGTGGGCAGGCTGAGAAAAGAGAAAGAGAAAGGAATTTAATTGGTCAATTGTGTAAATGTGCACAACTTTGAGACTCTTAGTATTCTTATTTTATAAACCTTGTAGAGAGAATAAGTTTCAAAAAAGTGAAATTTAACAAAGTGAGAAATATTGTATCTGAAATTTGAGTCTTAAAGAAAGCACATTTAAACAGTACCAAAAATGAGATATTTTCTAATCTTCAAGTTCATGACACCATTTCTGAAAGTAAAGATAATGATATCTTGAATGGTTAAACCACAAAATTCATTATATAACCTCTTTGGTTTTTGTGTAAAATAAATTTGGAAAAAGGTGTAATTGGTTCAAAGAAAGGTACATCCTTAAGAATGGATGTTCAAACAGTGATTGCTTTTTTTCCTTTTCCTCAAACATGAGACTGTGGTCCTTAAAAAAAATAGAAGCTTAGCTAGAACTGGGTTTTAACCGAAAGGATGTCCATTATTTATGTACATTTAAAACAAATAACGTGTACACATAAATGCAGGACAGTAATTGTAATGTTATTTGAATATGGGGAGGTACCTCAAAACACTGGAAAAGAATTTAGCACAAACTCCAGTTGTTGACTTTTATTGTCCAATCTTTTCTATAAAGACGGAAATTGGGGGGAACTTTTACTGAACTAAATCAAATTAATGGTTTGGTAAATACCTCATCTTTTTAGTTAAGTACACATAGTCTTCATTTCAAGTTTAATTCATTTTCCAACAAGTGTATTTTTTGAGCACCTGGATATATCAGGCATTGCTCTAGCCCTGGAATTGCTGTGGAGATACAGATAAATTATCTATCCACAGAGATTTCATTATGAGACAAAATGACAAAGGAGCACCATTATGGAGCAAACTCAAAGGATCGTGAACAGAAAATAGAGCACAAAAATTGCCTTGCTGATTAACTGCCAAACTACCAACACTCCTGTGGGTGGCAGGTTGATTGCCTAGGCAGGTATAAATCAAGCATTCTCTTCAGTACATGCTTTGCCTTTTTACTGATAAAAAGTGCTTGGGGGGGACACAAGTTGGTACTGGTTGGAACCCCTCAAACAGCACAATCTTTTTGTTCAAAAGCACAGGCAGGCTTGAAAACAGAAGGCCACCATTCTTTAATCTCCCCATCCCCCCGTCCCACCACCCCCGGCTTTTTTTTTTTTTTTTTTTTTGAGAATTTATTATGGGAAAAGCATTGTGTTAGATCCTGAAGGGAATGCAACAAAAACATGAGGCAGGGAGGAACCTTTCCTTCCACTTGAGCACAATCTAGCAGAAGATGATAGAAACCACAAAAATAATCACCAATGTTAGCGGAGTTTACTTGAGAGCTTATGGCAAAATTTTATCTCTAAGACTCACATAAATTTTGTTCTGAAAACTACCCTGTGAGGTAAGAGAGGAAAATGATATTATCGTGGCTCATTTATGAAGGAAGAAACGGAGCTCCGCAAAAATGAATGACTTTTTCAAAAATCGAAGAGCAAGGGTTGGAGAAAGACTTACCTTGTTTCTTCTTATTTATGACCATTTATGTGTCAAACCACATCTTGCTCTTTCCCATAAGAATATTAATGATATGCAGACCCTCATTCATTCATTTATTTGTCTATTTATAGAACACGTTCTATTTGCCAGCCCTTGGAAGACGTCTCGGGGATACAAAAGTGAGCTATTGTCTGCTCTCAGGGTGTTCCCACACATTTGAACTGCACTTTATTTCTTAAAAAACTCTTCATAAAAAGGATACAGTCATCCCTACATCCTCCGTAATACATCATTATTGGTTATATTTTGTCCATAAAGGAATTTAGTAACTCACCTAAAGTCATAAAGAAGGTAGGGGCCCAGAAAGATCCAGTCATTACTTAAGTGTTAAAATGAGTACAGAACTATCGAACACTGGCTTTAAATTTTGTTGGACAAGTACCTCTATCGCTAAAAAATTTTGAGCATGCACTAGCAATATATACATGTAACACATTTTTAGCTAAGATACAACTGCTGTTATACTAATGTTAATACATTGCAGAACTCACAAAAAATAAAATTTTAAAAAGATGAAAATGAAAGCAAATGCAAACAGAAGCTTTAGTATTTACTTTCTGGTGCCTAATGGATGATTTTGCACAACTTTGAGGGTATGCATACCTTTCTTTGGAGATCCCTATTTATAATAGATAATTATAAACAAGTATCAAAAAGGGGCAGTCAACATGGGTAAGTGGTACAATGGACATGGCATTGTATTGAGTCCTAGGCATCTTTTAAACTATGAGTGAATAATCAGCAACCTAAAAAAACCTTGATCTTCAGACTCTGGTCATAAATGCCTCTACCAAACACTCAAGAGATTCAAGTTTTTTTGTTTTGTTTTTAAGATTTTATTTATTTGACAGAGAGAGAGAGATCACAAGTAGACAAAGAGGCAGGCAGAAAGAGAAGGGGAAGCAGGCTTCCTGCAGAGCAGGGAGCCCATACAGGGCTCTGTCCCAGGACCCTGGGATCACGACCCCAGCCGAAGGCAGAGGCTTAACCCACTGAGACACCCAGGCGCCCTGATACAAGGTTTTTATGTTCACTTCTGCTAGTTTGTGTTTCAGTTGTGCTTCTCAGCTTGTTGACAACATGACAACAAAAGAGTTTGAATGCTAATGACTATAAGCAAGAAAATTTTGAACAAATGGATCTCTGTCCCAGAAGCACAAAAAGGAGAAATAGTTAGATTTTATTCCATTCATGTGACAAACTTAATTAAAAGGAGAACGTTTGAACCAGCAACATTTTATTTCAATGCCCAACTAGCTATTAATATAATTTGTGCTGTTGCAATAACTACACTACTTTATGAAAATATTTAGCTATCATTCATGAAGGAGAGATCACTTTCTCTCCCACAACAAACTCCTTAGTGGAGCTCCATTTTAATTACTTTTTAATAATTTGAACAAAATCTTCCTTCACAGAAAACAATTTTCCACTTCAAACCTAGGGTAAAATTCAATTTTTTAGATGTTAGCTCAGTGAATAGTTTTTACCAGAAAAAAATAAGCAAATTTCAATTCATCCTTTCTTTGAGGGATTTAAAACATGTGATCTAGGCATATAAAATCAGTTTTGTAAAATCCCAAACCTAATATACACACACAAAAACTCTCGCAGTCTTCTAAAATTAGTTAACAACAAGCAATAGAATAATAAATGAAAGTTTTTGTCTGTACCATTGCATTACCCCACTTTAGGAGGCAAAATTTGCAGCATATTTCCTAGGCCTTGTGTCTCCTGAAATTTTGCAACACGGTGGCTTTGGTCCCTGGGTATTATGCTAGGACAAGCTAGGAAATGAAAGTATTGTTTTTGTAAAGGGTAGTGATGTCTCTGTGTTATACCAGGGATGTTTGAAAAAAAAAAAACAACAACAACTGAATATGTTTAAGACTTTTAAAAAACTTTTTTCAAATTCAACAACAAAGGCCATTAAAAATTGAGTCACTGTGAAATTTGGGACAATATTTCATCATGAACGTGGAGCTCAATTTCAATTTATTTGTAATACACTTCTATTCAAGAAGAGCTATAGTGGCTTATGTCAGACAATTTTTGAAATGAAAATTTAGAAATAATAGAAAATGTTGAAGTCAGGTAAGAAAATGGGGAAGTAGTAATATTTGGAGAAAATAATTTAATTTATGTTCTGGAATGATGATGTAAGGGCCATCATTCACAATGAAGAGAAATCTTGATTTCTAAGGCATCTTATACTTTTCAATGCCTCTACGCTTCTAAGCTTAAAAACTTAGCTCATCAAATTTTATGAGTGTGTGCTGTAGGAGATATTGCTTATCATTCACTGAAGAAAAGTTTATTGTAAAATTTGGTCAAGATCAGCAGTAAAGAACTAAACCTCACTATGAAGAGTACTGAGAACAAACTGAAAACCTTGACCTCTTTGGAGGTCTGCATAGTTTACATAGCCATGGCATCACAACCCACCACGTCTTTTGTCAAGTCATTAAGGTCAGGCTCCCCATCAGCAAAAAGGCAGCAATGATCAACTTCATTTCACACATACAGTTGTGAGATCTGAATGAATTATTGATATAAACACATAAAACTGTCCTTTGCAGGTAATACCTATAATTAGCTGTAATTACTCAACAAGGTTATGGAACCACAGAGAAAAAGGGGACCTCTCCCTTGATTCTGTGGTCAATCCACCATGCAAACCAATCAGGTTTTCCACCTTTGTGTATAATCTAGTACAGTGACTGCCAACAGAGGTGCTCATTGTAATTAGAACTTTTAAGCTATCCCTTCAGAATCCCATTCAGCATTTGCACCTGTAAAAGCCCAACAGATGATTTTGATGTGTAGCCTCTCTGAGAACTCCTTATCTATATTTTGTGCCAAGAAGGACGTGGAACTGTTTTTCACCTCCCAAGTTTCTAGCTCATCAGCTGCTGTTGCCTTAGCTGCCGTTATTACGATGGAGGTTTCTGGTTCCACATGGAGTAGGATCAGAAGTTTGAATAGGGCCAAAGTCAAAGTCATCCTCCCTCTCTGACACCATCTGATTTTCCCCATCTGTTGACAGTTTCTTCCACTGTTTCCTGGCCTGACACATTTACTCATAAACTTGCCACTTACTCTTCAGAAAATTTGGAACTGGGGACCAGGCTCTCAGAACTGCTGAATCCAGTTCTAGTCCTAAAATATGAAGAAGAAATTCACAGTTCAAATGTGGCATATATGATTTGAAAAGAGAGGTCTAATTCAGAAAAACAAGGTAGTTTAAATAGGATCGCCTGTCCATATGAAAGAAATTAGGCATGTGCATTATTTTTCTCCAAGCGTTACCACCAGGGTGTTGTTTATAAAAAATTGAAAACCAGGGAGTCATTCCAATGAATCAAGTTTGTGCATCTGTAATAGATGTTAGATGCTTTGGCCCTCTTTCCAAGATAGTGTAGGTTTAATATTTAGAAATTCCTGGTTGGCTGAACCTCTAACTATAGCTGAAGAAAATGAAAACCCATATCATTTGTAGAAATGGCTTTTTTTTTTTTTCTTTTTAAGAATAAATGGCCACAACAGATTGTAATAGAGCTTACAGTTTTCAGTTTGGGAGTAAAGGAAGTCGCTTTCCAAATTGTTCATAGATTTCCAAAGAATTGTGTTTGTCATCTCTGTTATTGCAAGTACTTCCTCATATTTTTAGTTTTATTGAATTCTAAATTAAGAACACCATTAACACCATTTGAAATAGTTTTAACTGATTAAAGTTGAATTTAGCACTTGTGATTAAAATTTAAAAAGTGAAAGAAAATACAAATAATGAAAAAACTGTCACCACCATCATTTGCCCTATAATAAAGTGCTGGCTGACACAGTATGGTTCTGAGGAAATCTTCTCTTACGAGAGAGACCAAAAGTTGTCAGATCTTGGAAATCAGTTTTTGGGACTATCACTTGGTATGTGTAACAATAGGGACTTAATTTAGTAGTAGAAATAATTTCTTTGGTACATGTTCACTTGACTAACACTATAGCCCTAGTTTTGGCTTTTATGATGGTAGAAAGGGTGGTTTTGGATGGTTATTGGTAGCTTATAGTATAATCAGTAGAAACAAATTCCAAAGAGCAGATAAGGCCATTGGAATCACCCTGCATTTCTTTGACCTTTTTCTCTCTTAGAAATTACCTTTAGAATCCTCTGCTCTGTTGTGGCCAGGAATCTATGGAGTCTGTAAATTTGAGTAGACATTACCCTGATCTAAAGACAAATGCATCCCCATAATGGGTGACTGCTGCCTTTGGAAGGTTGTCTGCAAAGATGGTCATTACTAATTCCTCCTTTCCCTGTGTGTGCTACTCTTTGCATCAAGGTATAGAGCCATTTCCCTTTTTGTTGAATTTGGGCTGGTCTTGTGACTTCTTTTGACCAAAAGAATGAGAAAAAAGTAATGCTCTGCCGGTCCTGGACATAGAATCTAAGAGGCCTAGTGCAATATACTTTTGAATTCTTAGAACCCATTTGCTATGTACAGAAGGCCAGGGTATCATGTTGGAGAAAGATCACGTGAAGGGAACTGAGATGCCCCAGCCAGTAGCCCAGCACCAAGGCCCCAAACCTATGAATGAATCCATTTTGGATCCTTCTACAGCCTCAGCTGAACTTCCCCAGTCAACCCCAAAGGAGAGGGAGATGAGCTGTCTTCATTCAACCCAAGCCAAATTCCTGACCTACAGAATTGAGAGCAATATAATGGTTATTTTAAGACTCTGAGTTTAGGAATGGTTTGTTGTAAAGCAATAGACAACTGGAATGAAAGTTCTAAAGTAATATACTTCTTGTTCTCCAGAATTTAATCTGATTTAGCAATTACATAGCACACTTATCTTTGACCATCCATTCAAAATAAAGACTAGTTAAGTGGATAATTTTTAAGATTAGACTCGCACTGGCCTCATGCGTAAAGTATGTTCCTTGAGTTCTTGTTATTATTTCTAGGCTTTGGAAGTTTCCTGAGTTAAAAGAAGATTTTTTTTTTATTTATTTTTATTTTTTAAGTATTTATCTATGAGCAGGAGAGAGAGAGAGAGAGCACACACATGCACATGAGTGAGGGAAGGGCAGAAGGATGGAATCTTTAAGCAGACTTCCTGTTGAGCATGGAGCCCAACATGGGGCTCAATCCCCCAACCCATGAGATCATGACTTGAGCTGAAACCAAGAGCTGGATGCTCAGCAGACTAAGTCCCCCAGGTGCCCCAAATATCATGTTTTTAGATTATGATTCTGATATTTACTAAAATGGGAATGTCTCAACTTTTACTACTTGTCATTCCCCAAGATAAATGAGAAGGTGAGATTTTCATCACTTTGAGATTTAGGTTTAGTTGGGTAGAATGGCCTTAGTGTCACAACTCGAACAATCCTTGATCTTAGCAGCCGCCACCAGTAGCTATGGGAGATAAATTAAGGCCAGTTCATAGAACATCCTAAGGAAACCCAGGCATCAGAATTCGTAGGCTTGACACTGTGATGGCATCTGTTTTTATGTGATTAATTTTTTTGGAGAAGTTATCCAGCCAATTAATTGGAAATTAGCCTTCTGGTGACTTGAGACTTTCCATTCAAATTGGGGTCCTGTTTCACCCTATGCCAATGAGATGGGGAATTGTATATATATTTTTAAAGATTTTATTTATTCATTTGAGAAGAGAGAGACAGTGAGCACACACGAAGGGAGAGAGGCAGAGGGAGAGGGAGAAGCAGGCTCCCTGCAGAGCCAGCCGGGAGCCTGATGTGGGTCTCATTCCAGGACCTGGAGATCATGACCTGAGCTGAAGGCAGACACCTAACCATCTGAGCCACCCAAGTGCCAGGATGGGGAATTCTAAGCAAGAAGAAAGTAGCCAGAAGGTGGATACACCCCGTGAACAGTAAGGCAGTTCTTCCAGGATAATAAGATAAATTCAGAATGGAACCCTCCCACAGGATGGCGCTGTTAGTTCTGGTCAGGACTGTCAGGGTTGAACCCACAGGTGAAAGCCACAGGTGAACTACTGGTCAGCAGAGCTGATGGTGAGATACCCAGTTCAGGAGATAGTGGGGAGAAAGGGAAAAGGATCAGGAAAGCAAGATGCCAGGAGGGCCAACGACATACATAACAGAAATGTGAACATTTGCCCAGGACCAGTGTTGGTTAGTTTGTGCATATTTTTGTTATTGTACTATAGCAGTTAATAATAATCATGGATTTTTATGAAGTTAGGAGAGAGTAATTGGTAAGGAAAGATTTGACAAAAGGGGAAGTGTTTTTCCTTTTAATCTTTTGTCAAGGTCTTGAGGTCTTTTAAGAAATGAATGATAGGAGAGAGAGAAGAAATACGAAGTTGGGGTGCGAAGAATGAGTGCAAACTTAAAATTGAAATTTTTTTTCATTTGGGAATAGTTTTAAGCATTCAAATGTTTCTGAAGACTAAGTGAAAATTGGTCTTTATGCATTTAGGTTTATATCCACTAGCACATTTAACATTCTTCCATTTATTCATTCATTCTTTCACTTCTGTCTTAAACCAATTAGCAGTAGCCATGGTCACAAATGGAAATACTTAATTTTTCTATTTAAATTATTTCTATTCACATACAATATAAACAACAGAATGACCTAATTTCTCCCCCTTTGCGATCTGCCGCAAGTTATTTCTACATGAAATATTGTCTCTCTGTCACCACTAAGTGCTTCTTGTCTAAGCCTGTCTAGGTTATTGTTCTAACTAGAATTTCCAACATCTGCCCAAATTGTGCATCCTTCTTGCCCCCTCTTCCTCTGCTTCTTCTTCTTCTCTTCGTCTTTTTCCTCTTTTTTCCTTCTTCTCCTTCACCTTCTCCCCTTCCTCCTTGTCACTAGCCCAGTAAGTACACCAAGCTAGAGAGCAATGAAGTGGCATTTTTTAATTTAATTATTATTATTTTTTTTTTACAAAAATTAGAAGCTTATTTCAATCCTCATATTCTTTGGATGTCACTGAAGAAACTGAATTACCAGTGTCTCAGTCTTCCTTCTCTCCCTTAACCCGGCTATCCCACTGGTCTCTCTCTTCACCCGACCATAGTCTCTTTTGATGTGCTTAAGATTTGGTATCCTCATGGTTAAGGGATTATTAGGCAATGATGTCCCACATTCAAACTCTATCAGACAGCTCACCTCCTATCCTTATTCTGTGCTTTTTCAGGGTGGTGGTGGTTGTGGTCATAATGCCATAATGTCTTACTCCTCAGAAGACAGTATTAATAGAATTTTCTGGAAGCATTAAAGCTTATTAAAAAATATTTTGGGGATGCCTGGGTGGCTCAGTCAGTTACACATCTGCCTTTGACTCAGGTTATGATCCCAGGGTCCTGGGATGGAGCCTCACATGGGGGCTCTTTGCTCAGCAGGAAGTCTGCTTCTCCCTTGCCTGCCATTCCCCCTGTTTGTGCTCTCTCAGTCTCTCTCTGACAAATAAATAAGTAAAATCTTAAAAAAAAATTATTTTAGTAATGAGTTGCAGTTAAAATATATAAGGATAGCTGCTGTTAATATCTCCCCTGTACAAAAGCAAATCTTCCTTTTCTAGCTTTTGCTCTTCTTTGATGATTCTGATTATTCTTCCCTTCCACAGATTATGAAAAATAGTCACGACCAATTCTAGACTAGTCATTTGTTTTCTAAACAAACTTTTCAAAGATATCTCCCCTCCCACATTCCTTATGTGTAGAGATCATTCCCCTCTTTTAGTTTCTGAAGTTATGTGGCACCCAACAATAGAATTGTACCCTGTAGTTCTGTGTCCAGAAGCAGAATTCCAGGCAACAATTTCAATTCTGCTTAAGTTGTGGTCAAAGATATGGCCTTTGGTAGCTCTCAGAGGTACTCATTTGAGCTCTCAGAGTTCTCCATTTCTCTAACATCATTCTCCCCCCTACACTTAAATATTTTTCCCTTGTGTTTTTCTCCTTATAAATTAACAAGGAAATAAAACACAACTGTTTTAGTGATTTCTTAAGCAAGTTTTATTTGGCATGTTTAATGTATTACATGTCCTTGCTTTAGGTCTTGAAATTAAATGCATTGAATATAAAGCAAATTGGGGTGTAATTTTGTAAAAATCCGGGTTTATTTTTATTTATTTTTAAAGATTTTATTTATTGAGAGAACACGCATGTGCACAAGGGAGTAGGGACAGAGGGAGAGGGACAGCAGGGACCCTGACCTGGGGCTCCACTCAGGGCTCCCACCCAGGACCCTGAGGTCATGACTTGAGCCAAAGTCAGATATTTAACAAACTGAGCCACCCAGGCACCCCTTAACTGTAGGTCTGGTCAATATTTACATAGACTCACCTAAGGGAGAATTTAAGAAAAGCAGATTTCTGGGCCTACTCCAGATCGACTATATCAAAATTTCTGTCAGAGAGTGCCAATAATACATTTTCTAAGATTATTATATGATCTATAATATGTAAATGATATTATATAAAATACATAACAAATACTATATATGTTAACAATTGTCTTGAAATGATTCTTATGTCAAGTTAAACTTTGGTAGCATAATGATATTAAGTTTATCGTTCAGTCCTAAGGCTATTTATCATTGTTTCCTTTCTTAGCTATAATAGGAAAAACAAAGTAGACAGTGGAGACAGCTGATAATTTGCTTTGTAAGAAATATTGAGAAAATGAAAGCTGGTATTCTTGTTGACGTATGGTGTTTAGTTTGAATTATCCACAGAAAGACCTCATTGTGGAGCATCATTTTTTTATGTATAAAAATGAGTTAAAGGTCAGAGGTTAATAGACTACAATGTAAGACAAAATGGCAAAACAGGAATTGGGATTCATAGACTGATGGAAATACTGGGACTGGCCCATGGTAGAACAGTAATACATCCTGTTTGGCTCCTATTTCAGCAGTTAAAGGGTAAACCATTAAGCTGTTGATTAGCATTTATGAGCAACAGCCCAACTAACCTCTAGACATGCTATTAAAATGGTAAGTATGGATAGGGAGGGGAATGATTGGCAGTGATAATTATGCTTGGATTAACACTAAAAAAAAATAAACTCAATCTAATCTAAAACTTAGTAATAATCATAATAATGTCCCTGAGATACTCTTCCAGGATACACTGCTAAAGAAACAAACAACAAGGGGGAGTTTTAGGCCTTTCAGATATGAAGATGAGAGCCACTTTCATCCAATGGGCACTTCTATACGCATTAAAAAAATGAAGACATTTTAAGGTGAGTTTATAAAATTGTGGTACATATTTAACAAAGCTATGCTTTGAATATTTGCAGTACATTGAAACACATTTTATTATTCACAGGATAGTTAAAGAGTATGTTAAAAATCATAGTGTACTGAGAGTATAGTTATGGGACATAAGTAAAGTCAAATGGACAGTGTTTTCTTTCTTGTCACATCACTCTATTTCTACCATGTATAACTTTATTTGAAGATTAGCATCAAGTTAGAAGTTTGAAGGTTGTCCTGAGTATAAAACTGTATTAGTTTCCCGTGTTTGTTTTAACAAATCACGAATATAGTGGCTTAAAACGAACAAGTTTATTATCTAACTGTTGTAGATGTGAGCAATCTCAAAAATGGGGTGGCAGGGTTACATTTCTCTGGAATTTCTTGAAGAATTTGGTTCCTTGCTCTATGCAGTTTCTAGAAGCTCCTGGAATTCTTGGCTCATAGCTTCCTATTACTGTGACCTACAGCTCAGTTCAGTCCTCACACTTGTTTCTGATTCTGACCACTCTCTTATAAGGACACTTGTGATTATATTGGGCACACCTGGATCACCCAGGATACACTCCACATCTGAAGGGCTTTCATTTAATTACAGCTGGAATGTTCCTTTTATAAGGTTGGGTAACATATTCACAGGTTTCAGGGATTAGAACATGGGCAAGTTTGGGAAAGCATTATTTTACCTACCATAGATGCCCAGACCGAAAACGACTAGAAGAATTTTCCCCTTTCTGTGCTCTGCATTGTGATATGGTTGGGGTTTATTTTCTCTAAACTTATCAGCTGACCATTGTTTACCGTTAAGTGGTTATTACCAATGGGTCACAGAGGTTCTCACTTTCCAAGGTAGGTACTTTTAGCTACTTGTTGCAGAGAAGATAAGTTCATAATGTGGCTGTTACAACCTGGTATAGGACTACATGGAAACTACCTTTTCTTTTTTAACCAAAGTATGCATAAGAAACTAATTTTTTATATCTGTATAAAAAGATAGAGGAAAAAATGTTGCTTCTGATACCGTGATAGATAAAGAACAGTCTTTCCTTTATTTTCAATACAAGTCTGTTAAATACTGTTAACATACAGTATAAAAGATCTAAGATTCATAGTGAACAGAGCAAAATTTATATATTTCTCTAAAACAAAGCTAAATCAATAAAACATGATTCTTCCAAAAATTTGTAAAGATTTAATTATTTATAATACATAGCAATTGAAATAAGACTTTTATTACTATGCTTACTTTTTTTTTTTTTTTTTTGCTGAAGATTAAGGAAAAATAGGGACGCCTGGGTGGCTCATTTGGTTAGGTGTCTGCCTTCGGCTCAGGTCATAATCCCAGGGTTCTGGGATGGAGCCCCACATTGTGCTCCCTGCTCAGCCGGGAGTTTGCTTCTCCCTCTCTCCCTCTGTGATTTCTCTCTCTCTCCCTCTCTCCAATAAATAAATGAATCTTTAAAAAAATGAAAAATAGCTTTTAATGCCACTATTAGATTAAGAAGGGAAGCTAAAATTAATATTAATAGAAACAATTATTTGATTTGCATTTCCTCCTCTGTATAGATTCCTTTATTCATTTACCCATTCAGTTCGTCAACAGGCCTTGAGTGTCTAGTATAAGCCAGACACAGGTGTGGTGGTGGTGCTACCAAGTTAAGTGTATTATGAAGCTTATTTTTCAGTTAAGAGTCAGTGCTATGATAAACTGCAATTATAATGGAGCTAAACACTATAATAAAAGTACTTTCTTGTTACTTTTTATTGAAAGTACTTCTATATTGAAACTTGTGTACTGAAAATACAAGTGTACCGAATGTATTAAAAACATGTTCAGGGGCGCCTGGGTGGCTCAGTGGGTTGAGCCTCTGCTTTCGGCTCAGGTCATGATCTCAGGGTCCTGGGATCCAGCCCAGCATTGGGCTCTCTGCTCAGCGGGGAGCCTGCTTCCCCCTCTTCCTACCTCTCTGCCTACTTGTGATCTCTCTGTCAAATAAATAAAATCTTAAAAAAAAAACCCATGTTCGGTCACTGATAAATAAAAGAAAAATTATATTGTAATTTTGTTTGCTTTAACCGAAACTGGGGAAAATGGGTAAAAATACTGTTGGAATATTACAACCTGATAATATTTTCAGCACTTAAAAGATTCCTTTTTTTTAAACAACCTTACATTAACTATTTATAGGTGACGATTAAATTAGCAAATATTTAAAAATAAATATATTTCAATTATGATAAACTGACTCAATCAGCTCATTCAATACATATTTATTAAACTTTTTTTTTTTTTTTTTTTTTTTAATTCCAGGAGCTGAGCACAAAACCCAAACCAAAAAAGTAAGTATCCTACTCTCATGGAGTTTACATTCTAGGGACCTAAAACAATGGGCTCTGACATTACAAATACTCAACTAGATTTTTCTGGTAAACACGACCAGCAAGGACAGCACTCAATAAGGGCATATATGCTCCAGGCCTGGAATCCCTGAACTCCGCGTGCAAGGGCCTGAAGGCAGCTCTGCCATTAGGTGTGCAATTTTACACAAGTTATTTCAATACTACCACCTTTATCTTTCTCTGTAAAAAACAAAACCAAAACAAACAAAACCCCAGTAATAGTAGGGTTCTTCTGGGGATTAAATGAGCTCATGTGTGTGGGCTTGTTCAGCGATTTTTGGTATCACTGCTTTGACTCTGTGAGCCCATTAGAATTAGCTGGGGATCTTGAAAAACATGCTAACACTCCGGCCACACCGCGGACTAATTAAATCCCAGTCTCTGAGGGTGGGACCTAGGCGTCAGCACTTTCTGACCTCCCCAGATAGTTCCAGTTTGCAGACAAATTTGAGACCCGCGGCCGTCTGGTTTTAAGTAGATGTGGTTCATAATAACATTTGTCCATCCACCTGTCTTTCCTGAGGTGGACCCAGGAAACCTCACGAGCTTAAGTAAAGGTAGAAATTTCTCTGTCCCATCCCGTGACTTGAATGCAAATGTCTTTAAGGGGACAGGGGCTGGAGGGCGTCCCGACCTCTACAGCCTACGCATAGCTGTGAAGTGTCCTGGGACCCGCCAGTGTGTACCGAGGGCTGAGGCTTCCCCCTGAGGCGACTGCGGGGCCCGCCAGAGGAGCGAGGAGACGCGGAACTCAGGCCTGCCGGGGGCGCTGGGCTCGGAGCAGAGGTCGCGGACGCGACCAGAAGGAACCTGGCGGCTGGAGCGTCCCCTTCGGACACGCCGCAGCCTGCCCCTCGCGGCTCCCTCCGCTCTCACCGCTTTCCGTACGTGGGCGCCGTCCACTCTCACCCGCTCTTCCCCCTTCTACCCTCTGGCCCAGCCGCGGGCCCGAGCACTCGCCGGGCGCTTTGGCCCAGGTCCAGCCAGGCCTGCCGCGCCGCCCGCCGCCATGGAGCCCAGGCCCGCCGCACCGGGGCCTTGTCCCGGCGACTCCCGCGTCGCGGCGGCGGCGGCGGCGGCCCCGGCTTCTTCGCTGAACCCGGCCGAGGCCCGGGCCGAGCCAGGGCGCCGCGCTCCCAGCGTGGCTGCCGTGTTGCCGGCGGGGGGAAGCGGGGAGAGGATGGGCGTCCCCACCCCGAAGCAGTTCTGTCCCATCCTGGAGAGGCCGCTCATCAGCTACACCCTGCAGGCCTTGGAGAGGTAATGCGGCGCCAGGCGCGCCCCCGGTTCCCGGCCCGGCCTTCCACTCCCTCCTGGCCCGCCTAGGGCGGCCCGGGACACCTGCCCCTCGTGGTGCCTTCGCGCTGGCGCCTTCTCTCGGCGGACCGCGGGGCCGACTCCACCGGCTCTGTCCCGCCGACGCGGGCTCCGTGCTCGCTTGCACTTCAGAGATGGGCGGCTCTGCCCCTCGAACAGACCCGCAAACAAGCGGGGCTACCCCGCAGAGCCCTTTCTGGGCCGTGGCAGTTGTTGGCGGAGGGGGTGGGGGGAGCCCGGCTCGTGGAGCTGGACTAAGGTAGGAGAGCGTGGACTGGGACTAAGAGGCATTTAGTTTTGACAGTAGCCCCAGTGTGGCCTAATGACAAGCCCTTTGCGGAGTCTCTCCTGCCTGTTTGCCTCTTTCTCTCTCAAGCACTCCGTGCATGCGTGAATTGGAGTTTTACTTCTACATGTAGACGAAACTTTGTTTACTTTATCCATTCATGGGTAAACACCAGCTGAGGATCTCTTAGGGCCCTGTGTTGGTTACGAAGTGTTGAAGGTGGGCCGAGGGGCAGAATTTAATCCAAGCTTTTCAATGGTGTATGTGGATTTAAGGGAGCGAGATTCTGAAGTTAAGGCCAGTATATGCCCTATACAGTTACAAAATGCACTGACTTGTAGGGGAAATGGGGAGCGAATGGGGGTAGCGAGGATTAGGGGAGCCTCAGTGAGGTGAAAAGGGGGGCATGTTACTTATTTTTAACACCCAGTAATATGAATGAGCGTGCGGTGAGGCTGGAGGGGTAGAAATAGGGCAGTTTACAAGATCCACAGACGTGCTGGAAAAGGTGCTGAGACATCTTGAAGCCGGTGTGTTGTGATAGGATGTTAAACCTTGAAATGAAATAACCTTTGTAGCTC
Organism: Enhydra lutris kenyoni; assembly: GCF_002288905.1. Classification (NCBI taxonomy): domain Eukaryota; kingdom Metazoa; phylum Chordata; class Mammalia; order Carnivora; family Mustelidae; genus Enhydra; species Enhydra lutris. The sequence continues at coordinate 17,738,567 of NW_019154100.1, read as the reverse complement.
AAGAGAGATGACCTCTTTTAGCATATCATTTGGAGGTGGCTTTGATGAAGACTAAGCTGTTAAGTTGCTACTAATCAAAGGACAGTAGCCCATTTTACAGAAAAGATCTCCCTGCCCCACCATGCTGTACACACCACAGAAGCCCAAGGGCCTGAGTTGCTTTGTGTATGGTTATCTTCCTGAATGTTGGCGTTTGGAAAAAGGAAGCATGAAGAGTCCTAATCACCCTTGATTCAAGTAATCAGGCCTGTGGTTCCATCTGAAACCCAGGCAAACCCTGAAACAGCTCCAGATGCTTCCCCATTCTGTAGTCTACCTTTTCTCTACGTATGCATCATGTAACTACAGGATTGGATCCTAGACCTTGTGACAACATAGCTCATTATGTAGGTGGTATTACGGGACACAATGGGATCTGGCCCTCAGAATCTAACTGCTGAATTACCAGGTATAGCGAAATACAGTGTTTTTTACATTTAATTTTCCTTCCTGTGAAGGAAATTAGCATTATTAGCATGTTCGCATCTTCTGAGGGAGCCTGAGATAGGTGGTTACTGCAAAAATCTTTAAAAGTAAAAGAATTTTCTAGAAAGGCCTTATTTGTGGAAGATGGGGAATACGGGTTTTCTGTTAGTAACAGGAGTAATACAATTCTAATAGCAACTGCTTAAATCTCCATTTTGAAGTACTCTGGGGCGTTTTTTTGGTCACTGTTACAATGCCTGAACTTAAGAAATGCTTATATTTGGGTTGTGTTTCAGGAAGTTCTTGGAAAACTTGCATTACAGGGGTTTAGGTATGGGTGCTTCTGAGCCATTTCCTAAACGAAGGGCATTCTCTTGACTGCTAATAGACTTCCTAGAGCATGGTGCTAAAAACCCTGGGTTATTTCATCCCCCTGAATTATCCAGGTTCAAATAAGGAAAGGAAATGGAAGCATAAAATGTAAAATTCTTGCCTTTTGCTTTTTGGTGAAATTATGCGTGTTTGCCATTACTGTGGGGGGAAGAACAGCTCTCATTGTCCCAAATAAGAAAAGCTGTAATTGGGTATCACCACTGTGTGTCATTTGGTTTATTTTAGGACGGTGTCTGCGCTGTGAGTATGGGTTGTGTAGAATTTCATTTCAAATCTCCTTTGTCCTTTGTAAATTAAGATTTTCCTTTCTCAAACTTTTGCCATCTCACCAACAGAGGTTGTTGTGAGTCATCTTTATTTCTTCATTAATCTTGACTAAGAAAGATAGTGATCGAAAAATGACCCTTACGGTATGATCTGTCTTTCAGAATTTTGAGCCGGTGTAAAATTACAGTGTATGAGAGCTTTTGCCTCTGAAGTTTGGTCCACAGTTCTTCAGAGCCCAGAGTGCTAACCATTACACTATGGAACCGGTCCACAGTTCTTCATTTGGGATGGGGAAATGTGAAGAAATGTAGCTAGTTTTGGTTTTAGTTAAATGTTTAGATGGCATTATTTCCACTCTTGCATTTTCCCACCCAAAAAGACTACACAAGGGAAAATGAATGTAAGAGGTGCTGGAGTCGATAAAAGATGACAACAAAATGTTAGAAGAACAGCATGGTAATCAATCAGACTGACCAGTCCTAAAAAAGTGGGAACAGTCCCGAAGAAGCATGTTGGTTGAAATCCCAGGATCTTGGAAAGGTTCAGCAATTAGGGGTACAGGATACTTCTGAAGGTGAGGTGGACAGCTAAAAAAATCCCCCAAACCCAAAAACCCCAACTGGTTGAAACCTTTGAAAGAAGCATTTAAACTCCTAGATTGCTGTCAAAATCATGGAGGTTTATTCTCTGACTCCGCACAGCCAATGGCTGAGTAAGGGGTTCCATGGCCATAGAGGAATTAAGAGCAAGATTCCTATGTGGAATGGTAAGATCCTTAACGTCTAAGGTTAGCTCAAGGGAGTTTCTTCTCAAACAACATGGTATATATTAAAGTACCTGTTCTTCAGTCACTGAAAAGAACTCTTTTTGCCCCCATTGTACTAACAAGAATCTGAGGTCAAGAGTCCTACGCCCTTATCTAACTATTGATTTGTGAGCAGAGTTTCTGAAAGAATTACTGGTTTAAGAAAACTTAGGTGACAATGGTGTTGGAGGCTTAAAGCTCTGACAGTTAAATTGTAAAATACACTCAAAATTGATCTTCTCAATTATTTTACTATCTAAAAAATGTATTCCCAGGTCTTAGGTAGAAAGTAAAAATTCCTCCTGGCAATCTTACTTCTGTTTTCAAATAATTAAAGAAAGAAACTCTCATTCAGAGTGGTGAGTTAACCTAAACATAGCAGAATGAATAAAATGACAACTCTAAGAAAAGCGAGCTAATGAGACAAACTTGGGCTTTTGCTGCTTAAGATTCATGGTGGAGGTAGGCTGGGAGTGGGAGTTCCTCTGCTGATACATTTGAACAAGGTCTCTCATAGCCCCTCTCTGTAGTTGGTGAGGTTACTTGTTTCCTGAGATAGGAGAACACTGCCCAAGAGGACTTGTTCCTTGATACCAGTTCAGTGCACATCAAAACATTATAATAAACTGGCAGCCCATATAAATCTAATGGAAGAAAATGGGCTGTCCCACTAATAAAAAAACACTGCAGATTTTTGATAGTAATGCGTATCATTGTATATTAACATGTTGGCCTTCTATTTCCGGTTTGTCTCCTTTAGTTTGGCTAATGTGCATTAGTCAACATAAGTGTGGTAACATAGATGAATTAGAAATCTGTTTTATTGATTTATATGTGTTTGTCTTAAGTAAACTCTGATTTTTGTGGTTGAGTTGGGTTGCTTTCTTGACACTTGGAAAATCAGTGCAAGTCCAATTTTAGCAAATTAGACTTCATGGTATGAGTGTGTGTGTGTGTGTGTATGTGTGTGTGTTGATTTTGTTTGGTTTAGTCTGCGTTTTTAAATTGAGGCATAATTGACATATTACCTTCAGGTGTACAAAGTAATAATTCTATAATTCTGTATATTTTTTTTGGTTTTTTAAATCCATTTTTCATTACAAGTGTAATTTTACTATTTTTTAAAATTATTTTTTTAAAGATTTTATTTATTTATTTGACAGAGATCACAAGTAGGCAGAGAGGGAGGGGGAGGCAGGCTCCCTGCTAAGCAGAGAGCCCGATGTGGGGCTCGATCCCAGGACCCTGAGATCATGACCTGAGCTGAAGGCAGAGGCTTTAACCCACTGAGCCACCCAGGTGCCCCACAAGTGTACTCTTTAATACCCATGACCTGTTTCACTTATTCTCCAACCCACCTCCTCTCAGGTAACCATCAGTTTGTTCTCTATAGTTAAGAGTCTGTTCTTGTTTTGCCCTTCTCTTTTTTCTTTTTGCTTGTTTGTTTCTTACATTCTACTTATTTATTTATTTTTTTAAGATGTTATTTGTTTATTAGAGAGATGGAGAGAGAGCACAAGAGGCAGAGCAGCAGGCAGAGGGAGAGGGAGAAGCAGGCTCTCCGCTGAGCAGGGAGCCCAATGCGGGGCTCTATCCCAGGACCCTTGGATCATGACCTGAGCCAAAGACAGAGGCTTTAACCAACTGAGCCACCCAGGCACCCTTTACATTCCACTTATGAGTGAAATCATATGGTATTTGCCTTTCTTTAACATAAGTCACTTAGAAATATATTTCACTCTTTAGCTCTGTCCATGTTTTTGCAAAATATCATGATTTCTTTCTTTTTAATGGCTGGTTAATATCCGTGTGTACATGTGTGTGTGTGTGTGTGTGTACCAGTTCATCAGACTGCTTTCATAATTTGGCTATTGTAAATAATGCTGCAGTAGACATAGGGGTGCATGTATCCCTTTGAATTGGTGTTCTTGTTTTTTGGTTGTTTTTTTTTTTTGTCTTTTTTAAAGGTAAATAGCAGTGGTGTGATAACTGGATCATAGTGTAATTTTATTTTTACTTTTGAGGAACCTTCATAGTGTTTTCCACAGTATCTGCCCCAGTTTGCATTCCCACCAGCAGTGTATGAAGCTTCTTTTTCTCTACGTCCTAGTCAGCACTTGATGTTTCTTGTGTTACTAATTTTAACCATTCTGACAGGTGTGAGGTGATATCTTGTGGTTTTGATTTGCATTTTGCAGATGATGAATAATGCTGAGCATCTTTTCGTGTGTCTCTTGGACATTTAAGTGTCTTCCTTGAAGAAATGTGTGTTCATGTCTTTGCATTTTTTAATTAGGTTATTTGTTTTTTGGGTGTTGAATTTTAGAAGTTTTTTATATGTTTTGGATACTAACTCTTCTATTGGTTATGTCCTTTGCAAATATCTTCTCCCTTTCTGTAGGTTGATTTCTGTTTTTTTGTTTAATTTACTTAGGAGGGGAAGAGGAGAGGGGGAGAGAGAATTTTTTTTTTTTAAAGATTTTATTTATTTGACAGAGATCACAAGTAGGCAGAGAGGCAGGCAGAGAGAGAGGAAGGGAAGCAGGCTCCCCGCTGAGCAGAGAGCCCGATGTGGGGCTCGATCCCAGGACCCTGGGATCATGACCTGAGCCGAAGGCAGAGGCTTTAACCCACTGAGCCACCCAGGCGCCCCAGGGAGAGAGAATATTAAGCAGGCTCCACACCCAGCCCAGAGTCAACTTGGGCCTCGATCCCAGGACTGTGAGATCATGACCTGAGCTGAAATCAAGAGGTGGACTGTTAACTGAGCCACAACTTTTAGGTTTGTTGGTTGGTTGCTTCTGAGTTGAAACTTTTTATTTTGATGTAGTCCCTCAACTCAGCAGATATGAGTAGAATAGTGTTGCCATGGCCACTATCAGATTACTGCCTGTACTCTGTTCAAGGACTTCTGTGGTTTCAGATCTCACATTAGGTCTTTAATCTATTTTGAGTTAATTTTTGTGTATGGTGAAAGTGGTCCAGTTTCATTCTTCAGCATTCCCAACATCGTTTGTTGAAGAGACTGTCTTTTGCCCATTATATATTCATTCATCCTTTGTCAAAGATTAATTGACCATGGAATTGCGGGTTTATTTTGGATATTTTCTATTTTATTGATCTATGTGTGTTTTTATGCCACAACTATACTGTTTTTTTTTTTTATTCCTTTATTTTTTTTTTAATTTTATTTTTTTAAGAAATTTGTACACCCAGCATGGAGCTCACACTTATAACCCCAACATTAAGAGTCACATGCTCCAGCAGTTGAGCCAGCCAGTTGCCCCCATACCCTTAATTACTACCACTTTGTAATATAACTTGAAGTCTGGAATTGTGATACCTCCAGTTTTGTTTTTCAAGATGCTTTGACTATTTGGGGTCTTTTTCGGTTCCATATGAATTTGAGGATTGTTCTAGGTCTGTGAAAGATGCTGTTGATATTTTGATAGGGATTGCATTAAATCTGTAGATGGCTTTGGGTAATCTAGACATTTTAACAGTATTTGTTCTTCCAATCCATGAACACAGAATGTCTTTCCATTTCTTTGTGTCCTCTTGAATTTCTTTCACTAGTGTTTTTTCAGAGTACAGGTCATTCACCTCTTCAGTTAAGTTATTCCTAGATCTAAAGCTGTGGCTAGGACTTCCAGTACTGTGTTGAATATCAAACCACTCTTGCATCCCAGACATAAACCCCACTTGATAATGGTGTGTGATTTTTAAAAATACATTGTTGGATTTTGTTTGCTAGTATTTTGAGGGTTTTTGCATCTATATTCATGAGAGATACTGCCCTGTACTGTTTTCATGGTGTCTATATCTGGTTTTGGTATCAGGGTGATAATGGCCTCATAGAATGAATTTGGAAGTATTCCTTCCTCTTGGATTTTTTTGAAATACTTTGAGAAGAATAGGTATAAAGTAGAATTTGCCTGTGAAGCCATCTGGTTCTGGACTTCCATTTGGGAGTTTTTTTGATAATGGTTAACTTCCATTGCTGGTGGTTGGTCGGTTCAAAATTTCTATTCCTGCTTTAGTTTTGGGAGGTTATATGTTTCTAAGAACTGATCCGTTTGTTCTAAGTTGTTCAATTTGTTGGCATATCAGTTTTTATGATCTTTTAAAATTACTTGTATTTCTGTGGTATTATTTCTCCTCTTTCATTAGTAATTTTGTTAGGGTTCTTTTTGTTTTGTTTTTTAATCTTCAGTGAGTCTTGCTGAAGGTTTATTTTGTTTATTTTATTTTTTTCCAAAGAACCGGCTCCTGGTTTCATTGATGCATTTTATTTTTGTTTTTTTTTTAAAGTTTCTATAGTATTTATTTCTTCTCCTGTCTTTATTTCCTTTTGCTAGATTTAGGTTTTGTTTGTTCTTCCTCTAGGTCCTTTAGGTGTAAGGTAGGTTTTTTTGAGATTTCTCTTGCTTCTTGAGGTAGGCCTGTATTACTAGAACCTTCCCTGTTAGAACAGCTTTTGCTGCATCTTAAGGATTTTGGATCATTGTGTTTTCATTTCCATTTGTTGTCATCTACTTTTTAATTTATTTCCTGGTTGACCCATTCATTGTTGTGTAACATGTTATTTAATCTCTATGTGTTTGTGGTCTTGCCAGATTTTTTTCTTGTGGTTGTTTACCAGTTCCATAGTATTGTCAGAGAAGATGCATATTATAACTTCAATCTTTCTGTGTTTGTTGAGGCTTGTTTTAAAGCCTAATATGTGATCTATTCTGGAGAATGTTCCATGTTCTCTTGAAAAGTTTGTGTATTCTGTTTTAGGATGGAATGTTCTGAATATGTTAATTTCATCTGCTTCAGTGGGTCGTTAAAAGCCCCTCTTTCCTTATTTTTGGATTATCTGTCCATTGATGTCAGTGTGGTGTTGAAGTCCCCTATTACTATTGGTTATTTCCTTTATGTTCATAATTATTTTATGTATTTGGGCACTCCCTTTTGGGTGCATAAATATTATAATTGTTATGTTTTTGTTGGATAGTCCCCTTAATTATTATATAGTGCCCTTCTTTGTCTCTGTTATAGTCTCTGTTTTGAAGTCTGTATTGTTGGATACAAGTATTGCTTCCCTGGCTTTCTTTTGGCATCTCTTTGCATGATAAATGTTTCTTCATCTCCTCCCTGTCAGTCTGCATGTGTGTTTAAGTCTAAAATGAGTGTTTTATAGGTGGCTGGTAGATGATTCTTATTTTTTATCCACTATGTCACTGTATGCCTTTTGTTTGGACCATTTAGTTCATTCATGTTCAAAATAATTACTGATAGATAGTATTTGTTGCCATTTTGTTACTCGTTTTGTGGTTGTTTCTACAGATTTTCTCTGATCCTTCTCTTGCTGTATTTCATGGTTTGTTGGCTTTCTTTGGTGATACACTTGGATCCCTTTCCCTTTTTTCTTTGCATACATATTACCTGTTTCTGATTTGTGGTTACCATTAGGTGTGTGTTTAACATCTGTGTATAGCAGTCTATACGAAGTTGATGGTCACCTAAGTTTAAATCCATTCTTTACTCCTCTTTTCCTATGTTTTAGGAAAAATGTGTATTGTGTAATATTTTACATCCTTTTTCCCCATTAATGCAATGTTTAATTTATACACTCATGAATTAAGTAGAATACATCAGACAGCAAATTTTGAAATTTTAAAATCACCACTGAAGGGCCACGTAACATGGGAGATTTTGCTAACATGATCTCCTATACTGCTTATAAGTCCATCAAGCAGCTACTGGTTTCCAGGGGAGGAGAGGGAGGCCAGAAGAATCCAGGTGACTTTGGCCAAGGGGTGCTAACCAGTTGTTTTCAGTGAGCCACATTGCCATCAAAAGTCAGAAAACACTCTGAAGACAAGGAAAAGCAGAGAACAAAGTTGTGCTGATTATGAAAATCATCCCCACAGATAGTAATATGGTGTGATGTTGTGACTAAAAACTGAGAACACTGAATCTTAATCTCAATCTGTGAATAAATCACAATGGAATGTTTAGACAACTCTCTGCCATTTCAAATTCTGAATGCTTTGGGGAGGGATCTTTTTGCATTTCTATGGCCATTATAGAAAATCTTGGTATTTGGTTGGGGCATAGAGTTCCTAAAAGCAAAAAATCCCCCCCCCTTTTTTTGTTTGTTTGCTAGGAGAGGGAGTTGGGGGGCAGATGTTGTTAATATGCAAATCTTCAACAGAATGGCAATGGGCATAACTAGTTAAGCATACTTTTACTGGCAAGGGGAGAGTTTTTTTTGTTTTGTTTTGTTTTTAAAGATTTTATTTATTTATTTGACAGAGAGAGAGATCACAAGTAGACAGAGAGGCAGGCAGAGGGGGAAGGGGAAGCAGGCTCCCTGCTGAGCAGAGAGCCCGATGCGGGACTTGATTCCAGGACCCTGAGATCATGACCTGAGCCGAAGGCAGCGGCTTAACCCACTGAGCCACCCAGGCACCCCAAGGGGAGAGTTTTTAAGTGTTTTTATGTGCTGGATACATTCCCCCCTCCCCCCAGATTTTCAATTTCTTCTTGAGTGAGTTTTTGTTCTATTTTTAATATATAATATATTATTTGTTTGAGGGGTATGGGTCTGTGATTCATCAGTCTTACACAATACACAGCACTCACTACAACACATACTCTCCCTAATGTCCATCACCCAGCTGCCCCATCCCCCCACTCCCCTCCCCTCCAGCAACCCTCCGTTTGTTTCCTGAGATCACAAGTCTCTTATGGTTTGTCTCCCACTACATCCTTTTATTTTATGAATCCCTTGACTATTTTTTTGTTTTTTTTTGTTTTTGTTTTTTTTACAGTAAAAGTTATTTTTATTAATTTATTGTTTACTTTTCATACTCCAACTTATGATCTTCCTTTTCACCTGGAGCCCTTTTAATATTTCTTGTAGTGCTGGTTTAATGGTCTTGAACTCCTTTAGCTTTTATCTGAGTAACTCTTTCTCTTTTTTTCTCTGGATAGACTTCCTGGGTAGAAGATTCTTGGTTGCTGATTTTTCCCTTCCCACACATTGAATGTATCCTGCCACTGTGATCCACCACAATATTAATATAGCCTCAAAGTTTCTACTGAAAAATCCCCTGATAGCCTTATGGGTTTTCCTTTGAATTTAACTTTCTTCCTTAGCTGCTTTAAAATTTTTTTCCTTTCCCTACTTTTTGTAGTATACTTTTAAAAAAATCTTTAAAATTACATTTTACTTACTATATGTTTTGATGTGGATGTACTTGGGTTGAATTTTTTTGGGTGGGGGCATGGATCTCTGTGCCTCCTGGATCTGGATGGGTTTCTTTCTTCAGGTAAGGTAAGTTTGCAGCTATTATTTATTGAAATAAATTTTCTGCCCCCGTACCTCTCTCTCATGCAAGATCCCTGTAATGCAGATATTATTATGCTTGGTGTCACAGAGTTCCCTAAGACTGTTCTCAATTTGCATAATTCTCTTTCCTCTACTTTGCTCGGATTTGGTTATTTATGTTCCATTACTCTTCCACGTTCGTAAATTATTTCTCTACTTCATACAGCCTGCTATTTACTCCAAGTGTATTTTTAGTTTCACTTACTGTGTTCTTGATCTCTGATTGGCTCTTTTTTATCTGTTCATGGTCTCACTGATGTCTTCCACTCCTCTCTCAAGTTCAGCAGGTATTTTTATGATCAGTACTTTAAATTCTCTTTTAGTCCTGTTACTTAAATCTGTTCTGGTTTGGTTTCTTGCTGTGGTTTCATCCTGTTCTTTCATTTGGGAAATATTGCTGTGTCTGCTCATTTTGTCTGAATTTCTGTGTCTTTTTCTCTGTGTTAGGAAAGTTAGTTACTTCTTTTGCTCCTAATAATAGTAACCTTATTAAGGAGAGGTCTTATAGTGCCCTGTTTCCTTATAGTGTTCCCTGTTTCCCAGGTCCTGGTGCTTCAGAAACTGTCTCCTATGTGTGTCGTGTGTGCTCTGCTGTTGAATCTTAGCTTCTTTTTCCTTCAGTTGTCTCCAGAGGCCCTCTCTGCCTGTCATGGGCAGCAAGGTGTGCAGTGGTTGGCTTGTGAATTGAGGCTTGCTCCTGCAGGAACTGAGGTCGAGATGGGGTGTTGGCAGGGTTTGTACTGGTCTTCTGGGGGAGGGGCTGCCACAGTGGGATGAAGTAAGAATGATTGGAAAATGGTGGGTCTGCTGAAATGTGTTGGGGTGGCTTGACATGGTGGGGCTTTGGGCAAGCAAGTTAGAGTCTGGGGATTTTTAAAAATTCTAGGTTTTAAGTCCTGGTTTTAAGAACTGAGAGAAGTTGGGCCATTTCACATTCAAAGGCAAGTAGTGAAGAGATGCATCCTCCCATTGCATGGGTTGCTGTCGTGAAATCTGTTTTTTACCCTTCTCAGTGCCACCAGCTCCCTCCCTACTACAGGCAGCATGGTTCCTTTTGCTCTCAGACTGTGTTGGCCCTTCTTACCTTTGCTGTGGCCTCTTCCCTGCCTTTAGTTGTGAAATTTGTTCTGCCAGCTTTCCAGTCACTTCATGGGTCATTTACACTGATTGGGTTGTCAACTAGTTGTATTTGTGGGATGAGGTGAGCTTAGGATTCTCCTACTCTACCATCTCCTCAGATGATAGGTGTATTTGTGTAAGTTGATGAATTCATGGCTTATTAGACTTTCTGACTTACTGGATTGTCTCTAATTTTTTATTTTTTGTGTACTTATTCTATCATACTCTTTCTGAAAACCCCTGTAAATTCCATGGGAACAAAATAGAAGAGAAACACATAAATGTAAATTTAAATGAGCGGTATTAATTGCTGGAGTTGAGCTGACAGTTGGAATGGAGTAGGGAAGACTGGAGAAATCTCTAGACAGGATTGACAGGTTTTAGTGACTAATTGGATTAAGATTCAGAAAGAAAAGGGCACTCTAGATAATTATAGTTGAATGAGCATGTTCAAATACATGAATTTGACATTAAAGAATTTTCTTAATGCTTCATTAAGAAAGGGGTCAAATCTGAATCAAGGGAAGCAAGCAATAGGCCTATATTATGTATTAAAAATACAATAGAACTGTGTTTTGTGTAGGTCAGATGACTAGATGTTTTTGTTAAATTCCCAGTGGGAAGGCCCTCATGGGGCTCCTTCAAGAAGAGATTAGGACTGGTAGGTTGGGCTTGACACCTAGGAATCCTTCATGGGCCATCATAAGGAAACCTGACCTTTTGAGGGCAGTTAGGAACCAGCCCCTTCACATCCGTTCTATACTTTGTGGCTAAAATATGAGGGTGGGTATGGAGGGATGTAAATCTACCAGTTATGGCCACAGGACAGTCCACTGGCCTAATTTCTGTGAACACTGTCATGGCAGTCAGCCACAATTGCCACTGTCCCTCGGGACTAAATACCTGCAGCCTGGTAAGAACCCTTTAGAGGATTTAATAGGACCTGATTTTCCATCTGTTTATTTAAAAAGCATTTGTTTAAATCTTCTGATTTCAACTGATCATATTAAACTGCCCAAGCAGAATACTCAAAGTGATTTTTTACAAAACAAGAGACGAGCCGAAAAACAAGAAAACAAGAGAGCCGAAAATTTTCCTCAAAATGTCTATAGGTGTAATGGAGCTCAAGGTTAGATTTGTAAGTGCCCGTGGAATGTGCTAGGAAGGAAATAAGAGAACTTGATAAAATCCGTCTATAGGAGTTTAGTGTGGACTTGCCTTCAGCTGAGGAAGTCAACCTCATTCATTTATTCAGCAAATATTTGTTTGGTAGGCACTGCGTGAGGTAGTTAAGGTTTTTCTCAGTCCCATAATTCTGCATTAGTAAACTTTAATGCTGTAAAAGACTCTTAATTCTATAACTAGAAAAGAATGTGAATAAATCCTTTGAAATATAAACAGTACTTAAAAAGGCTTGTAAGTGCTGGGAGTATGCTTGGTTGCTGAACAAAATAGCATAACAATGTCATCTCTTGAGAATGGTTTAAAACTATGTCTTTTAAAATTTTTTATTGTGACTTGTTTAAAAGAATATTTTGCATGATGACTCCATTAAACATGTGTTTAAATACACATATGTGCACATATTTGAAAGGCTTTCAAGAAGGCCTATCCTTACTATTTACTATGCATTCTAACTTGACGGTTCTGTTAATTTCTATTTCATTTAACCAAAAATGTTAATCTAAACTCACTAAATAGACACACTAATAGGCCTTATTCTGAGAAAGACTAGTTTAAAACACTTTGCTCGGGGCACCTGGGTGGCTCAGTGGGTTAAGCTGCTGCCTTCAGCTCAGGTCATGATCCCAGCGTCCTGGGATTAAGTCCTGCATCGTCCTGGGATTAAGTCCTGCATAGGGCTCTCTGCTCAGCAGGAAGCCTGCTTCTCCCCACCCACCCCCCCCCCCCCCCCCCCGCCCCCGCCACTCTCTCTCTGCCTACTTGTGATCTCTTAGTCTGTCGAATAAATAAAATCTTTAAAACACTTTGCTCTTTAGAGTATCCTACAACTTTTGGAAATAGTCAAAGGCTATGGGTATATCTAATTATTTACATCTATTTTGACTGGCTTTGTTTGGAAATTAATTATTTTATAGCTCTTTGAAGGCATTCTTGTAAAATTGGAATGTGTCTTTGGGAGTTCATTAATTCATTGACTCATTGTGCAGATATTTGAATGACTATTTAGTCTAGTAATGTCTCGTCTATCTCCTTCTTATTCAATATTAAGATTTAATTGAGAGTAATTTTTGTGAAAAAAAGCAACATGAGGCCTTTACAGTTGCTTTGGAGCTATTTTTATGGTAAAATTCACTATGAAAAGAGATGAACAGCATAAGGTACAAGTTAAGCTCTTGACTATAGAACAGTCTTGCCTACTGATTAACGAGCATGTACTTAAAGGTTCTCTAAAAAAATGAAACCAAAAACTTTAATGTGATGTCATATTAATAAACTGAAACATATTTGATCACTGTTAATAATTCTTTCCTCTAAACTCAGACAAATCATAGACCATTATGTCAAATACTTTAAATGAATCCATGAATAGAAAAAAAGCTTAAGCATGTAAACTAATAATTTATTCCTTTCTAATTATTTAAGTCTTCTCTATTCATGGATTCACTTAACAGATATTTAGTAACATATGGTCTGTGAGGTCAGGAATTCTGCCAGTCTTGGTTCATTATTATATCACAATTGTCTAGTATACTGCCTGGAAAATGTTAGATGTTTATTTTGCTTGAAGTACAGGAAATTACAGGAAACTCGACATTTTGACCACAAATGCAATAATATTATATGGTTCATCACTAATAAGATGAACGAAGTGCTAGAGACACAGTAGATGTGGACATACTCTTTTTGCTCCTGGATTTTGCCACATCCTTCTCAGAGACTATTAGTACATTGGCAGTAGTATGTGCTCCAAATTCAGACCTGGGTCCACCCAGGTCCTTTCATTTCTTAAGTGTGAGATTATGGTCAGGCCACTGCTTCTGTGCCATCTATAAACTGGTGATAATAGTGACTTCTTGCAATCAGATAGATTTTGCAGGCTAGTACTCTACACAGTATGTGTCACCTAGCAAACCATCAGTCGTCGTTGCTGTTAATATTACTAATACTAATTGGTATAGAATGTGCCAAGCTATAAGGCGTAGGCTCTGTTTTCTATAAGTTGGCTTCTTAGTGAGGGAGATAGAAAAGGCAAACTGTACAGTATGATACTAAGTGTCTCTAGCAGTAAGAGTACACTGGGAGGGGAGACCAGGGATGCTGCCCCCAGAATGACTACTCAAGCTTTCTAGGGGAAGCCATATCTGAACTGATAGGTGAACAAGTGGGACTGAGCCTCCCACTCTCCTCCCAACCCAGGATTGGTGATAGGTGTGCTGGGAAGTGAAGGAGGTAGTATAAGCAAAGACTTGCGTGTGTGAGAAAATGCCCTCTGAGTAAGAGGGGTATGGGGAAGATGAAGTGGTGTAGGGATAAGTGGACTGAGGTCAGATTTTGAAGGGCCCAGCTCAAAAATGAGCAGGGGGTGACCTTCAGTTTGCGTGTGAGAAAAATCCTCCGGGAGTGGTGAGAATGGGTTGTGTTGGGATAAGATGAGAGGAAGATAAGCTAAGAGAATGGTGCAATAAACAGGGATTAAGTGCCTTGATCACAGCTGTGTCTGTGAAGACAGAATCTTGGGAAGCTCCACATTTAGGGGACACGAACTGTCACTTGTCACTTGCAGAGGGGCTTTAAGTACAGTGTAAATTCTAAACTGGTAAGTATGCTGTGATCAGTTAGGTTTGCAAGGGAAGGAATGGGGGATGGATGGGCTACAAACTGAAGAGCAACCCACACTGAGTCTTTTTCCCTAATTCTTTCTATTGCCTGCCCATAATAATCCATATGCGACTCTGGTATTCTGTGAATATTACTGCATTGTCTTAGTTTACTTGTGATTGAAATTCCCCACAGTGTCTAACAAAACATGAGTAACCCTGGCCTTAGAGCAGCCTAATGTTCTAGAAATGAAGGTAAGGATTCAAATGACTCAAAATGCAACCACATCACATAGGGAAATTTAAGCTCATTACTGAGTTTTTGGAGCTAACCAGGTTACTGAAGAGCTTCTTGCATTTTCATAACCCTTGAGACAATACTGTGTTGTCAGATTTACACTCTTTCTGGTAGATAAGACTGACCATGGTCATTTACCAAGAGATTAGTGTTTATTTGGTACTAGGTGAAAAGCAATGGGCAAAACAGATGTTGTCCCTGCCATCATGGAACCTACCTTCTGGAAGATGGAATGTCTTCTTTTGATGAAGAATGGTAAAACTATTTAAAGTACTGAGCATCATGCCTATATCATATTATAATTATTTCCCATTTAAGCGATAGTAGAGGAGGAGGACTTACAGGAGGTTAAAACTTGACTAAGGCTCAAACCATAGTAAATGGTTAATCTAGGTTAGCTATTTAATATTCTGTCATAATTGATTTGTTTTGCCAATCTTACTAGGTTATTATCTCTAATTTATCTCTTCAATGCTATCTACAAGCTCAATTTGGTAGTCGGCTGTAATCACTGTATTCCCTAGAATGCAGCAGCAGCTCCCTTCTATCTGGTCTACTTGCATCCTTTCTCTCTACTAAATCTCTTCTCCACCTTGCAGCAAAAGTAAAATTGAGGCTCCTAAATTCATTTACTATTGCTGCTGTTAAAAGAAAAAAACAGTCCATGAACTGAGTGGCTTAAAGCAACATGAATTACCTTGCACTTCTGTTAAATCAGAAGAGTCGAAAGTTTGAAATAGGTTTCACTGGGCCAAAACTTAAAGGTGTTGGCAGTGCTGCGTTCATTCTGGAAACTCTAGGGACAATCCATTTACTTGCCATTTTCTAGTTTCTGGGGGTCATTCACATGAACTTGTGGTGGTCCTCTATCACATTGAGCAGTGCTTCTGTTAATTCCTCTCCTCTTTTGACTCTTCTGCCTCTTGTTCATGTGTAAGGACTCCTATGATTATGTTAGACCTACTCAGGTAGTCCAGAATGATTCTTCCATCTCAAGGTCCTAAACTTAATCACTTCCATGAAGTTCCTTCTCTGTGTAGGGTTATACCTTCACAGGTTTGGGGAATTAGGAGGTGGTCCTCTTTAAGGGGGCCTTTCTGTCCTAAAACAATGTCTAGAACATTTGGGTGGGTGAGCATTTTTTTTTTTTTTAAGGTGTAACTGTCCTTTCCTGCATAAAGGTTTTCTGTGGTTTTCTATTATAACATTAAAACCCATAACATGGGGGCGCCTGGGTGGCTCAGTGGGTTAAAACCTCTGCCTTCGGCTCGGGTCATGATCCCAGGGTCCTGGGATCGAGCCCCACATCGGGCTCTCTGCTCCGCGGGGAGCCTGCTTCCTCCTCTCTCTCTGCCTGCCTCTCTGCCTGCTTGTGATCTCTGTCTGTCAAATAAATAAATAAAATCTTAAAAAAAAAAAAAAACCATAACATGGTCTATGATGTCCCCATGGCCTAGCCCAGTCTTGCTCTTGCCTGGACCTCTAGCCTCTTCATAGGCTTTCCCCCTTGCTTAAAGGATGTGACTCCAGTGGTTTCCTGGCCCTCAGGATGTTGCCATGGCCTTTGCTTCCACCAGCCTTTTGTATCCCTTTCTATTTCCCCTGCCACCATTCACCATCTGGATCCTACAGCAAATTCAGCTTCCTTAGGGAGTATCATCCTGGCCTTCCCTGTGCTGGTCAAAAAGTCCATTTGCTTGCAATCCTGGAGCCTGGCTTTCTTCATAGCACTTGATCACAGCTTGTATTTGTTCTTTGGTGTTCTTTGATCCGTAAACTCTGCAAAGGCAGTGTTTATTTTCATTGTGTACTCAGTGCTGATCATTGATTCAGTGTGCAATAAGTACTTATTAAAGAAATGGACTTAAAATGAAAAGGCAGTGTGCCTATAAAGTAGCTCTTAGTGTGTTCATCTCTGTACTATTGTTGTAGCCACAGGCACAGTGGGGTTTCGGATTATGGAAAGGGTTGATTGAATACCTGAAGATCGGAGTTTAATAATTCAGTAAATCAACTGAATGTTCATGTAAACAAAGTTAATTTCACTAAGTAATTTTCAGACCCTTCCATTTCGTAAAAATGTGCATAAGACTTGAACTATCTAGCATGAACATGTAGCATGTCATAGTCTAAGAGTTCTTCAAAAGATGTTTTTGAGGGGCACCTAGGTGGCTCATTGGGTTAAAGCCTCTGCCTTCGGCTTAGGTCATGATCCCATGGTCCTGGGATCGAGCCCCGTATCGGGCTTTCTGCTTAGCAGGAGGGAGCCTGCTTCCTCCTCTCTCTCTGCTTGCCTCTCTGCCTACTTGTGATTTCTCTCTGTCAAATGAATAAATAAAATCTTAAAAAAAAAAAAAGATGTTTTTGAGTTCTATTAAATTTTAAAGTGACCTTCATTCAGAGTTGATAGCATGGGTCAGAGGCAGTTTGCCTGATTTGGGCCTGTTGGCGGTGGAACATAAGAGCTTAATGACATTAAGCTCTGTTAGCACTGGTGTTCAAGAGAAGTCAGCCAAGATGTAACACAGTTGCCACTCAACACTGTGGACTGTGAGAGCAATAGGTCAGGAAGTCTTTAGGAAAATGTTGTACAATAGAAGAATGGCTCAATACTTTGTATGACTCAATAGGTTAATTCCTTAATTTTATATTTTATTACAAAGTTTATTATTTTGAGTCCCACTTGTATTTATACAGTCTTAGTTGCCCTATTTAAGCTATAATGTTTTACCTTTACCTATGTAGGCAAAGTTTGTGTTAGATAAGTGTTCCAGTTTTTTAAAATAATTTTATGAACTTAGAGACAGACTTTTGAGACTCTTTCTATTCTATTGAACAAATAATTTGGAAAGAATCAATTTAAAGGCCTATTACTGTATTCTTTTTTCTTGATGTACTGATAGTCTAATTCAAACTTAATTACTGAGGAATCTGTATGTGTTGTATGATATCTATATAGACGTAATGTTTTATAGTCCATAGTGAAATTATATCTGTTATTATGTAGAGTATGAAATATTGATCAGCTTCTTTACTAGACCTGATAAAATGCATCAGACTGATTTACTTTAGCGTTCAGTTTTCCATACCCCTAAGAAGTTACAGTAGTACTTATTAGTTCACTTTGTTACTAGCTTAACTCGTATAAGGCCCAGTTTATGTTAAATGTATGCACATTTTTCTTTTAGGGTATCTTGGATAAAAGACATTGTTGTGGCAGTAACTGGAGAGAACATGGAAGCGATGAAAGGTATCATTCAAAAGTACAAGCATCAGCGCATCTCTCTGGTTGAAGCTGGAGTAACCCGCCACAGGTCAATTTTCAACGGGCTAAGAGCACTGGCAGAGGACCAGCCCAACTCTAAACTCTCTAAGCCAGAAGTTGTGATAATCCATGATGCTGTGAGACCATTTGTGGAGGAAGATGTCCTTCTCAAAGTTGTCACAGCTGCTAAGGAACATGGGGTAAGTGGTTAAACTTCTGAAAAAGGATAAAAGGGACAAATACTGTAGTAAGTGTTAACTTGTTGGATTTTGATGAAATCATATTTAGATGTCCGTTTGTTTAAAACAGGCATGTTGACTTAAAGACATAATGTAAAATTTTTTAGGAAGCTTGGCGTATTCTGAGACTGTACTAGAACTTATATTTTCTTAGAGTCCCTCATCGTAACATGAGCTTTTTTACTACATGAAGACATGTAGTAATGTCTTCAGAGTATAGTTGTGAATGTACACTGAAGGAATGAGAAGCATTGTGCACTTACCTGAAAATACCTAAGAAAACTTTCAAGTCTAAGATGCACATAATAATAAAAAATCTGACTCATCACACCCGAATTGTGTTTTGAGTTTTCGGATGTGGTTTACTTTCCAGCACAGATAGCCAGACAAGATTTTCACACCGTTTAAAGTAAAATGTTTTAGGATGACACAGAATTCTGTGTTCAAATTCACCAGAACATAGGATAGCCAAAGCCATATTATAATCTCTAGAACATCTTTGTTTTGTTCTTATATTACTAGATAAAATCCTAAAAATAAGTTAATAGGTTTATAGTCTAAATTGGAGACAGAATGAGAGTTGCTGTACACATTTGGTACAGCATGATAGCAACAGGCTGTGGAGTGGGACACGTGTAGGCCCAGTTCTCAGGCTTTTTAATTAGTGGTATATGAGCACCTTGCGCAACCTCTTCGAGCCCCTTTGCCTTGTAAAAATACAGATGCTAATCCTTGTGGTTTTTTTAGGTGTTGGAAATTAGGTGTTAACTACTCAGTAGAGTGCTAAGTACTTAAAAATGAAAAGGTATTAAGATGAATTACAACATCTAGGATTGTAGACAAATGGAAGGAGTCCTCTAAGCCTTCTTTGCCATGTGGGTGGTGAGTTAAAAATTACCCATCTGGAAAAGATAGTGTGCGATTTCTCTTTAGTTTCCTATATGCAACTGCAGTCTCTTCCTCAGGGAATTGTTGCTAATGTAATCTCCTCTCCCTATAACATGAATTCCTTTTAAACCTGTATAAGAATTCTGTAAATAAACGAAAACCTTTTTCTTCAATGCAACTTAAAAAAGATACATGGAGTGTATCTTGATGGAGTGAAACTTGAGATAGAGGTTATGTTAGGTGATGTCAAAACTGGATCGGGGCTCCTTCCTGTTCTGCAGGCCCCTCAGCCATGCTAGAGGCCATGTGATCAGCTAGAAGTGCCCAGAGAAGGAATGAAGCAGCACAGGATTTAGAACTTTGAGGAATTAGAAACCTGACAAATTCCTTAAGCTCCTAGGGAGCACTAGATAGTTGGGGCAGATAATTAAAAATTTATAGTACCTGGTGAGTATAATTAGATGTCTTTGCCTTTATTACCTTTTGGGCAACTTTCATGCTCACTATAGAAATTACACATTTGGAATTTTTGGTCAGTTACTCTTTTTGAGATCTTATTTCTAAGCTTGTCAGTAAAGTGACAGTTTTGGTAGTAGGTCTGAAACTGAAGAGGACTCTCCTCCTGCTGCAGTTATAAGCCAAGATACCCAGTATAAGTGGTGACTTAATGAGACATTGACATGTACAGAAGTTATTGACTTTTTTGGTTGTAGATTTGTGGAAATTTTTTACTATATTTATAATTAACATTGATCAGAATAACGTATGTACTATGTATATGATTAAAACTTACATGATATTTTTGTGAACTCGCTGAAAATTTAAGAAGCTAGTTTTAAGTGGAATCTTCACAATTTATTTTGGAGCTTTAGAAACCTGGTGTCTCGATGGAATACTATGCAGCCATCAAAAGAAATGAAATCTTGCCATTTGCGACGACGTGGATAGAACTAGAGGGTATCATGCTTAACGAAATAAGTCAATCGGAGAAAGACAACTATCATATGATCTCCCTGATATGAGGGAGAGGAGATGCAACATGGGGGGTTAAGGGGGTAGGAGAAGAGTAAATGAAACAAGATGGGATTGGGAGGGAGACAAACCATAAGTGACTCTTAATCTCACAAAACAAACTGAGGGTTGATGGGGGGAGGGGGGTTGGGGGGGGTGGGGTTATGGACATTGGGGAGGGATATGCTATGGTGAGTGCTGTGAAGTGTGTAAACCTGGCGATTCACAGACCTGTACCCCTGGGGATAAAAATATATTATATGTTTATAAAAAATAAAATTAAAAAAAAAAAACCTGGTGTCTGCTAGAAATAATATCTTGTTTTGATGGTGTTAGGGAATAAATTTCAAGAAAGTAGCGAGTGAGTTTCATACAGATACGTGAAATCCTTAACATGCTTGTGGAGTTAATGAAGGAACCAGGCACATGTTAGAATCGGAGAAGCACACCTTTTTGTGAAGCAATACTAAAATGAACTCACATAGACAAAACTGCATTTTTTTCCCCCATGTGAGGGGTGTCAAACCTCCACTGGGCAGAGTTTATTTGCATTTTATATGCAAGAATGATTTTGCATTGCTGTCAGTTACCTATAACTTGCGAAGGTTGTAAAAGAGCTCAAAGGCAATGGAAGGTTACATTCAACTAATCCAGAAGGGTTGTCTCTAAACAATACATAGTTTTTCACTGAAGATACTCAGTATCTCTTGGTTATCCTAAGTTAGAAAGGTTAGGCTAGTGACCTAACAACCTTATACCCAGGTATTACTTCATGCCAACACTTTCACACTGTTTTAATTTCTAATCGTAAAAACTAAGTGGAGTTGAGACTTGGCACTCGTAGTTGAAGTTTTGTGTTGGAAAGGAATGACACCTTCTTAGCCTATAGGCATTAAATTGCCCAAGACTGGTCTGAATTGGATACCATCCCAAGGCAAGAAAATGGTGAAGACTTCGCTTAGTCAGAGATACTAAACCACTTGTTTTCCATGGCTTCTTTTGAACTAATTCTCCTTTGTTCCCTTAAATTGTGTTGCATAGATTCTTAATGGATTCTCTTTTGTTCTCTTAGCTCTCAACTTTGAGGCTGTACCCAAAGGTCAGACAGCCCCTAGAGGGCATACATGTTAAAGGGAATTGCGAAATTTTAACTTCTTCGTTTAAAATACATTTTCAAATTGGAGATAGATTACCTCAGAATACTAAAATGTCCCAAATTAAGGCTGATAATTGAGTTATCTGCATATAGGAACTCAGAACTGTCACCAGAACTCAGGTTATCTTACCTCCATAAGCTTCGTTTCAGGGTTCCATGGAGGGGAGAAGACTTTAATACAGCTAGCAGGTAAATCCTTTCAGGGTTATTTCTGCCTTTCATGTGATCACTTGCTGGGGTATAAATTTCTAAGTTTATAAGTATTTTCTCTTTCCCAGTACTTTGAAAATATATCATTGTGTCCTTGCTTTAATTTTGCTTGTGAGAAGTCTGTTGACCAGTATACTAGTGTCCCATTACCAGTCTTATTGTGTCCCTTGAAAGTTACCTACATTTTCTGTCAGGCAGAATTTATTGTTATTTATTTTATTCAAGTTTTTGTTTAAATTCCAGTTAACGTACAGTGGAATATTAATTTCAGGTGTAGAATTTAGTGATTCATCACTTCCATACAACACTTGGTGTTTATCATAACAAGCGCCCTCCTTAATCCCCATCACCCACTTACTCCCCCAACCCTCCTCCAGTAACCCTAAGTTTATTCTCTATAGTTAAGAGGCTTTCCTGGTTTGTCTCTTTTCTCCCCCCAGTATGTTCACCTGTTTTGTTTCTAAAATTCCACATACGAGTGAAATCATATGGTATTTGTCTTTGTCTGATTGACTTACTTCACTCTGTATAACACTATCTAGCTTGATCCATGCCCTAGCCAATAGGAAGATTTCTTTTTTTTTTTTTTTTTGGGATGAGTTATACTCCATTGTACATATATACCACATCTTGATCCATTCCTCAGAAGATGGATGTTTGGGCTCTCTCCATAGTTTGGCTATTGATAATGCTGCTATAAACATCAGGATGCATGTTTCCCTTTGAACTTGTATTTTTGTATTCTTTGCGTAAATAACTTGTAGTGTGAGTGCTGAATCCTAGGGTAATTCTATTTTAAACTTTTTCAGGAACCTCCATACTGCTTTTTTAGAGTGTACTAGCTCTAAGAGGTATCCACATTTCTCTGCATCCTTGCCAATACCTGTTGTTTCCTCTGTTGTTAATTTTAGCCATCCTCGCAAGTGTGAGGTGATATCTCCTTATAGATTTGATTTGAATTTCCCTGATGATGAGTGACATCAAGCATCTTTCATGTGTCTGTTAGCCATCTGTATGTCTTCTTTGGACAATATCTGTCCAAACTCTTTATCTCTCCTTCTATTATGAATGATAGCTTTGCTGGATATAGTATTCTTGGCTGCAGATTTTTCCCTTTTAGCATCTTGAAGGTGCCATGCCACTGTCTTCTGGCTTGCCAGGTTTCTGTGTGGAGATCTGTGGCTAGCCTTATGGGTCTTCCTTTGTAAGTTAAGGACGTATTTTGATGATTTGCGATTTTTTTCTTTTTAACTCCATTTTGCAAATTTACAGTATATCCTGATGTGGCATGTTTTTATTGATTTTTAATAAGAATTTTCTGTGTCTCCTGGATTGGGATCTCTGTTTTCTCTCCTGATCAGGGAAGTTTTCAGCTATTTCTTCAAATAAGCCTTCTGCCTCCTTTTCCCGGTCTTCTTCCACTGGGACTCCTATGCTATGAACCTTACTATGTTTGATGGATTTACCGAATTCCCTAAGTCTACTCTTGTGATCCATAATTCTTCTCTCTTTCATTCAACATTGTCTATAACTTTTATCTTCTATATCACTTACTCATTTCTCTGCTTCTTCCATCCTTGTGGTCATTACATCCATTTGGTTTTGAATTTCAGTACTGCTGTTTTAATTTCTACCTGATTGTTTCTTAGCTCCTTTCTTCTCTGTTGTAAGGTTCTCCCTGATGTCTTCCGTGTTTTTCTCAAGCCTAGAGAGTATCCTTATTATGGTTACTTTAAATTCCCCACCAGTCATATTACTTGTATCTGTTTTGATTAGATTTCTGGCCACTACCTTTTCTTGTTCTTCCTTTTGGAATGAATTCTTCCATCTTAGCATTTTTATAGGTCTCTGTCATCTTGTGTGTGTTAGAAAAGCCTGTTATGTTGCTACTCCTGAGAGTAATGTCTTTATGAAGAAGAGATCATATAGTTTCTAGGACCTGGTGCTTCAGGGAGTGTCTCTGGTATGTATTTGATGCTCTGTGCTCTGCTGCTGAGTTTTGGCTGCTCTGACCCTCAGGTCAGTCATCTGCAGAGGCTCTCCTGGCCTGTAGCGGGCAGTGTTAGAACCTTGGCTAGAGTGTGGCAAGTTTAAACTAAATGTGCTCTGGTCTGCTTGTTAAATGAGACCTGATACTACTTCCACTGACACTGAAACCTTGTAGAACTCTATGGTTGGAAGATGTGATATGCACGGATGGAGGGGTGGGCTGTGCTAGTCGTCTGGGGGGAGGGTCTCACCACGATGGGATAGACACAGGTTTTACCTAGAAGGGCAGTCACACCAGAGCCCAGGGGCATGGAATTTGCACAAAGCAGGCTAAACAGCCAGTGTCTGGGCTGGCTGTCCTCAGTAGGTGTCTCTGCATCTATGCAGAGGGGTGGAGGAGGGAAATGGTGCCCACTAACTCCTTTGTCCCTAGAGAGTTTTGGAAACTCTACTTCTCACAGATGCTAGAAGAGCAAACGCTTTTCTTCTTTTGTGCCTTAGATGATCCTCAAATCATGCAGTATTCCCCAGGGTTGTCTCCAGCAGCAGGGCAGTGCCCTGGGGCTCTATTCCAGCCTGACCTCTAAAAAAGTCAACTTTGAGCCCCCGCGGGTTGTAAAAACTCCACAGACAATCAGCCTGTATAGTTTTTCCAACCAGTGGCTTTTGGGAAATATTCTCCTCCTGCATTCCCCTCTGCAATCTTGTCTCTCTCTTTGAGCTCCCTCTGTGACCAGGGCTCCCTCACCTCTACAGTACTTATGAAGCGTTTCTTCCCAAATGACATCTCCACACTGTGTGCTTTCCTCAGTGTGGCCTCGTCTCTGACTCTAGTGGTGCAGTTGTTCTGTCAGTAATCAGGTCTATTTCTTGGGCATTCAGAACGATTTGGTAAGTATCTAGTTATGTTAGAGGGATGAGGAAAGTCTAGGGTCCTCCCAACCCATTGCTGTCTTAGCTGTGGAGTGTCTGTCAGGTGGATTTTAAAGTCCCTTATTTTTCTCAGGTAATGTGCACTCCCTCTAATATGTGACTAGATAAGAATTTTTTTTGTCTCTTGCTTTGGATTTATTCAGGAGTTTTGATTTATATCTTACCATTTCTAGAAACCTCTGTACCATTATCCTATAAATATTGACCTTGCCCCATTGCTCACCCTACAGCTTTATCTTTTACTTCTACATCACTGTATATATGGTAAACCTTACCCTGTCCTCTTGCCACCTGTGTGTGTGTGTGTGTGTGTGTGAGAGAGAGAGAGAGAGGGTGGTTTCTTCTGGAGAACTTCAATTTTCATTTTTTCAGCCCTAATGTAATCTCTTGTTGAAGTAGTCTTCAATTAAAAATTCAATTTCTAGAAGTTTGACTCAGTCCTTTTCAAATGTTATTGGCCTCTTTTTTCTTAGGATTATGTATTCTGTTTTTCAGTGTTTAAAGATGAATATTTAATACATTATAGCTAATGTAATTTTTTGTAGTTTTTCACTTCATTTGTTCACTTGTGATTTGTTTTGTCCTCTGTTCAGTAAACTGTATTGTAGGCCCAGGTTTGGCAAGACAATGTAAGTAGGAGTCCTTTGGACATGGGATGAGGATGTGTTTCTGGAACAGATTTGTGTTGGTTCTGCTGGGGATCCCAAGGGCTTTACCATTTAGGGATCTCTTTATGTTAATTTTTGGCTTGAGGTTTTATCCATCTTATGCTAATGTTAAGCCGAAATGTGAACTCACATCAAATTAAGGTAACAGGGAGATTCCCCTCCCTGTCAGAATCCCAGCCAGGACAGCAGAGAATTCTGTGCAGTGTTACCACACTGGATACTTGTACTTTGGGTGGTTTACCTTTTAAATGGTTACATGCATCTTTATGTGAGGACCACAGTTCTAACTGGCCAAGCATGGGCTCAAAATGTCAGTCCTCATTCCTTCTCATTTGTTTAAACTAAAGCCTCTTACTAACCTAAAGCATCTCTGCTATTTTCCTTGGATTCTGGCTCTGAGGTTAGTCCTAGGGACTTATCCAGTGAATCCTCATTCTGAAAAACTTTGTAAAAAAACCTTTAAAAGTCACACTGGGAAAAAAAAAAAAAAAGTCACACTGGGGAAAAAAGCTGTTAGTAACATTTCTCCTGAACTACTTAAATAGCAAGATGTTTTGCAAGATAATTTGTCAGCCATTCTGCTGAAAGTACAAGAGTTTTACTAAGTATAAATTACTTGTATATTTCTGAATAATTAAAAGTCCAGAGGTGAAAAAGCAGTAACAAGGACATTGTTTTAAGAGAGATGTTGGCAGGGGTGCCTGGGTAGCTCAGTGGGTTAAAGCCTCTGCCTTCGGCTCAGGTCATGATCTCAGGTTCATGGGATCAAGCCCTGCATTGGGCTCTCTGCTCAGCAGGGAGCCTGCTTCTCCCTTCCTCTCTCTCTGCCTGCCTCTCTGCCTACTTGTGATCTCTGTCAAATAAATAAATAAATAAATCTTAAAAAAAAAAAAAGATCTTGGCAAAGGTAAAATAAGTTGGAACACAGATATGTGAGAGAATCATGTTAGGACTTCTAAGCTAGCTATCATATTCGAAGAACTGCCCGGAATAACATGAATATGAAAATGACAGTGTATCAAGGAAGCAACCTCCTCGAGATGTGCTCCTGAGGGAAGACACTTCCTTAATTACTTGCATGAATTTAAACCCTCTGTTTTTGTATCTCTAATCATGTTTCATCTTCTCCTCCCTAATCAGCTTCTGACAATAACAGTCACATTTATTGCTCCTGCTTTTGCACCTTCAGTTTATTCCTCTGTGCACAGCAATCTGGTGTTTTTCTTCTCTGACTGCTCTGTCCAAACTCACCTGTGGCTTTTCAATTCCCAAATTAGATATGCATTTTTAGTCTGTTGTAAAATAAGGAACTTGACTGGCTTTTATACTTGGTTCCTTGTAGGGTGAATGGAAATAACTGGGATTTTCTGAGTATTAGGATGGTCGTTATTTTTTATGAGCCCCATTGCACTCCCCTGAGTTTATGCTAATGAGATCACTCAGGATGGAGCCTGGTCACCAGAAATACTAATGGTTTCTAATTACCAATGGTGATTGGAGATTTGAGGCTTTGAATCAGCCTTACCTCTGGGAGAGAAGAATTGGGCTGGAGACTGAATTCAACCACATGGTCAGTGATTCAGTTACTCACACTGCCAAAATGATATCCCAGTAAAAATCTTGGACGCTGAATGAGGCTCAGGGGGGCTACCTGGTTGAACAGTTGTGTGCTGACAACATAGCACTTGCTTATTCGACGAGGAGAGGGGACCCAGGAAGCTATGTTGTGCACTCTCCCAAACCCTACCCTGTGTCTCTCTTCATTTATCTGCTCTGATAAAATATCCTTGGTCATAAATGTGTAATCTGAAGTGATTACAATAAAAATGCAGTCCTAATCATTTTCTCAAGTTCCAGGAGTTTTGATGAACCTCAGTGGGGGCTGTGAGGACCTCCTGGACTTGGAGCCAGTGGGTCATGAGTGTATGTGGTGTGAGAATCCCACTTGTGTCTGGTGTCTGCAGTAATAGCAGTCTGGTTGTGAACTGTGGGGTTTGTGGCTGATAGTAGAAATGAATCGTATTATAATACACCAGTGTATACAGAGTGGCTTCATTAATTTTGACAGTTTTAACCAGATCTTCCTTCTGCAACTTTCTCTACCTTGTCTTCTGTGACTGTAGTCCTTACCACTTTTTTCTTGACTGCTTTTTTCAGATCCATCTTCCATAAACATTCCCTTTAACTTGTATCATAACTTAACAAAGTACTTCTGAGCAATGAAAATCATGCTCACATTACTTAATTGAAAAAATGACATACAGTAAAATTTGCTTTGGGGAAGGTACATAGTCTGAGTGTTTATATCTGTATAGAGGATTGTAATCACAATAGAACTTTCTCACACTACAAAGAATTGCTTCCTGGTGCTGCTTGGTACTCAGACCCTTGCTCTGTTCCTAATCCCTGTCAACTACTGATACTGATGTGTTCTCTGTCCCTATGTTTTTCTCCCTTCCAGACTACTGTATGAAAAGAATGGTACAGCATATAACTTTGTGAGATGATTATTCTACTTGGTAAAAAGCATTTACATGTAACCATTTTAACTACTACTTGACATGTTCTTTCCAAAATCTTTCATGCTACATCTTCTCTGCTATAATTCCAGACCTTGTATGTTCAACTTCCAACTGAACAGAACCACTTAAATTTGCTTTTTTCAGCATGTCTGAGATCATGTGTAGGTCTGAATTCATTAATTCTCCCTGATCTCTTTCCTTGAATTAGCTTTTGGATACAAGGGGGGAACCATTGATTTCCTGTCTTTCCCCTCACCTCTAAGAGGAAATAACCTAAGACTTGAAGTTTACAAAGATCGCTGTCTCCCTGGTTTAATATGTGGAGTACAGGAGGAGATTGAGGGAGCTACAATTAGTTTGGGATCTGCAGTATTGATCGAGCTGAATGATGAAGGTCTATTTCAGCCAAATAAAACAGAGAAGTACAGATTGGAAAAAAATGTTGAGGAAACTGGATTGGCTGGACCTGATGGGACAATATGAGTCATAAGGTAATAAGACATGTGTATTTTTGTATGATTCAGTTTCTCTTTGCCATTCCCTGCCAGTAGACCTGATTTTCTTTTCTTCTAAAATTCTTGTGCTCCTGACCTCCCTGCGTCCTCCCAAGGTTTTGTGAAATTAGTTCAGACACTGAATTGCTTGTCAAAACTCAGCAGACCTACTTACTGATGGCTATAGTACTTAAAGAGTTTCTTTTTTAATTGTTTTTTTTTTTAAGATTTTATTAGAGAATGAGTGAGCTCACAGGAGCAAGGGGGAGGGGCAGAAGGAGAGGGAGAAGCAGACTGCATTCTGAGCAGGGAACCCCAATGCTGATCCCAGGACCCTGAGATCATAACCTGAGCCCAAGACGGATGCTTAACTGACTGAACCACCCAGGTGCCCCTAATTAAAGAGTTTCAACTGCTTGTGAGCTAATCAGCACTTGACCAAGGTGCATCTTACTGCTTACCTCGTGAAAGAGTCTCCTATGCTTTATATTGGATGATTTTTCCAGTATTTAAGGCAAAAGGGATTTTTATAAACTTGGAAACCTTATTATTATTATTTTTTTCTATACCTGAATATGGAAGTGGCACAGTATTTCTCAACCTTGGCACAACTGACATTTTGGGTA
The DNA here is from genome assembly GCF_002288905.1 of Enhydra lutris kenyoni. NCBI lineage: Eukaryota > Metazoa > Chordata > Mammalia > Carnivora > Mustelidae > Enhydra > Enhydra lutris. Next base: position 17,710,056 of record NW_019154100.1, on the reverse strand, counting down.
AGATACTCTTTGGGGGGGCTATACCATGTCCTGTAGGATGGTTAACAACATTAGTTTTTAGTTAGAAAATCTGAGTCCTTTTCTGAAGAGAAACAGCGTAATTTAATAACCAGAAACTCTGACATGGGGAGGGGTGTGAGTGTGTGGGCAATCTGTGTTTTACAGCAGGGCTATACTTAGTAATGATTAAAGAACACTTCAGAAGTAAAAGTTAATATGTGTGTATCAGGAACAATATACTCATTGATTACCCAGTATTAGAAATTTATGGAAAGTATTTTGGGCTTATTTTAAATGAGCTGAAAAATGACTTGACAGATGATGATATATTCCAAACAAAGTATCATAAGTAGAATTGACCTTGGCTAACAGTAACTTGTGCTGGCTTTCTACTGGTTAGTTTTGAACATGATCAAATGTGTTGAAGCTCAGAATTCAGTATTAGGTGGGTGTCAGGTAATACATGCTCCTGGGCCATTGGATTCTGTATCTTACTGGAGGGAAAGAAATGTTGGTATTAAGTCCTACCCCTAAAGAAGCCATTTAATTTGTGAAAAAGCAGTGAGTTCTGATTATCTAGTGGGAAAGTTGAGACTTTCACAAAAGTTGAAGTGCCCAGGGCACATGGTGAGTTACTCCCTGACTACTATGGAATGAGGTAAAACTTGATCTGTTCTTGATGTTGAAAAGGCTACTGCATGAGAAGGGTTGTTTTTTTTTTGTTTTTTGTTTTTTGTTTTTTTTTTTCTTTTTAAAAACTACTACTCCTGTATATTCCATGTATTACTCTCAAAGTTGAAAGGAGTGCAGATCAAGGAACCATGGTATGTCTAGGGCTTAAAATGCAATAAAGCTTATTAAACATTCAGAACATTCAAGAAGAACACTTGAGATCATTTTAGATATAAGTTAAATGGTACTACTTTGATTTTCATGAATTAAAGTTGAGTATATCAAATGAGGGTCTTATTTTTGCTGCATATCCTTTTTTAGGGGCACTTGCAGTGATGGAACAATTTGGACAGATTCTTATAACATGCTTGCATTTCTGTATTGAATATATTATTTTTTATGGAAGGAGATTGGAGGTAATCTGTTATCAAAATATGAAATAGTCAAAATCTCAAAATGGCCAATGATTACCTTTCGAGATGGGATTGTGTAAACATTTATTAAGTAGTCTTGGAATAAAGACAACTCAGCTAAATGAAATTGTAATTATATAGTCAAGATTTCTATAATGCATTGTCATAATTAGCTTGAATACAGATATGTGAGTAGGAATGCATGTCAGTACCTGCTCTGTGTATGGATAATTATTGTTTAAATGTGCTTTTAAAAGTAAACAAGAGGTGGGGTTCATTTTTCCACATTGTTTGATTTGTATCTATGATGATATCCCTGCATTAACATGTGGACATACTTGGATAGATTAGCTTGAGAGGCAGGTAATCAGTGTGGTGCTGAGCTGTTAAGCTTCCATTCAGGGCTTATTAGGCTAATTCCAAATGAGACAGTGTATTATTGGACAACTTCAGAATTATGCTTCATATAACAAACTATCCAGATGGCTCTATTGTAGCTAAATGACTCTGTCCATACTTGTGTCTTAATTTTGAACCTTTAAATTTAAGAAAAGATCAATATAACTGATTATTTATGTCTGAATAAAAGTCTCTTTCTATGGAAATAGCTATGTAGTACATGCCTGGCAATTTTAGCATCTTTCTTCTCCATTTGTTTAAACCAGATAGCTGAGTGAGTGGTAATTGGAAGAAAAACAGGGTCAGCCAAAGAGTGTTTTTTTGTTTTGTTTTGTTTGTTTTGACATGTGACCCTTTTCATGGGCATTTTATTGAGTAAGTGAGTAGTGACTTTGTATTTTAAGTGGTCTTCCTATTGTGTTCCTTGATATGACATCTCTAGGCTTCCATTAAACCAGAACCTTACTAAGTCTGGAATATTACATCCGAAATGTGGATGGTTTTTTTCTCTTGAGAAGTTTTTAGTAGTCAAAATGAGAGCCCATAAATCCCCTTTTAAAATTTCCTAACAGTGTAACATGAAAAGTGCTTTGGACACCTCTAGACCTACCACCTGAACATTATAGTCACTTTAAAACTATATACCGCCTTGGGGTGCCTGGGTGGCTCAGTGGGTTAAGCCTCTACCTTGGGCTCAGGTCATGATCTCAGGGTCCTGGATAGAACCCTCATCGGGCTCTCTGCTCTGCAGGGAGCCTGCTTTCCTCTCTGTCTCCGCCTACCTCTCTGCCTACTTGGGATCCCTGTCTGTGTCAAATAAATAAATAAAATCTTTAAAAAAAACCCCAAAAAACTATATCCCTGCCTTGATCCTATTAATTTTCCCCATGTGTATAAACATCCTGAAATTTGTTTTTATTCTTTTTTTTTTATCTTGTTGCATGTATCCCTAAAGGACATACTAGGTTTTTATGCTTTTTAATATCCCACTATAAAGTATAAAGGATAAAGGTCTGTATGCTTTTCAATTTCCCGCTATAAAGTATAAAGTAAAAAAAAAGTGTATCATTTAACTTCTGTTTTGCTTTTATTTTGACAGCACTTTTGCAAAAAAATACATTTAGGGAAATTATTCATATGAATCTTTGCAGCTATCATGTGTTTATGATCACTGCTTTATATCACCATTCATCTATTTGTAGTTGGTGAACATGTTTAATTTTTGCCAGTGTAAGCATTGTTAGCATGAACATTATTATTGTCCTAAGTACATGAACAAGGATTTCACTAGCGTCAAGATAAAATGCATTTTACCATTTTGATCAGATGATGCTAAATTACTTTCTGAACATGTACAAATTCCCCTCGATAGAGTATAACAAGAGTTTGAGTTAAAGCCATATCCTTACCAATTGATTCTGTTAGACTGACTTTTTCCTAATCCAGTTAGTAGAAAATGCTTTCTCTCTGTAGTTTAATTTATTCTTTTGTTAATATCTTGGGTAATTTTTCAAGTACTTAAAGATTTATATGTTCTCATTGGTTTGCCCATGAGAGTCTTTTGCCCCTATTTCTGTGTTTTTTTTTTAATTTAAATTTTAGATACGTGTATTTTTCAAGTAAAAACTGATTTCTAGGTAATTTAGCTGCTTCAGCAGACTTTTGTTTGAAACTGACTAGGAGAAATGTTGTCCTACTTGGAAGATAGGTGTGATCAGAGGAGGAATGACTTGACTGGAGATGTCATAGAATGTCTGGACACTAATGAATATAGTTGAGTGAAGAAATGAAAATTGATTAGGCAGCATAGAAGGAGTATTGTTGCTGTAGAGAAAGACGTGAGAGGGAATGAGTGCCAGACAGTAGGTAGGGATGCTGGCTTCTGCAAAGGAGCTTGGGAATTTTTATAGTTCTCAGAGAATAAATTTTAAACTTTGTTGTTAAATCATATATGTTTTCTTTCTGACACTACTGTAAATAATTTTTTTCTTTTCCAGAAAGTGCTTCACCGCTAATGTAGAGATAGAGTGATTTTTTTTTTTAATTGATCTTGTGGCTTTTTGCTGTATGTGTTTATTCCTAGTTTTTTTTTTTTTTAAGGGAATTCATCAGAATTTTCTACACAATATTGTCTGCAAATGGAGATAGTGTCACTCCTTTTGGATGCCTTTATTATTTTTTTTTTTTCTTTGACTAATTTTCCTGATAGAACTTCCAGTACAATGTTTAACAGAAGTGGTGACAGTGGATATATTTCTGTTCCTGATATTAAAGTGAAAATACAGAGTATTTTTCAAACATGATGTTACCTGTGGGTTTTTCATAATTGGCCTTTATTGGCTAGAGAAAGTTCTATTCCTAATTTTGTTGCATGTTTTTTTCATGAAGGAGTGCTGCATTTTATCAGATGCTCTTTCTGCATCTGTTGATGTGTTCTTGTTTTTGCCCTTTATTAAGGTGATAAATGACATTGATTTTTGGTATGTTTAATCAGTTTTGCATTCATGGGATAAATCCCACTTGGTTATGGTATGTAATACTTATTATATATTGCCAAATTTGGTTTGTTAGTATTTTGTTGAAGATTTATGCCTCTGTATTCATCAGGGGTTTTAGTCTGTAGTTTACTTTTATGCGATACCTTTGTCTGGTTTTGGTAATACTTACATTACAGAGTGAGTTAGGAAGCATTCTCTGCTATATTACTTGCTGGAATAATGTGAGGAATTAGTATTGAAGAGGTTTTTTGTTTTTGTTTTTTTGTTTTTGGTATAACCAGTGAAGCTGCCTGGGCTTTTTCCCCGTACAAAATAAAAATTGCTAATTGTGTTTTCTTACTTGTTACAGGTCCATTCATATTGTCTATTGTTGAATCAGTTTTTGTAGTCGATGCCTTTCTAGGAAACAGAAATTTCATCTAATTTGCCAAAATCCACTTGTTCATAGTTCTATATTCCTTATTTCTGTGAGGTTGGTAGAAACACCATCACTTTGATTCCTGATTTCACTAATTAGAATCCCCTCCCCCTCCCTTGGTTTGTCCAATTAAAGGTTTGTCAATCATGTTAATTCTTTCAAAGAACTGATTTTGGATATTGATTATTTTTTCTACTTTTATATTCTCTACTACATTTATTCTAATCTCTATTTACTACTTACACTTGATTTAGTTTGAGGGTTTTTTTGTTGTTGTTGTTATTGTTTCTTTTCAAAAAACTTAAGGTAGGAGGGTACCCTTTAAAGGTACCCTTTAAGGTAGAAGGTTTTTGCCTTGAGAACGTCTCTTTATACATAGACATTCACAGCTATAAATTTCCCTCTTAGAACTGTTTCATACTGTATCTTTTCATCTCATTATCTTCTATTTTCCCAGTTTCTTCTTGGATTCATTATTAGCATGTTCACTTTCCACAGTTTTGAAATTCTGACATGTAGAAGTTTTTTGACAGATTTTTTTGAGGTATAATTGATATACAACATAAATTGCAGGTGTACAACATAATGTTTCAACATTTGTTCACATTCTGAAATGATCACCAAAATAAGTTAACATCTGTCACCAGACATAGAGAATCCTTTCCTTAGGATTTTTAAGATCTCTGAGCAACTTGATACTATGGCGTATTAATCATAGTCCATGCTGTACATTATATCCCCAGGATTAATTTGTCACCGAAAGTTTTACGTTTTGACTACTTTCACCCGTTTTGCCCACCTCTGTCCTCTCACTTCTGCCCACTACCAATCTGTTGTATCTTTGAGCGCCCCCTCCCCCCCCTTTTTTGGATTACATATGTAGGTGAGATCATAAGGTATTGGTCTTCTCTGACTTGGTTCACTTAACACATTGCCCTCGAAGTCCATCCATGTTGTTGTTGAAAATACGTCCTTTGTTGAAACAAGTTCTTTATAGCTGAAAAATATTTCCTTGTGGATATATGCAGCACATTTCCTTTATCCATTCATTGCTTGGTAGACCTTTACATAATTTATCATTTCTATATGATGATAGTCTCCCTCCCATTTTCTCAGACTTAACTGTTACTGTATCCTGTGACTTTGCTGATCTGTTTCATTGAAGTCGTTTTCTCCCCCTACCCAGTGAAGTCTCCACAGCCCCTCACAGAGGGTGTAATCTTGGTCATGAATGTAGCCAGGCTGGAATGAAAGTAGTTTAGTAGGGTTCCTTTTGTCTTTCTTAGTCTCTTACGGTTTCTGATATCACACTTAACTGATAAACTGTATTCATTGCCTGCAAATTGCTTTCTTTTTTCTCTTTACTTCCTTCCTTCCTTCCTTAACAATGCCTGAGGTATAAAATGCTCTATACTCTGATTCAATTAAACTTTGGTTCCTTTGCAAGGATAGTTTTTGAGGCCAGTATTGGAAGTTTGCTCTGATTCCATGGGGTTGTTGTTACTTGTCTCTTTCTGCAGTTCTCTCTGGTAAACTAGCTTGCCAGCGGTTGAGGTTTTTGCTGTTTCATAGCTACCATCTTCCTCTTAATTGCCTAGCACAATAGTCTCTGCTTCTTCTGCCAGGGTACTTCGATTTAAACTTGGTCATCGTCGGTTACATACAAGGTGAGTTTTCTTTGGGAGAACTTGATAGCTCTGTTCTTGCAGCCTGTCTCTCTCCCTATAAAAAATCACCACACTGCTGCTTGGTGGGGCATGATGTCTTGTTTTTCTAGGTGACACTCCTACTTCATGAGCAGGGTGGTCCGTGGAGACATTTGAGGACTCTAACCTTTTGTTATGCTTCTGGTGAAAACCTCTGCCCTATGTGAGATTGGTTGTTAAGGGTGTTCAGGGCCCAGGATTCATTCTGTGCTTACTATGACTGGGATAGATACTCCACTTGGGAGTGGAGCCTATGTAGTGGGAAGGGAGTCTCCAGTCTCTTGTCCACAGTTGGCTTTAATTTAGCCTCTGTGACCTGGAGCTGAGTGGTAGTGGGAGAGGAAGGCCCCATCTTTTCAAGCCGTATCTACTCCTAGTGGAATTTCTGTCACACTGAGCTGGATGGATGATTAAGGAAGAAATAGATTGTGGCTTGAGTACCACAAGCACTATTTTTACCAAGATTTAGTTGATATTCTTTTTTTTTTTTTTTTAAAGATTTTTATTTATTCACTTGACAGATAGAGATCATAAGTAGGCAGAGAAGCAGGCAGAGAGAGAGGAGGAAGCAGGCTCCCTGATGAGCAGAGAGCCCGACGCGGGGCTTGATCCCAGGACCCCGGGATCACGAACTGAGCCAAAGGCCTTAACCCACTGAGCCACCCAGGTGCCCCGAGATTTAGTTGATATTCTTGAAAAATGTTTTATCTGCTGCATGCCCTTCAAGGATTTTAAATGGTTATTTTAAAATATTTAAGTATAAAATATTAAGTATGAATAAGTATTTAAAATATTTTTCACTAGTTCCTTTGCTGGAGAGAGTCTGCTCAAGTCCTCATGCTGACATTTTGTGACTCATTCTCTCTTTCAAATAGATTTGCTTCATGGCTTGGTATAGAATTCCAGTGTTATGTATATATAGTTGCAATATAAATAGAACTTTTCCCTTAAAAGCTATGTGTGTGTGTGTGTGTGTGTGTGTGTGTATGTGTGTGTATGCATGCAAGTCTGTTTCTTTTAACTTCTATTGATATGTGTCAGACTTGACCAATTAGGTTTTCTCCTTATTTATCTTTCGCCTACTTGGACATCTCTCTCTCCCTGTCAGCCCTGGCGATCTCCTCATTTTTGCTTTTATTTCTAGGCTCCAAACTCCTACTTGAGTCACTGGAAATGGTGACAGTTTATAAACTGTCTACTTGGCTCACATATTAGCTTTGATTTTCAGCCAGTTGCTGGGATTTTATAAGCTAGTTTATGGGCTATCTATCTTGCACAGGTACTGGTCTTCTCCAGACCAAATTGATTGTGGCTCATTGATTTGTTGTGCTGTAATACCTATGTGTTTGTTACATGGAAGATAAGAACTTTTGGAGGAGGTTCCTTAATGGCCTACCTCAGGAACTGTATTTTAAAGCTGCTTCTCCAAAGCGGTTGTCTGGTAATGACCTTCCAGACTACAATGAAACACTGCTAAAGATGATAGGGATAAATCATCAGGTATCAAGGTGCCTTTCTGTTTTGTTTAGATGCATCTATAAAGGAGACAGCTTTTATCAGAGCAATTGAAATCAGTGGTTACTTTATCTGAGGGAATGTTGCTCTGAGAACGTTTGAAAGGAATGTTTTTTTATAGGAATTAGACATAAATTTGTTGTTAATTAGGCTCAGTCTCATTTTGGGGATCTTAGGGAAGAGTGATCTTTTTCCTTAATTATCTGTGTTGAAAGTAAAACTTTTGAAGTCACACTAATACATACTAATGTGTAATCCATGTCCATTTTTTGCACAGTAACTCTTCCTTCACCCTTCTGCCTTCATGGAATACCCACTTGGATCTCACCATTCTGATCTAGTATTAGATTTCAGTGTCCACTGACCAAAAGGATTTGTGAACCTATAATGGAAAAAAAATCTCTATCTCTTATATAGAACTGTAATATTAAGAAAGAGGGTTTTGATTGTGAAATACTGATTTATGAACCAAATCAACTCTTGTTCAAATATTTTCTTGAGGTTATTTGTTCAAGCCAGGAATAAAATCTCAAAATGAGAGAGTTCAGTGTTTGACTTTGAAATTTGCTCCAGGTGAAATAAATGTTAACTGGATCTCTGTTTGTTCTTCAGGCAGCAGGAGCAGTTCGACCTCTTGTATCTACAGTAATCAGTCCCTCTGCAGATGGTTGCTTAGACCATTCACTAGAACGTGCCAGACACAGAGCAAGTGAAATGCCACAGGCTTTTCTGTTTGGTGTGATCTATGAAGCATATCAGCAGGTAAGAATCCTGGTTTCTGAAAATGGCTGTGTGTGGGGTCTGCAAGAATATTCCCCTTTCTGGGAATTTGCTGGAAGATACCACGTATAGTTGGACTCAAGTTAAAAACGCTAACAGTGAAGTAGAGAGGATTCACAGCTGAGTCATAGGAGAAGCACATGCAGAGTCTGGGAGAATCCATGTGTCCTCTTGCTTAGGTTCTTGGCTTCCCTTGAAGGGTCACACAAAGCATCTTTTCTCCCACCAGCTATGAAAATTCAGCAGCATGTGGGTGATGGTTCTCTCCAGGGAAGCCCATTAGAGACTAGTGTTCGGGGTATGACGTGGGGTTGGTCATAGGCAACCCCTGTCTTAGCATCTACAACAATTTCAGATTCCTGGAAGGAAAGCAGGTGTCTAACAGTATTAGTGTTATTTATGCAAATAGTACGAGCATAGCGAACCACACTTACTGTTCACTGAGAAAACTGTATGAGCCAATTTCCCATATCTAGGTGGAAGGGTAGTCTTTCTAACCATTTAAGGCCTGTATGGTAAGTTACCTGCACAGCTATAGATACCTTTAACATTTGAGTTCACAAACCAGCTTCTTTTAAAATCTCACATAATCACTTCGTGTTTAGATTATCTAGATAATTTTTTTTCCCTCATGTTCTAAAAATGCTTTGGGACCTTTTACTGACATTTATTGCATATTTATGGTTTAAATAGTTACTGGTTATTAGGCATTATGCTTGTCAGAAACTTGCCAATGAAATAAGTTAGAACTAACTGACTGATTAAGCTGATGTTAATCAGTGAAGAGTTTGGAACAGACGGATTTGTACGAACGTGAAGGTAGTGGTAATAAGAATATTGACATTTATAATAAAATAATGCCTCTTACTTTGGATAGAAGGTGGTCACATCCATAATAAATTGACTCAATCTTAATTGGTTAGTTTTCAAATGAGATGATATAAATAGAAACCATTTTAATGGTATGAGTAGTCTGCACGGTTTATACTGTTTTCTTAAAATAATGAATTTGGTGTATTGGAATTTACCTGTATATGGTCATAATTATATCAATGTTAAGCTATCATAAATATTTTTAAATTTTATTTTATTTAAATTCAATTAACCTATAGTGTATTACTAGTTTTAGAGGTAGAGTGCAGTGATTCGTCAGTTGGATATCACAACCAGTGCTGATTATATCACATGCCCTCCTTTAAGGCTCCAATTATTTATTTAAATACTGTATTTTATAGCCTAAATGTTGCAGAGTTAGACGATATCTACTTTATTGCCTGAAATTATTCATCCTTAAACACCTGAAGTTACCACACCTCCCATTCTTCTTAATATATTTTAGAAGAGAAATTGAATATAATCTCATGTTCTGCATATCAGAGAAACATTTTCCCACAGTTTTTGCTGGAGAATTAAGTGCTAATGCACTGAGGTACTGGTTCTCAAAGTGTGGTTCCCAGAGAGCATCGGTGTGCTTTGGAACTTGTTAGAAGGCTCCACCTCAGACTGGCTTAATTAGAAGCTATGGGTATGGGCCCCAGTAATTGTGTCTCAGCAGACATCTCTGCCATGGGATCCTAATGCATACTGCAGTTCGGGAACCACCACCCTAAGACATTCACTGTACGTAACTAATTAAACATTCTTCTACTGCATTCTAGGGAGAATTAAAAAAATAGTAATATGATAATTATCTGTGTTCTATGGCTCAGATGAGGACTTCTTAATTATAGGATTGTTTTTGAAGGTTTTGCTATAAGATCTTTATTTAACTTTTTTCCCCAAGATTTTATTAAAATTCCAGCTAGTTAACACCATGCATTGTTAGTTTTAGGTGTAGAACTTGGTGATTCACCATTTATATAGAACACCTGATGTTCATCACAGCAATTGCCTTTCTTTAATACCCCTCATCTATTTAACACCCCACTCAACCCCACCCCCAGTAATCCTCAGTTTGTTCTATATAGTTATAAGTCTGTTTCTTGGTTTGCCTCTTTTTGTTCCCCCATGTTCATTTGTTTCTTAAGTTCCACCTATGAGTAAAATCATGCTATTTGTCCTCCTCTGACTTGACTTCACATAATACTCTAGCTCCACCCATGTCATTGCAAATGGCAAGATTTCATTTTTTATGGGTAATATTCCATTGTATACATATACTACATATTCTTTATCCATCAGTTGTTGGACTTTTTGGGCTCTTTGCATAATTTGGCTATTGTAGATAATGCTGCTATAAGCAGTGGGCTGCATGTATTCCTCTGAATGAATATTTTTGTATATCTTTGGGTGATTACTTAGTAGTGCAAATGCTGGATCATAGGTTATTTCTGTTAACATTTGAGGAACATTGTCCAGAGTGGCTGCACCAGTTGCATTCCCGCCAACAGTGTAAGAGGGCTCCCCTTTCTCCGCATCCTCTCCAACAACTGTTGTTTCCTATGTTGTTAATTTTAGCCGTTCTGACAGGTGTGAGGTGATGTCTCATGGTAGTTTTGATTAGTATTTCTCTGATGTTGAGCATCTTTTCATGTGTCTATTAGACATCAATAGACATCTTTGCAGCAGTGTTTACTGATGTCTTTTGCCCATTTTTGAACTGGATTATTTGTGTTTTTTTGTTTTGTTTTGTTTTGTTTTGTTTGCATGTTGAGTTTGGTGAGTTCTTAATAGATCTTGGATACTAACCCTTCCTCCGGTATGTCATTGGCAAATATATTCTCCCATTCTGTAGGGTGACTTTTAGTTTGGTTGACTGTTTCCTTTGTGGTGCAGAAGATTTTTTTTTGATGAAGTCCCAATGGTTTACTTTTGCTTTTGTTTCCCTTGCCTCAGAAGACCTATCTAGTAAGAAATTGCTATGGTCCAGGTTAGAGAGGTTACTGCCTGTGTTCTCCTCCAGGATTTTGATGCCTTCCTTTCTCATGTTTACGTCTTTCATCCATTTTGAATTTATTTTCATGTATGGTATAAGAAAGGGGTGCAGTTTCATCCTTTTGCATGCTGCTGTTTAGTTTTCCCAGCAAAACACTATTTGTTTAAGAGACTATCTTTTTTTCCATCGGATATTCTTTCTTGCTTTGTTAAAGATTAATGTTCATATAGCTGTGGGTTTCCTTCTGAGTTCTCCATTCTGTTCCATTGATCTATGGGTCTGTTCTTGTGGCAGTAACATACTGTCCAATGACTACATCTTTGTAATAGAACATGAAGTCCAGAATTGTGATGCCTTCAGCTTTGCTTTTCTCTTTCAAGATTGCTTTGACTATTTGGGATCTTTTGTGGTTTGATACAAATTTTAAGACTATCTTCTAGCTCTGAAAAATGCCTGTGATACTAGGATAAGGATTGCATTAAATGTGTAGATTGCTTTGGGTAGTGTGGACATTTTAACAATATTTTTCAATCCATGGGAATGGAATATCTTTCCATTTCTTGACTTTCTTTCATCAGTGTTTTATTGTTTAAGAGTACAGATCTTTTATCTCTTGGTTAGCTTTATTCTTACATATCTTATAGTTTTTGGTGTAATTATAAATGGAACCAGTTCTTTCATTTCTCTTCCTGCTACTTCATTATTGGTGTATAGGAATGCAGTAGATTTCTGTACATTGATTTGTATCTTGTGACTATAATGAATTTGTGTATAAGGTCTAGCAGTTTTTTGTGGAGTCTTTCCCATTTTCCATATAGAGTATCGTGTTATCTGCAAATAGTGGAAGTTTGACTTCTTCCTTGTCGATTGGATGCCTTTTATTTCTTTTTGTCTGATTTCTAAGGCTAGGACTTCGAGTATTATGTTAACTGTGGTAAGAGTAGATATTCCTGTCTTGGTCCTGACCATAGAGGAAAATCTCTGGTTTTCCCCAGTGGCGATGATAGTACCTGTGGATTTTTAATATGTCGTCTTTATGATATTGAGGTATGTTCTCTCTAGCCCTCCTTTGTTGAGGGTTTTTATTATGAATGGATGTTGTACATTGTCAAATGCTTTTTCTTCATCTACTGAGAGGATCATCTGATTCTTATCCTTTTATTAATGTGGTGGATCACGTTGATTGATTTTGGAATACTGAACCAGACTTGCAACCAAGGAATAAGTCCCACTTGCTTGTGGTGCATGATTCTTTTAATGTACTGTTGGATTTGATTTGTTAGTATTTTGAGAACTTTTCATCAATATTCATTTAGGGATATTGGCCTGTAGTTCTATTTTAGTGGAGTCTTTGGTTTTGGAATGAGGGTAGTGCTGGCCACATAGAATGAGTTTGGAAGTCTTCCTTCCATTTCTGTTTTTTGCGTAACAGTTTGAGGAGTCTTTAAGTGTTTGGTAGAATTCCCCTGGGAAGCCATCTGGCCATGGACTTTTGTTTGTTGGGAGATTTTTGATTACTGATTCAATTTCTTTGCTGGTTATAGGCCTGTTCAGATTTACTATTTCTTGCTGTTTCAGTTTTGGTAGTTTTTGTTTCTAGGAATTTACCCATTTCTTCCAGATTGTCCAATTTGTTGGCATATAATTTTTCATACTATCCTCTTATAATTGTTTGTATTACTGGGGTGTTGGTTGTTATTTCTCCTCTCTCATTTGTGATTTTACTTGGGTCCTTTCTCTTTTCTTTTTGATAAGTCTGGCTAGGGTTTTTATCAATTTTAATAGTTTTTTCAAAGAACCAGCCCCTGGATTCATTGATCGGTTCTTTTGTTTCTATATCACTAATTTCTGCTCTAATCTTTATTATTTTCCTCCTTCTGCCAGCTTTAGGCTTCATTAGTTCTTTTTCTAGCTCCTTTGGATGTATGGTTGGGTGGTTTGAAATTTTTCTTGTTTGTTGAAGTAGGCCTGTATTGCTATATACTTTACTCCTAGGGTTGCTTTTGTTGTGTCTCAAAGGTATTGGACTGTTGTCTTTTAATTCTCATTTGTTACCATGGTTTGTTTGTTTTTTTTTTTTTTTTTCATTCTGTTTCCTGGTTAACCTGTTCATTCTTCAGTAGCATGTTATTTAACCTCCATGTATTTGTAGTCTTTCCAAATTTTTCCTAGCGTTTGACGTGAAGTTTCATAGCATTTTGGTCAGAGAAGATGCATGGTATGGTCTTAATATTTTTGTATTTTGAGCTCTGATTTATGACCTAGTATGTAATCTGTTCTGGAGAATGTTCTATGTGTACCTGAACAGAATGTGTGTTCTGCTGCTTTGGGATGAAATGTTCTGAATGTATGAAGTTCATCTGGTCCAGTGCATCATTCAAACCCATTGTTTCCTTGTTGATTTTCTGCTTAGGAAACCTGTCCATTAATGTGAGCTATTAAAGTCTCCTAGGATTATTGTATTATTAATGAGTTCTTTTATGTTTGTTATTGTTTTATGTATTGTTTATGTATTTGCTTGTTGGGGCCATAAATATTTATGTTGGATAGTCCAAACTTTATTATGATACAGTGTCTGTTTTCCTCTTTTGTTAGAGTCTCTGGTTTAAAATCTACTTTCTCTGATATAAATATGGCTACTTGGGTATTCTTTTGACATCCATTTGCCTGATAAATTGTTCTCCATCCACTCACTCTCATTCTGCTTGTTGGATAGTCCCCTTTATTATGATACAGTGTCTGTTTTCCTCTTTTGTTAGAGTCTCTGGTTTAAAATCTACTTTCTCTGATATAAATATGGCTACTTGGGTATTCTTTTGACATCCATTTGCCTGATAAATTGTTCTCCATCCACTCACTCTCATTCTGCGGTATCTTCAGGTTAAAATGAGTCTTGGGTAGACAGCATATAGATGGGTCTTGTGTTTCTTTTTTTTTAATCCATTCTGACACCATCTATCTTTTGATTGGAAAGCTTAGGCTGTTTACATTAAGAATAATTACTGATCAGTATTTAATGCCATTTAATATTTGTTTTATCATTGTTTCTGGACATTTTCTCTGTTCCTTTCTATTGTTTGTCAGTTTTGGTCTTTGTTTCCCACTCACAGTCCCCTTTAGTACTTCTTGCAGAGCTGGTTTACTGTTTATGAATTCCTTTAGTTTTTGTTTGTCTGAGAAAGTTATTATCTCTCCTTGTATTCTAAATGTAACTGTGCCGGATAGAATATTCTTGGCTGTGGATATTTCCCATGCAAGCTGTTGAATATATAGCATGCCACTCCCTTCTGGTTTGCCAAGTTTCTGTGTAGAGATCTGTGGGTAACCTTATGGGTCTTTCATTGTAAGTTAGGGACTTCTTTTGTCTTGCTGCGTTTAGGATTTTTGTCTTTATTACTATATTTTGCAAATTTAACTACAGTATGTCTTGGTGTTGGCCTGCTTTTGTTGATTTTGCTGGGAATTTTCTGTGTCTCCTGGATTGGGATGTGTTTCCTGCCCCAGATTAGGGAAGTTTTCAGGTATTATTTCCTCAAGTAAATTTTCTGCTCCCTTTATCCTCTCTTCTTCTTCTGGAGCTCCTGTTATAGGAATGTTAATCTGTTTGATGGAGTCACTGAGTTCCCTAAGTCTATTCTCATGATCCATAGTTATTCTTTCTCTTTTTTGTTTAGCTTCATTATTTTCCATTATACTGCCTTCTATGTCACTTACTCATTCCTCTGCTTCTTCCATCCTTGCAGTTGTTACATCTACTCTGTTTTGAATCCCAGTTACTGCTTTTTTCATTTCTGACTGGTTGTTTTTTAGCTCTTTATCTCTGTGAATAAAGGCCTCCTGAAGCCTTACATGTTTTTCTCAAGCCTGGCAAGTAACCTTATGACTATTGATTTAAATTCTTCATTGGGTGTATTACTTGTATCTCTTTTGATTAGATCTCTGGCCCTTTTTCTTCTTCATTCTTTTAGGATAGATTCCTCAGTCTTGGCACTTTGTCTAAGTCTCAGTCATCTTCTCTGTGACAAAAAAGCCTGTTATATTTCCTGCTCCTGAGACACCTCTCAGGAGGTGGTATAGTGTCTAGGACCTGTTACTTCAGGAAATGCCCCTGGTGTGTGCCACATGCACTCTGCTGTTGTGCTTTGCTTCTCTATTCTTTAGGCCACTTGTCTGCAGAGGCTCTCCTTGCCTGTAGTGGGCAGTGTTTAATCCTTGGTGTGAATGTGGAATTTTAAGTAGGTGTGCTCTGGTTTGCTTGTTAAATGAGACGTGATGGTGCTTCTGCTAATTATGGAGCTTTGTAGAACTCTGTGGTCAGAAGACCTGGCCTATGTGGGGATTTCTGCTGATCTTGTGAGGAAGGGGCCTGCTGCACTTGGACTCAGGCATGTTTCCTTGAGAAAAGTAGAACAGCAGAGTGGTTTTGCTGTAAGTTCTTAAGAAAATGGACAAAAGTGAACACAAGGACTCTTAAATACTTCAAATAATTTGCTCTTGGGTTTATATAATATACATGTTTTGATTTTCACAAGCTAATAAAACAATACTTGAACACTTGGGAAGAAAGTGAAAGTGAAAAAAAAAGGCCATACTTAAAGTTATAAAAGAAATACCCGGGGCACCTGGGTGGCTCAGTTGTTAAGCATCTGCCTGCAGCTCAGATCATGATCTCAGCCAGAGTCTTGGGGTCAAGCCCCACGTAGCACTCCCTGCTCAGCGGAGAGCCTGCTTTTCCCTTTTCCTGTGCCTGCCACTCTGCCTGCTTGTGCTCTTTGTCAAATAAATAAATAAAATCTTAAGAAAAAAAAAATGAAAGAAAGAAATAACTCCCGCCCCACCCCCAAAAAACAAACCCATCCTGATTTTGATCAAAATGAGTAGGTTTTAACATGAAATAACTACAGAGAAAGCAAAAACTCACCGTAGAACTCCTATATAAGTTAACTGATTAAAGATGAACATTTTGAACTGTTTTTCAACTTCTGATATATTTTGTGGAAATGTATTAGTAAACATTGAATATATATTTGGTACTGGGATGCAATATTGACTAAATAGACTTTTATGAATATTTTTATTTCAAACATACCTTATTATAGCTGAAAAAATGAATAAATTTTCAAGATTATTTCCCAGCACCTTTTTTTTTTTTTTTTGGTAGAGAGTCCTTCCCCATTGTGTAGTCTGGCTCTTTCTTCAAAAATTGACCATATATACCTGGTTTTATTTTTAGGCTGTCTGTATGTATTTGCTTTTATGCCAGTACCATACTGTTGATGACTATAGCTTATAATACAATTTTAAATCAGGAAGTATATTACCTATGGCTTTGTTCTTAAGATTGCTTTGGCTGTTCAGAGTCTTTTGTGGTTCTGTGCAGATTTTCAGGATTGTTACTATTTCTATTAAAACTGCCATTGGAATTCCGGTAAGTGATCTATCAAATCAGTGTAATCCTTTAGATTGTATACATATTTTAACAATAATCCTACTAATACATGAACACAGAATATTTTAACATCTGTTTTCAAATTCTTTCATTAATGTCTGAATGTTTTTGGTGTACAAATGTTTTACCTTTTTGGTTCAATTTATTTCCGAGCATTTTATATTTGATACTGTAAATTTTTTTTAAATTGAGATAATTTCTAACAGGAAAAATTGATTGTGATTTTTGTAAATATAGTTTCACTGAGTTTGCTCAGTTTTTTTGGAGTCTTAGGTTTCTTTATATAGTACCTACAAAGATTATCAGTTTTCCTTCTCCAGTTTGGATGCCTTATTTCTCTTGCCTACACTTGGCTCGGCCTTTGAATACTACATTGAGTGGAAGTGGCAAGATTGTGGGTATCCTTGTTTTGTTCCTCAATTTTGGAGGGAAAGCTTTCAAATCATGACAGTATGTTGTTAGCTGTGGGCTGATCATATATTGGCTTATGTTATGTTGAGGTAGGTTCCCTGTACACCTACTTTGAGACTTTTGAATTTTGTCAAATGCTTTTTCTGTGTCTATTGAGAGGATCATGTTTTGTATTTTTATCCTTAATTTTCTTAATATGTTATACAACACAGAACCATTCTTGTCTTTATGGGATATATCTCCCTCAGTCATGGGTATATGATACTTTTATGGATTGTTGAACTTGGTTTGCTAATAGTTGGAGGATTTTTGCATTTGTGTTCATCAGGATATTGGTGTGTAATTTTCTCCTAAAGTCCTTGTTTAGTTTTGATATGAAGGTAATGCTGGCCTTATAAAATAAGATTGGAGATATTCTCTCCTGTTTTTTTTAGAGTTTGAGAAGGATGGGCATTAATCATTTAAGTATTTAATAATCCACTGAAGCCATCTGGTTTTGGACTTGGGTTTGCGATCCTTTTGATTACTGATGGATTCTCCTTACTGAAAATCATTGTTAAGATTTTCTGTTTCTGGGGCACCTGGGTGGCTCAGTGGGTTAAAGCCTCTGCTTTCTTTATTATGATACAGTGTCTGTTTTCCTCTTTTGTTAGAGTCTCTGGTTTAAAATCTACTTTCTCTGATATAAATATGGCTACTTGGGTATTCTTTTGACATCCATTTGCCTGATAAATTGTTCTCCATCCACTCACTCTCATTCTGCTTGTTGGATAGTCCCCTTTATTATGATACAGTGTCTGTTTTCCTCTTTTGTTAGAGTCTCTGGTTTAAAATCTACTTTCTCTGATATAAATATGGCTACTTGGGTATTCTTTTGACATCCATTTGCCTGATAAATTGTTCTCCATCCACTCACTCTCATTCTGCGGTATCTTCAGGTTAAAATGAGTCTTGGGTAGACAGCATATAGATGGGTCTTGT
The DNA here is from genome assembly GCF_002288905.1 of Enhydra lutris kenyoni. Classification (NCBI taxonomy): domain Eukaryota; kingdom Metazoa; phylum Chordata; class Mammalia; order Carnivora; family Mustelidae; genus Enhydra; species Enhydra lutris. The sequence goes on along the minus strand of NW_019154100.1, from coordinate 17,691,939 downwards.
GTTTCTTTTTTTTTAATCCATTCTGACACCATCTATCTTTTGATTGGAAAGCTTAGGCTGTTTACATTAAGAATAATTACTGATCAGTATTTAATGCCATTTAATATTTGTTTTATCATTGTTTCTGGACATTTTCTCTGTTCCTTTCTATTGTTTGTCAGTTTTGGTCTTTGTTTCCCACTCACAGTCCCCTTTAGTACTTCTTGCAGAGCTGGTTTACTGTTTATGAATTCCTTTAGTTTTTGTTTGTCTGAGAAAGTTATTATCTCTCCTTGTATTCTAAATGTAACTGTGCCGGATAGAATATTCTTGGCTGTGGATATTTCCCATGCAAGCTGTTGAATATATAGCATGCCACTCCCTTCTGGTTTGCCAAGTTTCTGTGTAGAGATCTGTGGGTAACCTTATGGGTCTTTCATTGTAAGTTAGGGACTTCTTTTGTCTTGCTGCGTTTAGGATTTTTGTCTTTATTACTATATTTTGCAAATTTAACTACAGTATGTCTTGGTGTTGGCCTGCTTTTGTTGATTTTGCTGGGAATTTTCTGTGTCTCCTGGATTGGGATGTGTTTCCTGCCCCAGATTAGGGAAGTTTTCAGGTATTATTTCCTCAAGTAAATTTTCTGCTCCCTTTATCCTCTCTTCTTCTTCTGGAGCTCCTGTTATAGGAATGTTAATCTGTTTGATGGAGTCACTGAGTTCCCTAAGTCTATTCTCATGATCCATAGTTATTCTTTCTCTTTTTTGTTTAGCTTCATTATTTTCCATTATACTGCCTTCTATGTCACTTACTCATTCCTCTGCTTCTTCCATCCTTGCAGTTGTTACATCTACTCTGTTTTGAATCCCAGTTACTGCTTTTTTCATTTCTGACTGGTTGTTTTTTAGCTCTTTATCTCTGTGAATAAAGGCCTCCTGAAGCCTTACATGTTTTTCTCAAGCCTGGCAAGTAACCTTATGACTATTGATTTAAATTCTTCATTGGGTGTATTACTTGTATCTCTTTTGATTAGATCTCTGGCCCTTTTTCTTCTTCATTCTTTTAGGATAGATTCCTCAGTCTTGGCACTTTGTCTAAGTCTCAGTCATCTTCTCTGTGACAAAAAAGCCTGTTATATTTCCTGCTCCTGAGACACCTCTCAGGAGGTGGTATAGTGTCTAGGACCTGTTACTTCAGGAAATGCCCCTGGTGTGTGCCACATGCACTCTGCTGTTGTGCTTTGCTTCTCTATTCTTTAGGCCACTTGTCTGCAGAGGCTCTCCTTGCCTGTAGTGGGCAGTGTTTAATCCTTGGTGTGAATGTGGAATTTTAAGTAGGTGTGCTCTGGTTTGCTTGTTAAATGAGACGTGATGGTGCTTCTGCTAATTATGGAGCTTTGTAGAACTCTGTGGTCAGAAGACCTGGCCTATGTGGGGATTTCTGCTGATCTTGTGAGGAAGGGGCCTGCTGCACTTGGACTCAGGCATGTTTCCTTGAGAAAAGTAGAACAGCAGAGTGGTTTTGCTGTAAGTTCTTAAGAAAATGGACAAAAGTGAACACAAGGACTCTTAAATACTTCAAATAATTTGCTCTTGGGTTTATATAATATACATGTTTTGATTTTCACAAGCTAATAAAACAATACTTGAACACTTGGGAAGAAAGTGAAAGTGAAAAAAAAAGGCCATACTTAAAGTTATAAAAGAAATACCCGGGGCACCTGGGTGGCTCAGTTGTTAAGCATCTGCCTGCAGCTCAGATCATGATCTCAGCCAGAGTCTTGGGGTCAAGCCCCACGTAGCACTCCCTGCTCAGCGGAGAGCCTGCTTTTCCCTTTTCCTGTGCCTGCCACTCTGCCTGCTTGTGCTCTTTGTCAAATAAATAAATAAAATCTTAAGAAAAAAAAAATGAAAGAAAGAAATAACTCCCGCCCCACCCCCAAAAAACAAACCCATCCTGATTTTGATCAAAATGAGTAGGTTTTAACATGAAATAACTACAGAGAAAGCAAAAACTCACCGTAGAACTCCTATATAAGTTAACTGATTAAAGATGAACATTTTGAACTGTTTTTCAACTTCTGATATATTTTGTGGAAATGTATTAGTAAACATTGAATATATATTTGGTACTGGGATGCAATATTGACTAAATAGACTTTTATGAATATTTTTATTTCAAACATACCTTATTATAGCTGAAAAAATGAATAAATTTTCAAGATTATTTCCCAGCACCTTTTTTTTTTTTTTTTGGTAGAGAGTCCTTCCCCATTGTGTAGTCTGGCTCTTTCTTCAAAAATTGACCATATATACCTGGTTTTATTTTTAGGCTGTCTGTATGTATTTGCTTTTATGCCAGTACCATACTGTTGATGACTATAGCTTATAATACAATTTTAAATCAGGAAGTATATTACCTATGGCTTTGTTCTTAAGATTGCTTTGGCTGTTCAGAGTCTTTTGTGGTTCTGTGCAGATTTTCAGGATTGTTACTATTTCTATTAAAACTGCCATTGGAATTCCGGTAAGTGATCTATCAAATCAGTGTAATCCTTTAGATTGTATACATATTTTAACAATAATCCTACTAATACATGAACACAGAATATTTTAACATCTGTTTTCAAATTCTTTCATTAATGTCTGAATGTTTTTGGTGTACAAATGTTTTACCTTTTTGGTTCAATTTATTTCCGAGCATTTTATATTTGATACTGTAAATTTTTTTTAAATTGAGATAATTTCTAACAGGAAAAATTGATTGTGATTTTTGTAAATATAGTTTCACTGAGTTTGCTCAGTTTTTTTGGAGTCTTAGGTTTCTTTATATAGTACCTACAAAGATTATCAGTTTTCCTTCTCCAGTTTGGATGCCTTATTTCTCTTGCCTACACTTGGCTCGGCCTTTGAATACTACATTGAGTGGAAGTGGCAAGATTGTGGGTATCCTTGTTTTGTTCCTCAATTTTGGAGGGAAAGCTTTCAAATCATGACAGTATGTTGTTAGCTGTGGGCTGATCATATATTGGCTTATGTTATGTTGAGGTAGGTTCCCTGTACACCTACTTTGAGACTTTTGAATTTTGTCAAATGCTTTTTCTGTGTCTATTGAGAGGATCATGTTTTGTATTTTTATCCTTAATTTTCTTAATATGTTATACAACACAGAACCATTCTTGTCTTTATGGGATATATCTCCCTCAGTCATGGGTATATGATACTTTTATGGATTGTTGAACTTGGTTTGCTAATAGTTGGAGGATTTTTGCATTTGTGTTCATCAGGATATTGGTGTGTAATTTTCTCCTAAAGTCCTTGTTTAGTTTTGATATGAAGGTAATGCTGGCCTTATAAAATAAGATTGGAGATATTCTCTCCTGTTTTTTTTAGAGTTTGAGAAGGATGGGCATTAATCATTTAAGTATTTAATAATCCACTGAAGCCATCTGGTTTTGGACTTGGGTTTGCGATCCTTTTGATTACTGATGGATTCTCCTTACTGAAAATCATTGTTAAGATTTTCTGTTTCTGGGGCACCTGGGTGGCTCAGTGGGTTAAAGCCTCTGCTTTTAGCTCAGGTCATTATCCCCGGGTGCTGGGATTGAGCCCCGCATCGGGCTCTCTGCTCAGCAGGGAGCCTGCTTCCTCCTCTCTCTCTGCCTGCCTCTCTGCCTACTTGTGATCTCCATCTGTCAAATAAATAAAATCTTTAAAAAACAAAAGATTTTCTGTTTCTGATTCAGTCATGCATAAATTCATAGGAATATATAACCTACCATTTCTTTTAGGTTGTAGCATTTATTGGCATATAATTGTTCAAGGCGATGATCCATAGTCGTGTTATCATTTAACAGTTTTAGGTTATTTTGCTTACAATTGAGACTTCTCTTTTCTTGATAAGTGTAGTTAAAGGTTTTATATTCTACTTATTTTTTTTAAAAAACTAGTTCTTGAATTGATCTTTTCTATTGTCTCTGTACTCTATTTCACTTACTTCTATTCTGATCTGTGTTATTCCTTCAAATGTTGAGCTTACTCTGTTTCTCTTTCCTTGAGGTATAAAGTTAAGTAGTTATTCTTGTTTCCTTTTTAAAAAAATTTTTATTCTTGTTTTTTAATGTAGGAACGTAGAATCGGTTTTGCTATACTCCCTAAGTTGTATTTTGAAAAATGACTGCACTTGCTGTGGGACTCATGAATGCGTGCCCTGTTGGCTATCAGAGCTTCTAGATGTTTTGGGGCTCCATATGAAGGAGCTGAAAAATTTTGGGCATCCAGATATGTGTACAAGCTTCTTCCATGGAGATTCTGGTGACTATTTTATTGTTGGAGCAGTCCAGAGGGTGGGAGTGAGGGAAATGTCTACTGGCTTCCCAGTCTACAGAAAACAGTAGGCAGTCTGTAGGTGTGCTATATTAGAAGTCAGATCGTCCTTAGGCACAACTGGTAAAGTTTGCAGTTAATTCCTATCTTCCATCTTCCTTGAAATGAGTCCTTCCCTCCTCTGTTTTTTGTTTGATACTGATGGGGTTAACTGCAGTTGGTGCTTACCTGTACATGCCTGTTTAAAAAACAGCTGTTCAGTTTGCTACAGTGTAGTGTTCTGGGTCTTGTGACCACAAGCTTAGTAGTTGTTCAGAGTTCAATGTCTCAGGATACTGTCTGTCAGATGGGGTCTTAAAGATGTGTGATAAAAACCCTTGCTCATTAGGGAGAAGCTGTGAGTTGGGAGTATCCCCCCGATTGTATGATGCTTTGTTGGGTTGGGAATGATTTAGGGTTAGTTTCCAACTTTTCTGACTCCTTTGATATAAGCATTTTTCTTACTTGACCACTGTGTAGAAGTCACTCAACTGCATTCTAGATAGCTTTCAAAAGACATTGCTTCTGGTGTGGCTGTACATTTGGTACATCTGTGGGAGGAGGGAAATTCAGGAGTTTATTTTGCTGTCCTGTTTGACTCCGTCTGTGAGGATTGCACCCTAATGGGGGAGAGTCTGATCTTTCTGCCTTCCTCTTAAAAGACTCTTAGTGACTATGTCAGGCCCACAATGGTAATCCATAACAATCTCCCCATCTCACAATCATTAATTGAATCATAACTGCGAAGTCCCTTTGACATATAAATTACTGTACTCAGATTCTGGGAAAGAGGACACAGACATCTTGGAGGGGCCTTATTAATTCTACTACAGGAGATAAGGAGGAGAGAAGAGAGGTTGGCCATAGGGTAATGTCATAGAAGCCTTGTGAAGATCATGTTTCAAAATTGAGCATTTGCAGTAAATGCTGCATATTGATTGGTTTAAAAAATAGAACTGATTATAAGTCTTGGCAGTGTGAGCTTACCACTGTGGGATGACAGTGGTCAATAGGGAAGCCTGTGTGGATTTGGTTTACTAGAGAAAAGGAGGGCCTCCCTTTGGAGAAGCTTCCATGAGTATTGAGCAGAGATATGGACGGGGTGGGTGAAGGAGGTTATATATAAATTAAAACAGAGGAGGGTGGCTGGGTGGCTCAGTGGGTTAAAGCCTCTGCCTTCGGCTCAGGTCGTGGTCTCAGGGTCCTGGGATCGAGCCCTGCATCGGGCTCTCTGCTCGGCAGGGAGCCTGCTTCCCCCCTCTCTCTGCCTGCCTCTCTGCCTACTTGTGATCTCTGTCAAATAAATAAATAAAATCTTTAAAAAAAGTTAAAACAGAGGATATAACAAACTGATATTCTGACGGAATGATTTAGAGAGGGGGGCAAAAAGTGATGCCATATTGAGAGGTGATAGGGTATAATGTATTAATGGTTTGGAGTTGATCTTTACTAGGAAAATGGGTAGTTTATACACAGGGACAGGAAGGAATACTATGTGTATAAAGTTGAAAATAGATATAGTGAGAGGGTGTGAAGTTTGTCTACTCTTTCATTATTCTGATAGAGGAAGTAAATCATCAGCTGACAGGGAGGTAGGTGAGATGTGAAGGCTTGAGGAAAGAGAAAGTTGGGAATGCTAATTATTTGCTTTTATTCTTTTCTATCTAGCATAAAATAAAAAAAAAAAAAATTGTCCCAAGGGGAAAACAAATAGATCTGTTTTCCAGGGCTATTTCTGGGTATTTCTGGAATAGTGATTAAAAACTTGCCTTAAAAAATGTAGAAAACCTTTTTTATCCAGGGTTTAATTTGTCTTTGTGGAACTCATGTAGAAAATGTATAATATTGTCCTTTTATGGGGAGTTTAGTAAAAATTGGGCTGTTGTTACTAAAGTGATATAAAATTCAAATATGTAGAAGAAACACCTCTTAGTAGGATATGAAAAAAGTGGGAAATATGAAGGTTGAGGTTATAGATGACTTTCCCAATTAAATGATACTGAGAGGCCGTAGGTGTCAAGATGATATTGTGTATTTCACCTGCTGGGCTATTAATTCCACCCCCTCACCCATTTCTGCAGTCTGCTCTCCTTCCTTCTCTCATTTGAGTTTCCTCCTTTCTGGAACTTGACTTTCTTCCTATCTTGTTACATATCTTTTAGATAATGCCTAAATTATTACTTAGGGAACCTTTTCCTGTCTCCCTCACTCCCATACCCCCAAATAGATTAGGCCAGCTCCCTATAAGTTTCCTAGTGCCCTGTTCTGTTTTGTTTTTTTTCCCCCCTGCCCAGATCAAAATTAAAATGGAAAAATTACCTGGGAATTGGCATATAAAATGTTTAACTCCCCTGCTAGATTGGGTCCTGGGCAGTTATCTGAGTTGATAGCACCTTGCCTGGTATATTAGTCCCAAGTAAGTATTGGTTGAATGGAAAGGATAGCCCAGAGTGTGTGTGTATATAAATACACAATAAAAGTCTATTTAGTGGTTCTTCTAGACCACTTAGTGGAGATATGAACAATGTTTCCACTGTTGATTGATGTCCCTGTGCAAATGGCACCTCCTAAGAAGCCTTCACTGATAAACTCGTGTAAAATAACCTTCTCTATCATATACCTTGATTCTGTTTTACTTTTCTTGATTAGCTACCAGTTTTTTACATAATTGTATTTTTGGTAAGTACTTGTGGCTTCCTGATGATGGTATGTGAGTTCCATGAGTGCAGGATCTTTGTCTTTTAGCATCTGGACAACTTCATGGCTTACACTAAGTTCTTTTAGCACCTGGACAACTTCATGGCTTACACTAAGTTCTTAATACTGTCCAGTGAAAGAATTTCATATACATACCTATGTATATGTAGATAGGTAATAGTATGTTGATACTAATGTAAACGATGAGTTGAGATGGAGATAATATATATGTACATACTTCTGTATCTATAAATGCTTCCTGAAACCATTAAAAAATTCATCTGAAAATATGAGAAATATGGGGGAATATTTATGCCTAAATTTGGTGATTGGCAGCATTTTTGTAAATGTGAGCATCTCATGCTATGTTTCTAGAAATCAAATAGCAGACTTTTGTTAGGAACTTTAAAGGTCACCTAAAGTTGTGTTTTTGCAAAATTTAGTGGAACATGAAAGTGCTCATGATTGGATATCGATGGGATAGGATATAAAGTTACATTCTTTACATATGGTACGTACTTATGTCTAAATGTAGGTGTGTGTTAGTATGTAAAATGGAAAAACAAGTTGTACATGTGAATAATGAAATGTGTGTCTGGATTGGTATTAAAGCTCATTAAAAACCTATGGATATGAGTTAAGATAAATACTTGCATATTTGTTATTTACTTTTCTATGTAACTAGGTGCTTACTCTGGTTCTTAAGATCCTAAAATATATTTCTTAGGAATATTTAATGACCAATTAAGATGTTGCTACAGGAAAACTGGTAACTTGAAGAACAAAGAAACTCAGTAGTAAATGATGCTGTCTCCAGGAAAATGATGAAAATTTCAGATTGGTCTAGAGAATTCTCATTAGATAACATGAAATATTTTTGTGCAGCTTTATGAAATCGATTTTACTCAAAGGAGTTTTCAAACTGCATAAATCCATTTCTTGAGAATTGGTGTAGATCATATTCTGAAATGATATACAAACTGTATTTTAAAATCTCTTTACAGGCCTGGCCTTATTTCTAACAGTCCAGTTTTTAGGTTTTCCGAGAACTTTATTTTGAGAGAATTTTAGAAGGTAATTTGTTCTCATGAATATGTACATACATGAAATACACAGCAGGACTCAACCAGTGATAGGTGTCCTCTGTGGTAATATGTACTTTTTGGTTTGTATCATAAACTTTACTCAGGAGACAGTTAATATTCAACTATTATAATGGAGATTGAAAAAGCTGTATTATATTAAAAAGTGTTCTTTATCTAGAAAGGTTAAAAACAACGTTAAGGAAAAAAACAAATACTCAATGGGAAAAGAAAATCCTTTTGCTTAAGTCTCTAAGTACAGGATATAATAACCATAAAATTAAGGGAATATAATAGGAATTTCCTGCTGTAATACATATCCTGTACTCACACCCTACATGCAACAGAATAAATAAGACCTATACCTTACACTAAGTGCTAACAAGTGTGGGCTTTAAATGCTAAGTTGACCAGAAACATATCTAGAAGACAGAATTTTGTTAAGAGTGTCCTTTCTTCATATCCACGGCATTGGAATTTTTGGAAGTTTTACTGCTGTTTTTAGAGTTGCCCATTTGTTCTCCCTTATCTCTAGTGTACCAAAGGAGAGGGCTTTGATGGATGTTGACGTGGGCCTGGATTGAGTTAAGAGGTGGTCTGGAAGAGCCTCAGAATGAAGAGTCTTGGAAGAAACCTCACATTACATGGGGTTTTGAAAGTAAAAGTAGGAAGGGATAAGAAAAGGGCATCAATCGTTTAACAAATGGAAAACTGAGGAAGGGATAGAAATTAAAAGATCCTCAAGGGAACAGTGCACAGAAGAAGAAAATAGGAAGAAAAGTGAATCAGAAGGAAAGGATCTAAACATGAAGCTTGCGGGGTAGGAAGGAACTGACTTGACTGTTCACTGAGAGTAACTGCCTACCATCAGTTTGCCTCATGAGTGTTCACTGTTAACCACAGTAGCAAGTTGCATATCTCCATCACTAGTAAAACCATGATCTGTGCAGTGTGTATAGTACTCCAGACAAAGTAAATCCACAATCCTACTGTGTTGGGAGAGTTATCAAACACTTTGCAAATTCTGCTTCTCCCCATTTGTCTTATTTCTCCTGATTTTTGTTGTTGTTGTTGTTTTTCTCCTTCACACTTGTATTTTTTTTTCTTCTATTAATTCTTCTAGGTAGGCTCATAATGCCTTGTCATTTTTCTGGTCCCATTTTGGGCAGTTTTGGAAGTATTGGAAAAAGTATTGTGACCTTCTCTGGGACCTGCTTTGAGAAGAATTATCTCCTATACCCAGAAAGTAATTTCTTAGGTGTTACTCTGAAACTAATTTCTCTCCCTTCCTTTTTATTTATGGAGACTATTATATAAATGCTACACAAACTTGCTTTTTTCCTGTATTTCCCTTGATATAAAACTGCTGCATCAAATTTTAATTGGTAAATATCTTGACTTAGCTCTTACTCTCTTAAACGTGGACTTTAGGGGTATGGGGGAAATCTCATGACAGTTTATCTCCTGCCTTTTCCACCTTTATTAATGTTTCACATCAGTAAGCACCCCCAAGTGATATATATAACCTGCCAGTCTGTCCGTGTTGGTCCATAACTGGAGGACTTCATGTTGCCCTCGATGGCCACAGCATAAAATACCAGCTCCTTAGCAGGACCTGACATTATCTTTTACTGCTCAGACTGCAGTCTGCGGGGATCCGAGACTTGTGGTTTCCCTACTTGATATGTACATTTTTAACCTACCATCTCTCTGTTTGGTATAAACTTTCCACTTTATATTAAACAGAGAAAACACTTCTACTTTGGGCTTCACCACACTCTTCTCCTTTACTGAACCCCTGAATTCCTTATAATTTTCTCATGTATTAAAACCATTGAAATCTGTACCTTTGCACCCCAACATGTTTTAATATTGAAAATAGTACTTAATATGTATAAAGAGACAAATCAAAGTACAATTTTTTGAATGTTTCAAGTTTTTATTTAAATTTTAAATAGTGTTATATTAGTTTCAGGAGTAGAATTTAGTGATTCATATAAAGTACAAACTTCTGCATTCCATCTTTTGTTTGGTTTTGGACCTTAGATCTGTAAGATCTATAGAACTGAGTTGATGATCTGACTTCATTTATTGTTGGCTGCTCTTGTTTATCTGTGCTAGCCACCATTTTAGATTTCAGATTTTTTTTTTTTAGGATTTTATTTGTTTATTTGACAGAGGCACAGTGAGGGAGGGAACACAAGCAGGAGGAGTGGGAGAGGGAGCAGCAGGCTTCCTGCTGAGCAGGGAGTCGGATGCGGGGCTCAATCCCAAGACCCTGAGATCATGACTTGAGCCGAAGACAGAGCTTAACCACTGAGCCACCCAGGTGCCCCTTGTCACTTTTGTCAGGACCACTGGTATTACGTTGTAGAAGAGCAAAAAAAATGAGGTTATGGTTTTCTGGATTCTATTGTTAAACAGACTTCATCTTATTTCTTTAAATCTTTGCTCTAAGTTTTTGGTTGGGAAGTCTCTAATCTCTTTTCCAAGAAAGTTTCTTTCTTTCGAAGTTTCATAGGAAGGCATTACATTTTTTGAAAAATTATTTTTTTGTATCTTGTAAGATCATCTTGTGACTTCTGTTGCTAATTGTGAATTCCCATGGTAAACTTACTGATGTTGAGCTATCTTTGTGATTCTGGGATGAACAGTACTTAATAGTATTTTTTATATTATTGGACTTAGTTACCAGGTATTTTATGTGGGATTTTTTTCTGTTTATAAATGAAATTTTCTTATCTTTCTTATGTTGTCCTTACTTGATTTTCATAGAACACTGTATTTCATGAGATGGGTCATTTTTCCTCATTTATTCTCTGGAGTAATTTTTGTAAGAAACAAATTTAATCTTCAAATTTCTGATAGAACTTCCTAGTAAAACTACCTAAGCTTGGAGAATTTTTTTAAGGGGGTGGTGAGCTTAGGAGAATGGCATTTTGGTGGTTATTAAATTAACATTATAATTTCTGTGATGGTTATTGAATTATCTAGGCTTTCTTCTTTGAGCCCATTTGACACATTATGTTTTTAGAAATAGACCTGTTTTATTGATATAATTACTTATTGGCATACTGATTAAATATCTGTAAGAGACTATTTGTTTACAGACTCCAGATTTTCTTTGGATACCTGTTTATTCATGTCCTATGCCCTTTTAAAACATTGGGCTGGTTTTTTCATTGTTCTCAGTTTTTAAATATTTTAAATATCTCTGGATATTTAACCCCTTACTAGGTAACTTGCAGACATTTTCTCTCCTCTCATGGATTGCCTTTTCACTTTTATCGTGTCCTCTAATACAGAAGTTTAATTTTAATGTGGCCTAGTGTACCTATTTCTTATTTTATTGCCTGTGCTTTTGGCATTAAATCCAATAAATCATTGCCAAAGTGAATGTCATATAAAGTTGTCCTCTTAGAGTTTTACAATTTTTATTTTTATAGGTAGGTCTTCATTTCATTTAGAGTTTTTGTGTACGGTGTTAAGTAAAACCCAACTTGATTCTTTTGCATGTGGATATCCAGTTTTCCCAGTGCTATTTGTTGAAAGGTTGTCATTTCCCATTGAATAGTTTTTGCTTCCTTGTGAAAAATTAATTTTATATAAGCAGGGGTCTATTTCTGGGCACTCTGCTGTATTCTATTGGTCTATATGTCTTTATGCTAGGACCATACTTATTTAATGACTGTAGTCTTACAGTAAGTTTTGAAATAATTATGTCCAACATTTTTTATTAAAGAATGTTTTGGCTACTTAGACTAATAAACCACTCTCTAATATTACAGCATGAACCATTTTCTCTTTCATTCTTCTGTCTTCATTTTGAGGCACAGTGCCTCAAACCTAGTAGGTATTCAATACATATTAATGTGAGAATTTAAAAAATTAGGGGATTGCTTGGTAATATAAGATTTGGAATGTTCTTACAGAAAAAGGAAATTGTTTTCCTTATATACTCTAGAATAGAAAACTGGACTTAATGTGAAAACTTTATAGAGGAATACTAGCAAATTTTTTCTTATTCTTACTCAGTTCATACTTGTTTCTTAAGAATCATGTCTTAAGATATGAACTGCTATTTTTACACGTGTTGTATAGTTACAAAAACAGTGTAGATTGGAATCTAATTGCAAATGTCCGCAAGAATAAAAAAAAAAAAAAAAAAGATGAGGCCAACAGGGGACCCCGAATGAGACTGGATAGAGTATATTAAAAAAAAAAAAAAAGGTTCTGTTCATCCAGAATCAAATAATGACATAAATTTCAATCACATTTTAGTCTTGCAACCTTTTATGTTACTTTGTGTAGTATAGGCATTAACATCCAGGTGGTAGCTTAGCAGCTGATGGCCAAAATAAAACTGACTTCTTTGGTAGATCTAAGAAGTTTGAATCCTGTTTGAAGCTCTCTTTTACTTCAGAAAAACTAGAGAGTGATGGAAAAAGTATGGTGAACTGTTTTGAGAATACATTTTCTAATGAAGGAATATGGATTTTAAAATCTTAGAATTATATTCACATCTTTTCATACCCTATGTATATTTTGTTAAGCAGAAGGATGACTTAATAAAGTGATTTTTGTGTGTATCTAAATTAAATAATACTCATCCATGGTAGGTATCCATATGCTTGTTTGGTTAAATTGGGAACTCTTATTTATTTATTTGGTTACATTCATCAAAGGAGCACGAGTGAGATTTGAAAGGCTGAAGTGAAACAGAAGCCATTTTTCGTCTAAGGCCTTTGCTGTCAGACTAGGTGACCAACAGACAGATGATGCCTGGTGGGTTCCACCCTGTCCTTCCCATCTTAGTCCACCATCTTGCTCATCCTCATGATGGCTAGTCATCAGTGCTGTTTAGCATCATCAGTCTTGGTTCAGCAGATCCCCTGAGGCAGTGGTTACACAGGAGCACCTGTTGGTCACAGACCTTTCCTCAAAGTCCCCCTTTGGTGTCCAGGTGGGTTTGATTTGTCAGATTGACAACTTTATGGTGACTCCTCTTTTCCTTCTCCCCATCCTTTAGTCTGTGCCTTCCCCAGCAATTCTGACAGCTGTGTAAGTTCGGATTCCTTTGTGACAAGGGGTTAGATCACTTACAATACTCCTGCTCCCCAGACTAACAAATACTATAATTCAGGTGTGGAGGTATGTCCACACTTTCTCTACCTATCTAAGGTACAGCCAGCTCTTCCTGAGTGGTGAGCCCTGCTAAATTTTCTTACCTTGTTTATAAAAGAATACATTTTTAGAAGACACATAACTCTTTCACAAAAATATCCTGTGGTGTTTGGTGCCAGAATTACTTGATTTTGTAATACAGCTTCCTTATTGTTTCACAAAGTATTGCCACAAGAACTAGAAGGAAAGTTTTGCTTTCAAGTGGTTCCCACAGGGTTGTGGTTTATTGGTCTGCTGCCTAGAACTTTGAAGTCCTATATAACGACATAAAAAAGATTACTAGCTATGTAATATTAAAGTTGGCATGTTTAGGAACAACCTTTGTTACAGAGAATACTCCCGATCCAAGTGAGTTTTGTGTAATCCATCCCTTCGAACTCCATGTCCTTTTAACATGTACTTAAACTTTATAGATTTTAATACATAAAAATAGTGACACATGATTTTAAAGTTGTTTCATTTTATGGACATGATTTTTTTGGACCTCAGTATCTTGAGAGTATTTTAAATTATGAGGTAGGAATGTGACTTTGGCATTATCTGGCCAATTTGAGGAGGCCATTTCATATGTAGTTGAGTAAACTTTTTTTTTTTTTTTTTTTGGTTCTTTTTTTTTAAGGACTAGTGGAAATCTGTTTTTTCCCCTGAGAATATCTTGGATAAGGGTGTGTCAGTGAAACTTAATGTGTACCATCAAATGCCAAGATGGCCATACGTTTCATAAACCTGACAGTAGGTAGTCTGAAATATTAAAAGAGGGGTAGTTCTCTGCTCAAAGTATTGTCTAGATTCTATATCAAATCATAATCCGTAGATTTTGCCTTGTGCTAATCACAGAATAGCTCAAATGACCAACCATCGAGTACATAAAAAATAGAAGCTGTGCTACCTGTATGTATTAAGAGAGACAAATAGAGAGATCTATCTGTGTTACGTGTACCCGCATGATAGATACACTTGTATGAAGGCAGTCAATAACAACTAAAAGTAGGCAGGAAGTAGAAGAGATTCAGCCCTTGAAGGGAATCAACCCTGGGTAAGATCCACATTTACATGCAGTGCCACTTAATTATCTACCAACTCTAAATGTACTTTTCACTGTTATGCTACATCCCATGGGCATCCCTCCTTTGTGAAGACAGTTTTAGTTTGCTCAGTGGAGGGTGCTGAAGGGACTCTGTGGGAGGAAGGTGTTTCTCTTCCTGATCCTGGTATGCTTGCATTCCTGCTGGCTCCACAGTGGCCGTTAGCATGTGTGCCTGCAGCCCTGAGCGTTACTGATTCCCTAGCAAATTTCTGTTGGTAGTTGGGGCCCTCATTCCCTGCCTGCCAGCTTTGTTTGCTGACATCCTAGTGGAGGTTTTCCCATTGGCCAGCCCCAGCGTGTGGTTCTGTGCCTGCCAGCCTTACTTCCCCAGCCCAGCAGTCGGCTCCATCTTGGTGGTCCCGTGTGCCATGCTCTGTTGATCAGCCTTCAGTTCCTGGTCATCTAGTCATAGCCCATGGTTTCTGGCATCCCAGCCTTGGCTTGCTGATGGTGCACTATCTCTAACCCAGATCAGGCTGCTAAACTTCTTGACCATCCAGTGGGCTGCAGCCAGACCTTTTTAAATGAGGTTTGAATTTCAGCTTTGGAGAGTGGGGGCCCGTGCTTTTTGTTTGCTCCTGCCTTGGGTTTATTTCCTCATGTTTTTTTCAGTTTTATTCATTGTTAGTAAAGTATCATATATAATTAATACTTTATATTAAACCTTTCCTGTTCAAATTATGTGTAGTGTACAAGTCCTTACTGAAGAGTGAACGATATAGTCCTTGTTGTTTACCCTGAGGCCACTTCTTCATCCTGTAGTGGCAAGGAAGAAAGCTACAATTTTTGTCCTGAGAAACCAGGGCCTGGAACATGGGGCTCTCAGGGCACTTGGGAACTGATGGAGTTTAGAAAGGCCACAGAGGAGGGGGCGGGACCATATATACATATAACAGCTTAAAGCCTTTGCTGACTCCAGAACTGTGTATACATGGGGCCGTATTCCAAGGGACCTAGGGGGGAAAACATAAACTGGAACACTGAAAGATGACCAGACACTTAAGCAGGCGCTCACCCCAGAGAAGACAGAGTTATTTGGGGGTTGGAGTCCTGCCATGTTAAAGGGAGATAGTAAATACCTTTGGATTTTCATTAATACTCCGGAAGGACCACATCTTAGGAGTAGAGCAACAATCACCACCCTTCCGAGGAAGATGAAAGAATCTATAGTCTGTAACACATGTCTACAGTGCGCACTATATAGTTCAAAATTACTCTATGTTCAAAAAAAAAAAAGGTGATTCATATTAAGAGAATCAGTCAATTAGAAAAAGACCCAGATGTTGGAAACAGTAGTATAGGATTTCAAAATAATAATGTTGAAAAAAAAAATAAAACGACTCTATAAGAAAATCTTGAATAATAGATGAGATATGATGAATTTCAAGACAAATACAGAAATTACAAAAGAGAATACAGTGAAAACTGAGGACTGAAAAAACATCCAGGATAAAATTTTATTGAAATCTATGGGCTCTCGTCAACAGTGAACTGAAGAACGGAGTGAACTTGATAACAGAATGTGTTCTATGGTACAGGGGTGGAAGCTGCCCGTCTTGTTATGGCCTGGGCACGAACCTCAAACCTAGCACTTCTATTTTACTGGGTAAGTCAGAGCAGTTAGAAGACAGCCAATGTATTTACAGAGAGGCAAAGCCAGACTTTGCTCCCCCAATAATTTGTGGCTGTCAATCTATCGCAGTCATCCTGTCGTAGGAGTAAGAAATGGGGAAGACAGCTGAGTTTCTGTTAGTTTCAGCAACTTACGCATTGTGTTTAGTCAGTTGAGATACTTCTTGGAGTCTTGGTATTCTTGTCCATGAAAGGGGAAAATACTGAAAAGTAAACGTCTAGAAGTAGTATACAATTTATGAAAGCTACATATTATGAGCAATTCCATTGTTTGTTGGTTCAATTGCTTCAGTCCCTACTAAAGTTCACATGTAAATGTGGTTAATTATGTAAGCTTTTTCCTTTGTTCCATAATTTTGAGATGGACTTGGAAGTAATGTAGAGTTTATTCTGTGAAACTTTTTTCCTGGTTTCAATTTTACTTTAATATTGACAATAGATAACAGTATTTAAGTTGTTGAACCAGCCATTATAACTGTGGTCAGGAATTTTGATCTAAGACTATTAAGGAATATAAACATAATAGAGGCAGTAGTACTGCCTTGAGATCATCACAGTGAACACAAATCTTGGTACGGTAACAGTAAATCAATCTGGACCTCGAGCAGGTGCCTACTCAGGTCACTTTTCCTGTGGGTATTCATTCTCTTTGCTGGGCTCGCCTGCCTTGCCATTCTGGCATCCTAATATACCTTTCCTATTCAAGCCTGCTTGCCGGTATTAGAAGGAATCAGAAACAACGGTGACATTGGGAGTCGAAAATGCCTTACCTCTATTTCTAATTCTATGTCCTTGAATAGCTATAGGTATAGTTTTTAGTTTCTCTGGGCCTATATTCACACCTGTAAATATTAAGGTTTGGACTAAATGTCTAAAATCTCTTTTGACTCTGATTTTATGGTTCAGAAACGGGTAAAGGGCTAGGCATGGCAGTAATTACCTATTAAGAAAAACTGACTAGAGGTTGAAAAGATGCCCAGCGTTCATTTGGTTGGTGACAGAAGCCCAAGTTGGTATGAAGTATTAACACCACCCAAACACACGGAGCTGACGGAATGACGCAGTCGAGGTAAATGAGAAGTTGGAGTAGTAGAGACTTTGTCAGGTGAATCATGACAAGGGCGCTCCAGCTTGTGTTAGAGAATAAACAGTTGCTTTGAACTAGATTTCACGCTTTATTTCAGACCGTTAATTTCAAAGACTTATTTCAGTGACGGAAATACTGGTCTCAGGAAACTCTAGTGATAACTGATCTTCTAGCTTACAGAATTAAAACGAATTTAGCCCATGTTTCTATTCATTGTTAGATTTGTTAAAATAGCAATTAAATATTAAAATGAATTGTTAACTGAACAAAAAAAGTAAATCCCTGTTGCTTGATTTAGAGTCGCTTGCCCTTTTCTTTGATTGCAGTTCTCCTTTGGGTGTCTGTTGTGTGTCAGCTTGTTTTCCTGCAGCATGTATTGTCATCTATGCTTTACTGCTCCGTTAGCTGGGAGTCTGTATAGAGTGGAGATTGACCAGGGAGAAGTGTACGTGTGTTTTTAAGATTATTGGAGACGGTCATTTGAAACTGATAGAAAATGTCCTCATCTGTCTCACCCTACAATATACTTAACTGGTTAAATTAACACACCATTACCCATTCATACAAAAGGAAAGTGAAACTACTAGTTCACAGAGTACACACTTTATGGATGCAGAATAAATAGTATGTGATACATTCCTGTTTTGTAATTAAGAAGTTAAAGTATGGGGCGCCTAGGTGGCTCAGTGTGTTAAAGCCTCTGCCTTCGGCTCAGGTCATGATCCCAGGGACCTGAGATCAGGCCACAAATCAGGCTCTCTGCCCAGCAGGGAACCTGCTTCCCCCCCTTCTTGTGATCACGCCTACTTGTGATCTCTGTCAAATAAATAAATAAAATCTTTAAAAAAAAAAAAGTTAAGGTACTTGCACAGGGTCGAAATCTGTTAAATGAGAAACACAAGATCCAAATTGCAGCATCATTATAATAACCTGTTGGGTTTCCTGAAATTGATAGTTAAAACAACGTCATGCTTTATTCTACTACATCCTGCTTATAAAAAGTATAATTACTTATACAAATATCTTTTCAATAAGATTGGCAGCATAGTGTGAGGACTGGAGTATTTCCTTAGCTAGTTAGTTGGAAGTATATTCAGTAGTTCAGTTTTTATTAGCATATTGTCTGTCTTTTTATTAGCATATTGTCTGTCTTTTTATCTCTGGTTTTCATCTTTTTGGTTTAACTTTGTGGGTTAGTCCTGATGTTGAGTATGTTTTAGATATACATGCCTTAGGGGAATAAGTGTATTTGAAATGGAAGAAAATAGGATGACTAACTCCATTATTTTCTGATAGAATTCATTGAAGGAGGTTCAGGAAACACCCTATTTGTGTTTAATGATACTAAATTCCTTTCTTGGGAACACACCTTTTTCTTAACCATAATGGTCTGCAGGGTAATGAGAAAACTGCAAGGAATAAATGTTTTATCCTCCAATTCTAAGAATAACTAAAACTTCTAAAATGCTTTGGTCAGGGTTTTTTTTTTTTTCCTTAAGGTAATTGGAAGTTTCTTTAGATGTTAAAAAAATTGTCCAAAGCCTGCCTTAATCTGATGAAGATAGGTTACATCATTGGTGCAGTCTGTGTGTTCCCTACCACAAAATATTAAATGGAATTAAGAGTATAAGGAAGTTAAACTTTTTCCCTTTCATTACAAATAGGCTAGTCTACTTGCCTACCTGATTTCGATGTATTTGGGAATGCATAAATGCCCTTTGTTTTCAACCTTCCTCTAAATCATGTTACATCATGTCCTGGTGGTCTATAAAGCAGTATAATAATATGTGAAAAAATCTTAAAATGTAGCACTCAATATACAGTTCAGTAAATTTTACTTTTTTTTTTTTAAGCTTTTTAAATCAACAGAATAGGAATCATACTTTTTTTTTTTTTTAAGATTTTATTTATTTATTTGACGGACAGAGATCACAAGTAGGCAGAGAGGCAGGCAGAGAGAGAGAGGGGGAAGCAGGCTCCCTGCTGAGCAGAGAGCCCAGTATGGGCTTTGATCCCAGGGCCCCAAGACCATGACCTGAGCCTAAGGCAGAGGCTTAACCCACTGAGCCACCCAGGTGCCCTAAATTTTACTTTTTATATTCACCATGGCTTTATTTATTCAGGTGAAGGGATTTATTAACTTTTATTTCTAAAAGGAACATCTTTTCTCACATAATTTTTCAAGAGGAGTTGTAACTATCAAGTTGTATAATTAAAATGTCCTCTTATTTTCAGTAAGACATGGTAGAAGCTTAATTTACTAAAAAAAAAAAAAAAATTTATTCTCATCCAATGTAAATGATAAACAGCATAATTATATACTCCTCCTACTCCCAGGGTAGCTGCTTGCTTCTTGATTCTATTTTCTGGAAGATAAAACAGTGATGGCATTTAAAGTGGTATTAAGGTTTGGTAGTACTGTTTAGTATGCACCCAGGTAAAGTAAAGCCTGAGAAGGCAGGAACAGAAACAAACCAGGAGACCCCAATTAGAGTTCTCAGTTTCCCTTCTGTAATTGACATCATAAGTGCTAGGCTAGAAACAGGATGATATATTTGTTAATGCTGTTGTTAATACACTGAAGCCAACCATGAGGACTATCACAGTAATAAAAATCCACAAATTTTGAAATTATGCTGTTGGGTTTGAATATTGGTTCTTAATCTCTCAATCTGTGTCCATACCTCATTTTCTTTGTGGTTAAATAGATAGTACTTAAATCCCTATCTCAAAGGGAACTTTGAGCTAACCCATGTGAAATTTTCTAGTGCTTCATGTTAGAAGTGAATGCCTGCTGTTAGGTGCAGAGATTCCTGAAACTCATAGCCTGAAATAACAATTATTTATTCTTGCTTGCCTGTCTGCAGATAGGCTATTGGTTGATCTAGGCTGGGCTTGACTGGATTGTTGTTGTCATGTCTGGTATTTACATGTGGTTCCTTGCTTGAGGGCTGTAATCAGGTTTGTTCTACGTGTGTTTCTTGAGCCCAGGCTGGGGGCGGGGGGCAGCAGCTATCTTGGAGAACTTCGTATAGCACTGGCAGAAATTAGATGAGAAGTGGAAAGATGTGATTCTTCATAAGCAGTAGGCACGCACCTATCACAATGACATTTCCACTCCTACTCCCTTGGACAAAGGAAGCCATATGACCAATCACTGAATCAGTGCAGTGAGCCGGACACTTCACACTTGAGATGGCTGCAAAGGGATGTGTACAGGGACAAGAAAAAATTATGACCAATACTTAGGTCTTCAGTAGTCAACAAATACTAGATGCTGTTTCAGCCTTTCTTTTAAAAATTATTTTTAACTTCTTTAATTTTTCTTCTTACCATAAACTTTTTTGCTTGAACAAAATAGGTGCTGAACTGTAACATTCTTGTGGTATTAGCAGCTTTACAAGTCTGACTAGTCACGTATCTTTTTTGCTGCTGACACAAGTGCTTTTTCTCATACTGGGGCGTAATTTCATCCTTTAGATCACAGCTTAAGTATCAACTCCTTATGAAGCCTTCCTGTCTGTTTTCTCCTTATTTTCTAATTCCCTTTCTAACTTCCTTTACTTTGATCTGTAATAATTTGGTTTGTGTACTTGTTTGTTTCCTTAATTCCCTGAAATTACATTGTCCATGAAGTCAGGGACTTTGTCTTGTTCATTGTGTTTGCTTCAGAGATCTTGGTTGGTTTTGATAACTGACCATCAGGGCCATTTTTCACTTGCTGTGCTTTAAAGTATTCCTTTTATATTTTAAGTTCACCAACAAAGAATGAACCTCTAGAACCTTAGGCCCCCATGCTTCACCCCAATACAGCAGAACCATTGCCCTGCGCATTCCTGCTACCTGTGACCATGCTATGAAGCCCTGAGTGTGCTGCATCATTTTTAAATCTTGTAAGTGATAAACCTTTATTTTCCCCCCAACTGTCCTGATGGTTGTTGCTGGAGGGCGTCTTGGAATTATAGTAAGAACCTCCAGGGTTGGTCCAGTCATAACACTTTTGGAGACAGGAGATGCCTATGAGAGGCTTCCTGGGGCCCAGGTGAGTGTCTCTGGATATTGGTAGCTGATAGCATTACTGTCAGTAGCCTGAGACTGGCACAAAACAGAAAGAATAATAAAATTGAAAGAAACTATAGAAGTTTATATTTTTAGTTGAAATGAATTATCTTTACTCTTGTCTCATGTTGGTACAGCAGTTTACTATAAGCATTTATTAAACAACACATTAGAATACTGAAATATACTGTGGGCTCTGAGGAAGCATTTCTATACGGAAGTGAATTTAGCAACACCTTAGCAAAACCTTTATATCTCAATGCAAAGGATTCAAGGAAATAAATTGCATTCTGGAAAGAAATAACCTGTCTCTAGCAGCAGTTGCTTATACTTTTAGAAGGTGGATTTCTGATATATAAAATGGGCTAATTCTACATGCTTTATAAGTCCTCCAGGCCTGCGAATGACCTTATAGTTTCCAAACTGTAGACTTGAGAGTTGAGTGCTGCCTGCAAATGTGTGGGTCTCTCCTACATTTTCTTATAATGGAAATTTTTTTGGCAATAAAAGAAAAAAAAATGTTCTTTAACAACAAAAGATTCAGCAATACTGGGTTCTTTGTATTCCTTTGTGCTATATTGTCCTAGAGATGACATGTTCATACACTGTATGCCCTTTAATACTCATTTATAATTACTGTTCTGCTTAAATCAAATAAGAGGATACAATATACTTGTCTTTTTTTTTTGTAAAGACTTCATTTATGAGAGAGAGAGCGAGCGAGCACATGAGCAGGGTGAAGGATAGAGGGAGAAGCAGATTCCCTGCTAAGGAGGGAGCATGATGTGGAACTCAGTCCCAGGACCGTTGGATTATGACCTGAGCTAAAGGCAGATGCTTAACTGACTGGGCGCCACCCAGGCACCACCCAGGTGCCCATACTGGTCTTGTCTATTAACTTTTGTATGTAGTTACTTTTATTGGTTACTGTCTATTTTTTTAGGTTAGCCTCAAAAACTCTCTTTGGCGTTTCTTCCAGATCATGCTGGCTAGTAAAACATTGTATTACTGTTTGCTTCCATGGAATGTTATACTTCATTTCTGAAGGAGTATTTTGTTAGATATAAAATTCTTGGTTGACAGTCTTTTTCCTTTCAGTGCTTAGAGTATGTTCTGTCACTGCTTTCAGGGAGTTCATCAGACATGGTTTCTTTGGCTCATTAAACATGTTTAAAATAACTTGAATCTTTATCTAGTAAGTCCGAAGTCTTGTCTGTCTCAGGACAGTTGTATGATTTTTTCTTCACTTATGCTCTTGTTTCTTGGCATGTCTCCCAATTATTATTAAAAACTGGCCATTTTTAGTAGTACGACAATACGGAAATCTGACCCATCCCCCTAGAGTTTGCTGTTGAAAATGCTTGTTTCTACCATGGATTTGTTAAATGACTTACCTTAATTTTGTAGTACATATATTCTTCTCTACTATGTCATATGTAGCCAGTGAAGTCTCTGCTGGGATAGTTCAGTGGTCAGTTAATGGGAAGAGATTTCTGTAAGTACCTGGAACAAACCATGTTCCCTACTTTGCCCGGTGTCTTTGGGTGTAGAGGCACATTTGCTGTGCTCAGGAAAACAGTTCACAATTCTGGCTTTGTTCTCACTTCCTGCTTGTGAAGCACAAGATGAGTCTGAATTAAGAGCACAGGACCTTCTCAGATCTTTTGTGGGCTTGTGGTCAGCCCTATGCATGTTCATGGTCTTTACTAGATACCTAGGAATAGCATTTGAGCTTTTCAGAGCCTTATCTGTGTATCTCATTCTTTAGCTTTTCCTTTTAATGGTTCAGGTTAGCTTATTTTTTGCCTTAGTGTTACCACCAAATTAGGCAGCTGCTGCTGTAAACAATTACTGTTTACTTTTTAGCACATGCTTGCAGGGAACACTCACTTGGAAGTCTTACTTAAGTCAAAAAACGAAACAAAACAAACAAACCTTGAAAGTTGGATTTTTTGTGGGACTTGTGGACAGGCGAAGGGATGAAACTCTGACAGCTACTTGGAGATTAGGATTTGGAGAAGCTCCAGTTTTGTTCTGTGTTACTCAGTGGTTGCTAGGCTTCTGTTTTTCACTGTGGATGTAGGCTGTTGGTTTTCAAGATGACCATGATAGAGTAAACTGTGAGGTTGGGTTTGGGCAGAGAGGCAGGCAGAGGGAGAGGGGGAAGCAGGCTCTCCGATGAGCAGAGAGACCGATGTGGGACTCGATCCCAGGACCCTGAGATCATGACCTGAGCTGAAGGCAGAGGCTTAACCCACTGAGCCACCCAGGCTCATTTTAACAGGGTAGGTTAAAAATGGCACACCATTCACTTTCTGTTCATTTGTTTTCTTTCTTTTTTTTTTTTTTAACCAGGCTTCAGCGTTAGCTACAGGAACAAACATTCCATAGACTTCACATGGCTTTGATTAATTTCCAGAGTTCTGAAAAAGTTTATTTTTGTAATATCTTTCAATGTTCTTGTTGCTTTTATGGAGAAAAGAATTATGGTGTCCTCAACAACTGTATTTACTTGATTTAGTGCCCTTAATAAATAACAATATTACTTGATTTTTTACCTGACTGTTGTCTCAGATGTCTGAGTTTAAGAATGTCAAGTCAAATATGCAAGAGCTAAATATACCAAGGTTGATTCTTGACCATATACTTTTTATTTGACATATCCATCATGTTACTTATTAACTATATTTTGATACTAAACACACATCCTTTAAATGTCTTTTCTTTTAAGTTGGAAATCTATCTCTCTAAAATGTACCTCTGTGCTGGTTTTGCCTTTTAATTGCCATTAAGGAGATCTGATTTGCCTGATTCAGTGGGGTGGGGATTTTGAGTGTATTCTGTAGAAAAAGAGTGAGTGAAAATGCTGAACTTGGAAAGGTAAAATCATAATTTTCTAACCTGTGTTCCATGGAATATTCTTTAAGATAAGTAAGTTTTTGGGAAAAGGCCTCATGGTAAAATATATTTGGGAAATAATAGAAACAATATCCCCTACCTGAATATTTAAAATGGGTATTAGTAACCAAAGACTGTCAAGAAGTTGCTGAAGTTTAAGGTAGCATTTCCCAAACTTACTTGCCTAAGGAGCATTTTCTGTGAGTAATATCCTGAGAAACAAGTACATTTCTGCACAAGAAACCAGTACACCTCTAAACAATAATATTCACTTACGTTAACGTTATATTTCAACTGAAGTTACAGAGAAGATATGCATTGGTGAGTAGTGGTGACAAGTTGAGATAAAGGCAATCTTTGCTGGAGAAAAGAAATGTACTTAGTTTGGCTAAGCTATTCATTAACCATACTTTTTCTGTAATGAAAAGTTAACAAATTGACAGAACTAAACTTTTATTTGTGCTATATAGAACTTTAAGAATGCAGTGAATTGGTTCTTCTTCACATAGTTCTAAACATATAGAAATTTTTAATGTGTGTATATATGCGATGGATTAGTGCATTTTCTTGTCTTTAAGGTAATATGATTTCATATTGGAAGAAAGAAAGCTACAGGAAACTGAAATAGAATTTTAAGCTCCTGATTCTTGGTGATGGACAATTTAGAAGTTTGTAAATTTAGGGAAAGCTACTGAAACCTTTTGAAATAGGCAAGAATATTTTCTGGTCTAATCTGTTTGAAAATCCCAGAGTTTATACTTGTAGCTTATACTTGTAGCAATCCTTATACTTGTAGCTTACATCATGGTTTCTAGATACTTGACCTTTATATGTCTTTCCGTGATTCTAAGCAAATGGGAATTAAATTTTATTTAGGCCTTTGGTTTTTAATAACTGAAGAGCTTCTTTTAAGCTTAATCTGACCGTAAAATCCCTGGCTTTTCTTGTCTGTGTGCCTACATAGACGTATGTGGAATTTTTAGTAGTTTTGGATTCTATGCAGTTTACAAATGAGAAAAAAGATTGGGCACAATGTGAAGCAGTACCTCTAAGGAGTTAATTTTCCACTTAAGTGTAATACCTGCAAATTGAAGTGAATGTATTGTTTTTTTTTTTTTCAATCAAATATTAAGTATATACAATCTGAGGATCTGACAATATTCTGAAAGCAGAATGCATGAATTTTTAAGGAATATTAACCCTTCTCAAAGTCATCCAAAAAATAGGAAAAGGAAATATTCCAAACACATTTATGAGACTAGAATTATTCTGATACAGAAACCAAAGATGCCATAAGAAAATCAAATTGCAGGCCACTATCTCTAATGAACATAAACTCAAAAATTCTGAACAAAACATTACCAAACTGAATGTAGAAACATATTGAAAGGATTCTTCACCACAGTCATGGAGTGTTTATTCCAATGATGGAAGAAAGGGTCACCATCTATGATTGAGTCTGTGTGATATAACACCTTAACAAAATGAAGTATAAAAATCTTGATCAACCTCCATTTTTAATAGTCAACAAAATAGAGGGTTTATAGAGGAGATATACTTCAACATAATAAAGGCTATAGATGACAAGCCCAGATAAATCATACTCAGTGATGAAAAGCTGAAAGCCTTTCCTTTAAGATCAGAAAAAAAAAAAACAAAAAACAACAAGGATGCTCACTATCCCCACTTTCATGCAACTTAATTTTGGAAGGTCTAGCCAGAGCAATTAGGCAAAAAGCGGGGTGGGGGGGAACCAATTGTAAAGGAAGAAAATAATTCACTATTTGCAGATGACAATGGTATATGTAATAAACCCTAAAGGGTCTACTGAAACAGAATGAATACATTCAATATTTACAGAATTCACAATCAAAACACAGGGACTTGGTTTCTATACACTAATAACAGAGAAAATTCCATGTACAATTGCATAAAAAAGAATAAAATATGTAGGAACAATTTAACCAATGAAGTGAAAGACGTATATGTTGAAAACTAGGATAAAAAAAGAGATTGAAGGAGGGGGGAGGAGTCAAGATAGCGGAGAAGTAGCAGGCTGAGACTACATCAGGTAGCATGAGATCAGCTAAATAGCTTATCAAATCATTGCAAACACCTACAAATCCAACAGGAGGTCGAAGAGAAGAAAAGCAACGATTCTAGAAACAGAAAGTTGACCACTTTCTGAAAGGTAGGACCAGTGGAGAAGTGAATCCAAAGTGACAGGAAGATAGACTGCGGGGGGAGGGGCCAGCTCCCAGTAAGTGGCAGAACAACAGACCACAAAATCAGGACTTTTAAAAGTCTGCTCCACTGAGGGACATTGCTCCAGAGGCTAAACCGGGGTGAAGCCCACGTGGGGTCAGTGTGGCCCCAGGTCCCCGGGGTCACAGAAGGATCGGGGGTGTCTGAGTGTTGCAGAGCTCGCAGGTATTAAAGCGGGGAAGCCAGCTACAGAGACAGAGCCAAGGAGTGAGCTCTCAGCTCAGCGTTACCTTGAACCGTTCACAGGCTGGGTAGCTCGGAGCACAGCCAGAGGCCAGGGAGACGGGAGTGATTGAGTACTTTTCTCGGAGGGTGCACTGAGGAGTGGGGTCCCGAGCTCTCGGCTCCTCCAGGCCAGAGGTTGGGAGGCTGCCATTTTCATTCCCGTCCTCTGGAACTCAACAGAAAGCATTCAAGGAACAAAAGTTCCTGAAAGCGAACCCGAGCAGATTACTTAGCCTGGCCCCTGGTAAGGGTGGTGCAATTCAAACTCGGGCAAAGACACTTGAGAATCACGATAACCAGCCCCTTCCCCAGAAGATCAACAAGAAATCCAGCCAAGACCAAGTTCACTTACCAGTGAGAACAGCGGAATTTCAGAGGAGGAGAAAGCAAAGCATGGAATTCATGGCTTTCTCCCCATGATTCTTTAGTCTTGCAGTTAATTTAATCTTTTTTTAATTTTATTTTTTTTCTTCTATTTTTTTTAACTTTTACCCTTTCCTCTTTTAACGTTTTTTATGGCGAAGGGAACAAGCATCAAAATCCAGGAGGTGCAGAGCACACCCCTCAAAAACAGTAAGAATAGGTCCACATCCCGTCACCTAATAGTAAAATTTACAAGTCTTAGCAACAAAGAGAAAATCCTGAAAGCAGCCCGGGAAAAAAAGTCTGTAACATACAATGGTAAAAATATTAGATTGGCAGCAGACTTATCCACAGAGACCTGGCAGGCCAGAAAGGACTGGCATGATATATTCAGAGCACTAAACGAGAAAAACATGCAGCCAAGAATACTATATCCAGCTAGGCTATCATTGAAAATAGAAGGAGAGATAAAAAGCTACATTACAAAGCTTGAACAGACCCATAACCAGTAAGGAGATTGAAACAGTCATCAAAAATCTCCAAACAAATAAAAGCCCAGCGCCAGATGGCTTCCCAGGGGAATTCTACCAGACATTTAAAGAAGAATTAATTCTTATTCTCCTGAAACCATTCCAAAAAATAGAAATGGAAGGAAAACTTACAAACTCATTTTATGAGGCCAGCATCACTTTGATCCCAAAACCAGACAAGGATCCCATCAAAAAAGAGAATTACAGACTAATATCCTTGATAAACACGATGTGAAAATTCTCACCAAAATACTAGCCAACAGGATCCAACAGTATATTAAAAGGAGTATTTACCACAACCAAGTGGGATTTATTCCAGGGCTGCAAGGTTGGTTCAACATCTGCAAATTAATCAATGTGATACAATACATTAATAAAAGAAAGAACAAGAACCATATATGATACTCTCAATAGATGCTGAAAAAGCATTTGACAAAGTACAGCATCCCTTCCTGAACAAAACTCTTCAAAGTGTAGGGATAGAGGGCACATACCTCAATATTATCAAGCCATCTATGAAACACCTACAGCAAATATCATTCTCAATGGAGAAAAACTGAAAGCTTTTCCACTAAGGTTGGGAACACGGCAGGGAAGTCCATTATCACCACTGCCATTCAACATAGTACTAGAAGTCCTAGCCTTAGCAATCAGACAACAAAAAGAAATTAAAGGCATCCAAATTGGCAAAGAAGTCAAACCATCACTCTTTGCAGATGACATGATACTATATGTGGAAAACCCAAAATCCCATCCATTTTTTTCAAAGAAATGGAACAAATAATCCTAAAATTTATATGGAACCAGAAAAGACCTCGAATAGCCAAAGGAATATTGAAGAAGAATGCCAAAGTTGGTGAAATCACAATTCCGGACTTCAACCTCTATTACAAAGCTGTCATCATCAAGACAGTATGGTACTGGCACAAAAACAGACACATAGATCAATGGAACAGAATAGAGAGTCCAGAAATAGACCCTCAACTCTATGGTCAACTAATCTTCGACAAAGCAGGAAAGAATGTCCAATGGAAAAAAGACAGCCTCTTCAACAAATGGTGTTGGGAAAATTGGACAGCCACATGCAGAAAAATGAAACTGGACCATTTCCTTACACCACACATGAAAATAGACTCAAAATGGATGAAGGGCCTCAATGTGAGAAAGGAATCCATCAAAATCCTTGAGGAGAACACAGGCAGCAACCTCTTCGACCTCAGCCACAGCAACTTCTTCCTAGGAACATTGCCAAAGGCAAGGGAAGCAAGGGCAAAAATGAACTATTCGCATTTCATCAAGATCAAAAGCTTTTGCACAGCAAAGGAAACAGTTAACAAAACCAAAAGACAACGGACAGAATGGGAGAAGATATTTCCCAAGGACATATCAGATAAAGGGTTAGTATCCAAAATCTATAAAGAGCTTATCAAACTCAACACCCAAAGAGCAAATAATCCAATCAAGAAATGGGCAGAGGACATGAACAGACATTTCTGCAACGAAGACATCCAGATGGCCAACAGACACATGAAAAAATGCCCCACGTCACTCGGCATCAGGGAAATACAAATCAAAACCACAATGAGATACCACTTCACACCAGTCAGAATGGCTAAAATTAACAAGTCAGGGAATGACGGTTGCTGGCAAGGATGCGGAGAAAGGGAAACCCTCCTATGCTGTTGCTGGGAATGCAAGCTGGTGCAACCATTCTGGAAAACAGCATGGAGGTTCCTCAAAAAGTTGAAAATAGAGCTACCCTGTGACCCAGCAATTGCACTACTGGATATTTACCCTAAAGATACAAACATAGTGATCTGAAGGGGCGTGTACACCTGAATGTTTATAGCAGCAATTTCCACAATAGCCAAACTATGGAAGGACCCTAGATGTCTATCAACAGATGAATGAATAAAGAAGATGTGGTATATATATACAATGGAATACTCTGCAGCCATCAAAAGAAAGGAAGTCTTGCCATTTGCGATGACATGGATGGAACTAGAGGGTATTATGCTTAGCGAAATAAGTCATTCGGAGAAAGACAACTATCATATGATCTCCCTGATATGAGGAAGTGTAGATGCAATGTGGGGGTTTGTGGGTAGGAAATGAATAAATAAAACAAGATGGGATCGGGAGGGAGACAAACCATAAGTGACTCTTAATCTCACAAAACAAACACAGGGTTGCTGGGGGAGGGGGGTAGGGAGAGGGTGGTGGGGTTATGGACATTGGGGAGGGTATGTGCTATGGTGAGTGCTGTGAAGTGTGTAAACCTGGCAATTCACAGACCTCTACCCCTGGGGATAAAAATACATTATATGTTTATAAAAAAATTAAAAAATAATTAAAAAAAGAGATTGAAGACATAAATCTTTCCATTGAAAGATTTTCAGGTTGTTGGATTAGAAGAATCAGTATTGAAGATGTCCATACTAAAAGCAATGTACAGATTCTGTGCAATCCCTATCAAGGTTCCAGTGGCATTTTTCATAGAAATAGAACAAATTATTCTAAAATTTGTACAGAACTACAGAGGATGAAGAATAACCAAAGTAGTCTTGAGAAAGAAAAAATTGGAGACATTACGCTTTTTGACTGCAAGCTACATTACAAAGCTTAGTAACTAAAACACTGTGTTAACAGCATGAACACATAATATCAATATCAATGGAACAGAGAGCCCAGAAATGCATACATGTATATGGTCACTTTATGACAAGTCAGGAACATAGGGGGAAAGGACAGTCTTTCTAATAAATGGTATGGGTGACGCTAGGCAGCCATATGTATAAGGCTGTTGATAGATTTAAGGTAGACCTAAGATAATTTAACAGTATCTTGTACCAAACACAAAAAGTAACTCAAAAATATGCTAAACACTTGAACATAAGACCTGAAACCATAAAACTTCAAGCTAGTCTCGGTGGTAGGCTCCTTGACGTTGATCTTGGCAATGATTTTTTTGGATCTGACCCCAAAAACAAGAACGGACACAGAAATAAGTGAGACTACATCAAACTGAAAAGCTTCTACTCTGTGAGGGGAGAAGACAAACCAAAATACTACCTACTGAATGGAAGAATGTATTTACAAATCATGTGTCTGATAAAGGGTTTATATCAAAAATATATAAAAGTGAACCCCTACAATTCAAAAGAATAATATCTTAAAAAATGGGCAGATAATCTGAACACATTTTTCAAGAAGATCTGCAGCTGGTCCATAGGTATGTGAAGAGATGCTCCACATCACTAATCAGGGAAATGAAAATCAGAACCACAATCAGTTATCGCCTCACACCAATCAGAATGACTAGTATCAAAGAGCCAAGAAATAACAAATTTTGGTGAGGATGTGGTGAAGATGGAATTCTCCTGTACTGTTGATGGAATGTAAATTCGTTCAGCCACACTGGAAAACTGTTCAGAGGTTGCTCAATTAAAGAAATACCACGATTCAGCACTTCTGCTTCTGGATATTTATCACAAGGAATGGAAAACCTTCAAAAAGCTATCTGCACTCCTACATTCACGGCAGCATTATTTACAATAGCCAATATATGGAAACAACCAAAATGCCTATAGATGGTGAATAAAGACAGTCTCTTACGTGGAGTCTTAGAAACAAAACTCAAGTTCATGGTTACTGAGAAGAGATGGGTGGTTGCCAGGGGTAGGAGGTGAGGAGTGGGTAGGAGAAATGAGTGAAGGGGGTCAAAAGGTAAAAAAGAAAAACATTAAATTTTAATGCTTTTAAAGCCCTAACAACCAAATTACTGTTTTCTCCCTCGAAACACAGCAGGGAGGATTTCATCAACAAAGCGTAGGTAAAGAGTTATATATTTATGATTGTTAGAAACAAACCTGCAACTCACGAATTGTGTGCAAGAGTATTACGACTTAATCTAGGTGTAGCGCTTAAGCGCTTCTCCCAGAATTTGAAGCAAGACTGGTGGTACTGTGTAGTCTGTTCAGATTGTTCGGCACTTAATTGGCACAATGAAATATGCAGGATAAAGAAATCCTTTAGTTAGAAGTTAAGGCAGGGTTCTAGAACCTCTCAGGACACTGAATAAAGTTTAAACAGGGGGCAGGGGGACTCATTAAAAAACCCTCAAAGTAGGGGCACCTGGGTGGCTCAGTGGGTTAAAGCCTCTGCCTTCAGCTCAGGTCATGATCTCAGGGTTCTGGGATGGAGCCCCACATGGGGCTCTCTGCTCAGCAGGGAGCCGGATTCCCTTCCTCTCTCTGCCTGCCTCTCTGCCTACTTGTGATCTCTCTCTGTCAAATAAATAAATAAAATCTTAAAAAAAACCCAAAACCAAAAAACAAACAAAAACCCCTCAAAGTATCCTGGTTGAATTGGAAGATGTTTTCTCCCCCTAAGTTTTCTACAGGGAGTGTCGTTAATTGCTGTCTAATGTGAAATACATACGTGGTTTTTAAAAATAGATGAGAGAAGTTAGAACAGGAAGCCTCTTTGAGCTTTCTGGAGAATTGAGAAGAGACTAACATTATGCAGAGTGTCTTAGCCTGAGGTGAAAGCAGTGCACGGTGGGGAATATGGCCTGGCGTTTTATAGCAAGTTAGTGATGGGACACACCCTGTCAGCTATGTTGAATTTCCACTTCTGTGTAAAGTAAGGTCGAATTCGTGTATGTTGCACACGGCACCTTTGTTGCCGAGCTTAAGGACTTCCCCCTTCTCTTTAGTGCATATATTGATAAATTATATGTGGATAAGGATACATATATAATGATATAAATATACTGACAAAATATTCAAGATGGAAAACACTGTTTACCATAAGGAACATTTTGAATGAAATGAATATATGAAAGAAAGAGCATTTGAACCTGGAGAGAACACATGCTTATCTCCAGCAACTACTCCCTTGGAGTTTCTTTCTTTTTTTTTTTTTTTTGGCTGCACAAGATGCACTCAGAACCTTGGTGTTCAAGGTGCTTGTTAGTTCACACCATTGAGTCCTGGCCACCTTCCTTTGTTTTTCCCCAAGGCTGTGATCTATTTGAAGATAATAAGTTTCACCTGGAGTGAATTGGCGACCTCCCCACTCTGGGAAATAAGAAAGGAAAACTCTTTCTTTCCGGTGGGTGATTGAAAGGATGCTATGAAATATTTCTAATCTTTCAGGAAAAATGTGACAAAGTTAAAACATGAAAATGATTTGGAAGGTCCTATTCCAGGCACTTATTTTCATTTTATTTTAACCCAGAAAGACATCAAGATTCAAACTCCTCTTTTTCTTTGACATTGCAACAAGGCAGCCAGAAATGGTACTGGCTGGGGAAAATAAAAACGGCTTTTTCACGATTTGGTAGTTTTCAGGTACTAGACAAAATTGGTCCCAGCTTGGTCCCAGTTTAGAGTTAGGTCAGGAAGGATGTTTTACATCTGTTTCTGTGCATATGAGTGGTCAAGAGATAGTCTGTGGTCTCCAGTGTTACCACTCTGAAATCTTTCATAAGCACCCTTTGTGGAAAAAAACCCACACAACAGAATCTGCACAAGATTGGGAAAGAAGTCTTCAGGTATGTTTTGAATTTCTCTCTCTCTCTTAACCTCAAAACATAACACATGCAAAATTAATGAAATATATTTAACATAGGTTAGTCACTTTTTTCTAGGAATTTTGCTCCAGCTTTTCTGTGGTCCCAATGCCTACAAATTAAGATAATTTTAGCTCATAATGAACTTGATGACTCTTCTTCTTATATGAGGATTCCCTAGAGATGCAGTACTTCTGTGATGGGCTTTGTAGGGCAGACAATCTATTTTGATCCTAGGACATCCACATTTTGAGAGATTTCTTTCTTTAGCTTCTACATATGTTTCCTCCTACTCTTGATATTTTCACAATGAAAACTAATTAGCTGTTTTTTGGTTTGGTTTTGTTTTGGTTTGGTTTTTATTAAGCCTCTGTCTGTTAGATGTCTGTTTAATGTCATGAAAATCCTTTGGGGGAAAGAATGCTTTTGCATACATTGAATAACAGGAAATAACTGTCAACACTCAGGCAATAATAATTATTAATCAAGGAGGGAATGCAGTTCCTTCGGAGGACTGAGACCTGGGGGCAGGTAGTAGTCCTATATTTTGTTCTTAGTGCTGTCACCGAACTTTTTTTTCCTCTAGTTTTTCTTGATGAATAAATATTCTAATCTTAGTTAGGAAAGAGTATTATTAGACCATTTTTTTTTAGCATAAAGACTAAATTTCTAACAGTTTTTGGACAGACTATCCTTTCCTTTTATGTTGCCAAGTCCACTATAAGTTACCAACATGTTACTCTAAAAGGAGTAAGTACTATTCCTTGTGATGTTGGTTGGATAGTAGATGTGTTCTGTTTATGTTTACTTACAGATAAAAAGGAAATCCTAGGAACCTCAGATAACTTAAGGTGAGAAGATACTAGCAGTGTTCATGCCAATGTGAAGCTGAGACTGCGCACTTCACATGTATGTCCAAGAAGAACTAGGGTGCACTCTTGCAGAGTTTCATTCAGATACTCATCATTTTGGTTTGGAAAAGGTTTTTGGATAATTTGGCCATAGTTACAAATGATCATCAGTGGTGTTCTTCTGGTTACACAATCCCCAGTTCTGCGGGACAATTTTGAGGTAATTGCCTATAATAAAATTCTTACTCTTGCTGTAATTTTCCAATGTCGAGGGAACCTCCCTATTTCTTGTGTTTGCAAGAAGAGAGATGAAGTTTTTTAAGAAAGATCTGTGAGTTTCTGGAAAAATACAATTGGTAACTGTAAGTTGTTGAGACCTTTGTTAGGACCAGGTTTTTTTGCTTTATGATAAGTACTTTTTTTTTTTTTTTTTTTTGCTATTCCTCTGCTTCATTTATGATTTCTGTTTCTTGTAACTTGAGCTTTAGTTGCCATAGTTCTTCAGCCATAAGAAGAACATGTGCCATTGTAGGCTTGGCTTCCTTGTCCAATTTACAGGTTCTTTTTTTATGTTGTAGTGCAATTTTTTTTGCAGGTGGAATGTTATTTACTCTGCTTTATTTATTGACCCAGATCATAAGCCATGGATCATCTGACAGATGGGCAACTCTGGGTATATGTCTCCACCAGTAGACAACGACAGAATGGGTTTGGGAAGGGAAGAAATCACAGGAAATAAAACAAGGTTGTTGTTGCTTTAGCTAGGACTGTGGATTAGATATTTCCTTAAAAACAAAAAACAGGGGGGCAGGGTAAGCACCCAATATATGTACTATACTCAAAACAAGTTCAAGTATACAGTATGTCATTTGATGATTTCCTAATCATGGGAGTAAAAGCAGACGAATGGAGGCAAATACTGAAAACTGAAAACCTCACATTGTTGTAGGCATTTCCACTACTGAGATTAAAATGAGGAGGACATTAGAATTGTCATTTGACAACTCAGTTGTTACATTGTGGACAGATTACACAAGGAAAATGAGGTTAGAGACTGTGTAATGGAGAGTGTACTAGAGGCAAGGGCCAGTGCTGTAGTATATGAAATGCAAGGGTCTAAGAACATCAAAGGCTGTGTGAAGGCCCGGAGCCCTTACTGTTTGCCAGTGGCATACTCTGCTGATGCACGATGCAATCCATAGGACATGCAGGGAATGTGCAGAAAGTGATCTGCTTACTGGGCTGTGTTTTTATTGCCTTGTTTTATACCTGTTGATAACAAATAAAATCTCAGCTTCTTGTAGCTAAGAGGATTTATTAAATTCCTTAGAAGAGGATGTTAGCTATTATAGAAGAAATACTGCAATTGAGGTGTTCCTAGATAATCTTCTAGTCTGCCCAGATGATCCTGCTGTAATAATTTCTTTCCAGTCTCTGGAAAAGAGTCTCTGTGCTATGAAGTTCATTCTGCCCAGGGTCCATAGTAAAGCTCTCTGCGGGTGAGGGACAGGTATGCAGGTCTTAGTTCATTCTGTGCTCAACAAGCCTTTTGTGTATGTGTGTTAATATGCATGTTTGGTATAATACCTTCGTTAGCATGCATATATATATTTGATAAAGACCAACAGGTGTTTAATTTTTTTCCCATCATCCAGCTTATATGGTGTAACATAATGCCAGTGCATTTGAGATCTTTAGTGTGAGCTTTTTTGTTTACATCCCTGTCCTGATCCTTTTCCCTTCCCTGCTATTATTGTGTTTAATTTTGTGTTAATAATTTTCTTGCCTTTCTCTATAGTCTTAACACATAAGTAGAGTGTCCAAAAATTGCTTGGTTTTGAATATTTTTATGAAGAGAATCAGCATACTCATAATATTTCGCTATGATTTTTTTGTACAATGTCTTTGAGACTCCTGTTGCATATATTTGTGGCTTATTACTAGAGTTGCTTATTATACTACAGACTGTTCATTGAAGTCTTCCTAGCTTTTGGTAAATTTGAAAAAAAATTTTTCAACAATTTAGTTTGCTATTGCTATATCATGGGTGTGTAATAAAAATTCCACAAACATAGTAGTTCAGTGTTAATCAATTTACACTTAAGTTTCTGTGGGTTAGCTGAGGTTCTGATCTTCGACGTGACTAGATAGCTGTTTTGGGGTAGCTCTGCCTCACGTTGCTGGTGTACATACATAGTCTGGACAATTTCCCATTCTTCATCCTTCTTTGACCAGCAGTTTATCCAGGTGTGTTCTTTTATGGAGATGCAGAGGTACAAGAGAGTGGAAACACCCAGGGTTTCTTAAAGCTTAGATTTGGAACTGGGACACTGTCTCTTCTGCCTCCTACTGGATAATGCAAATCATATGACCAAACTTGGAGTGAATTAATTTTCTCCATCCTCAGGCTTTAGCCATCATGGATCTGTTTTGTGTCTCTATAGTTTCTCGCCTTCTAGAATGTCATACAAATGGAATCATAGATGTGTAGTCTTTTGTGTTTGACTTACTACAGTAAAGCATAATGATTTTGAGGTTCACTCATGCTGTTGCACAGTTCAGTCTTTTGTTCTGTTTTACTGCCGAATAGCTTTTTGGGGGTTAATATTCACCTCAGTGGCCTACTCTTCAGGAAGGTTTAATTCCCAATCTTAGTTATGACTTATATTATGATACAGATCCGAAAGAACAGAGCTCATTAAAAAAAAAAAAAAAAAGAAACTACAGAGTTTCATAGATAACGTGTCAGTTAAGAGTTAGCACTGGGGGAAATAAATTGCAAAGTGAAAGACTTGTAAAGGTGTTAAACTATCATGGGAAATATGAGAAAACTAGAGACAAGGCTGAAGATGCTAAATTATTACAAGGAGTAGGCCAGAAAGAGACCATTGGGCAAATTGTGTAGAAGGTGGATTAATTTTAAAACTGTACTTCTGGTCAGTAAAGAACTTTGGGTAATATCTAATTTATGTTTAAAGCGGATTGTCAAAGTTTCGATTGTTTACACTGAACTCAGGTTAAGTTTTTGGCTACTTACACAATGTGTCAATTAAAAAAAAATAACTAATATCTTGAAATGATGGATGGTTCTTTTCAGCTCTCCCAGCCTATGAACATACCTCTGATATGCGTGGGATCTCCTTGTGTTAAAATTACCTATGTGATTTTCCCCAGCCTTTCTCCTCCTTCTCAGTACCAATTTATTTAATGCCTGGTAAATTTTCCATAAATATTTGCTTTGTAAATGTATAGGTGTCCTTCAGCTTTTTCTGATCATCCCTTTTCATGGTTTCCCCCATGAATGTTTGGTATATACTTACAACTTCTTAGGAGTATTTTTACTAGGTGTCCTACAGGTAACTTATATCTAACTGATGCCATTAGCTTAACCAATAGACCTACTCTTTTTTCTCCATCTTTCAGGTTGGGTAACTATATCACCAATTCTGTAGCTACTGGAATAACCTGTGGTTTTGGATTCTCCCTTCTATTTCCTGGACTTATAATAACAATCTCTTGACATTCTGGAAGCAGCCTTGTAACAGTTCTCTTCTGCATAAATTGAAAGCTGCCTTGGGTCTGGGGTTGGATAGTGATAAAGAGTTCCCATTTTCCCCTTAGTTTATATTGGAGCTAGATAATGGATGTGTAATAAGTCCAGTCAATATGTTTTTGGGTAATATTCTAATCTTAATTTTATTGCTTTTAATCAGTTTACTTTTTCAGAAATGATCCATAAGAGAGAAGAATAGAATATCCCAGTGAAAGTTTTTAATAGTGCTTGACAATATTTGATTGTGAAGGTCAACAGAATGGCTAAAAATACGGTTTTAGAATTACTGGTGAAACTCATTTTCCCATGTTAACTTTTCTCCCCATTTAACCAAAAGCCAAAAAGGAAATAACATCTTCCAGCTAGTGGTCAACTGTTAAGTTTGTCTGGTGTCTTTAAGTTCATAAAGAATTTCCTTTGGGTAAGGTTGGCAAAAATATAATAAATTGACACTTTTGTTTTTCATTTGATAGATACTTGAAACCTCTTAGGAGTATAACTTTATGTAAACTTACTTAAAAACTTGTGCACAAAGAAATCCTGTCCTTAGACAGGTCATTTGTGTTTTGTTTTCTGAAGCATGAGAGTGGCTTCTATATTATCAGTCTCATATGGGCTTAGTCTGAAATTGCTTATTTATTCATAAAATGATCTGATAAATTGTAAGAACCAAGCTTCTTGGATAACTGTATCTCATGCAATTTTAGAATGCATTGCATAATTCAAACAATAAATGTATGCAAAATGCTTAAAGTTTGATTTTCAGATGATAAATGGAATGCAGGTGTTCATTGTTTACCTAATTGTAAGATAGGCTATTTTGTTTCTACTTGAAACATTCTGAGCATGGATCTGTAACTGCAGAGTGAGAAACATGTGCAAGCTTGCCTTTGATTGAGTTTCTTTCTAATGTATATATTGTTCTTTGTTGGGCAAACTTCCCAGGCTGCCTTGCAAAAATAATACTGTGAATGATGTTAAAGCTGGAAGGATAGATAGGTAATTGGATTATTTGTAGCCATGGACCATGACATGATTACCATAAAACAATGGATCCAAAGTTGAATGTGTGTTATAAAAGTTCAAACTTGTGGAATCCTTTCCCAGAAAAATAACCACATTATACACAGAAGATTTTATTCAGAGGTTTTTCAGTCCCTCTGAGGCCTATTCATTTACCTCATGTTAACAACTTTGCTACATTCTCATATACTGTTTATGGGAATATAAATTGAAACCACCTTTATGGAAAACAATTTGATATTAAAATGCATACTCCAGCTTCTGGGTAAAGATAACTGACTGAACACTTAGATAATTTTGATCATTCCTGAAACACAATTTAAAGCTACTAGAAAGCCAGGGTGCCTGGTGGCTCAATCAATTAAGCATCTGCCTTCAGCTCAGGTCACAATCTCAGGGTCCTGGGATGGAGCCCAGTGCTGGGCTCCCTGATGCTTCTCCCTCTCTCTCTGCCCCCTTGTCCTCTTGTGCTTGCTCTCTTTCTCTCAAATAAATAAAATCTTAAAAAAAAAAAGATAACCCTACTAGAAAGTGATTAAAAACATAGACCCACAAAATAAGGAGAATAAGAGGGGACAATGATAAACAAACACCATATACCAAATAGCTAGAAAGCAGGTGAATTAGTAGTAATTGGCACAATAGATCTGAGAAGGCTCAGTTAGAAGAGTGGTAAGGAAAGCTAGGAATTAAAATTATCTACAGTAGAGTTCTCCCAAAAGTTGAGGGTCCAGCAGCACATTTAGAATTGAGTGGAGGGGGTACAAAATATGGAGGGTTCACTGGACACTATT
This sequence comes from Enhydra lutris kenyoni, assembly GCF_002288905.1. Taxonomy (NCBI): domain Eukaryota; kingdom Metazoa; phylum Chordata; class Mammalia; order Carnivora; family Mustelidae; genus Enhydra; species Enhydra lutris. The sequence continues at coordinate 17,652,691 of NW_019154100.1, read as the reverse complement.
AGAGAGGCAGTCTGGTGTATAACTCATTATATCCTCTCCATGACCTACCCCTAAACAAAGGATGGTGGGGGGGGGAGTGAAGTATTCCCTGTGTCTGGGAAAAATATTGGGTACAGTTGAGGGAATGAGCACCTTGTCTAAAATAGCGACTCACAGACCATGTGCTCAGTACTGGCTAAAGGGGGAAGGCCATGGCCCCTTATCACACTCAGCAGCTGGTATCATGGTGGCTTTGCTTTCCATCTTGGCTGAAAATTGAAAGAGTTTTTTTTTTAGAGAGTCTGTCCAGTCTACAGATAAAGACCTAAAAATACTAACTTCAGAGGTTCCCCTGTAAGCATCTTAACCCCATCATGCTGCTATGAAGCTTACTATTCACAAACTCCAACTCTGCCATCATTGGTTAACAGCTCTTGAATCTTCCACTCTTAAGTAGAGGCTGACGAGTATTACTGGACCATCTAAAGAATGTGCTTAGTGTGGTGGATAGAGACTGAGACAGGGAAGAGTAACGTGAAAGATGCAGCAAATAGGCTGGGAAACAGAAAGGTTTTAGAAGTTAATATCATTACAAAGATCAAGTAATTGTAAACAGGAAACAAGTTCACAATGCTAAAAAAAAAAATTTAGAGAATAAAAGATCTGGGATAAAAAGCAAATCTGAGAAATTCTTTCCCAAAGGACAAAAAGATGAAATACAGGAAAGAAGAGAAAATTAGAAGTGCAATCAAAGAGAGTCAATATTCAATAACAAAAATTGTCAAGAAAGAGAAAATAAAAGGGAGGAAATGGCAAAGAAATGAGGCAGTAAAAAGTGATTTAAAAACTTAACTCTTAGGCTCTCTTTCTCAGAAAGCTATTAGAGGATTTTTTCACAAAAATGAGGTAGTCGTTGAAGAAAGATTCCATGGAATATAGAAGATAAGAGACCCATGACAGCAGGGAGATGTAGATTATCCCCACAATGATGGTATAGGGAGATTTTAAAATCATAACTGTGTGAGTGGCAAAGGACAACCAGGCCATGTTGAAAAAGCTCAGAAGACTCCAAGGGTGATTACTTCAGGAATATAAAATTGGTGAAGTGTCTTGTGTTTAAACATCTGAAAAGCAGAATTAAACAAATACCTCAGTGTTAGCTGTTGAATGAGTCCTAGGTATCTGGAAAACTAAACACATAGTTTAGAAGATCTAATTCCAGGGAAGACAAAGGCTTCTGAAAAAAAAAAAGGAATTCTAATCTATGACTTACCTGGGAGGAATGTTTATATAGTGATGTAGACACTCAATACTGACTTAACCAAAATTATGATATTGAATGGATGGGGAATAGTAACTATTAATGTGTATCGTGGTGAGGTTAGGAGGAGGACAGAATTCTTCAATAGATAGCCAATTCAGAAGACAAAGAAGCAGCATCCCAAGTATGTTCAGAGATACATTGTGATAAGCAGGTTAGGTGACCCCAGTTTTTCAGTCCTTGGACACTGTTATATTTATGTGCCCTTGCCATGGCCTCTTGGTGAGTGAAATAGATTTTCCTGGTTGGTGATTCTGGATTGGGCCTTCTAACTTGCTTTGGGATTTTTAGCAGAAATGATTAGGTAGAGGCTTAACTGTGATTTTCTGTTAGGCTTGTGGTCCTGTGGTTCCAAGTGCGGCAGTATGAGGAAGGCATACACTGGTTGGTTGCAGCTCCTCCAGTTTGTCTTGCAGAGGGTGACCAGTAGGTCAGAGCTGCCACAGTCAACTCCCAGCAGTGCAGCTAGAAGCACAGTTGTCGCAGCCAACTCAGAGTGTTGTGAGTGAGACGGAAGCTATTACTACACGCCACCGAGATCTGATACTTGTTCCTCTGCAATTGTTGGCTGTTAAACATGGAAACAAATAATAAATTAATCAGTTGAAAGAAGGAGAAATAATTGCATCTGGGGATGACAAATTACAGTGAAGAGGGTGATGTAAACTTGTAACGAATCTTGTAGGTATATTTGGTTCTTCAAGCCATGTACACCTAAAACTGATAAAAATATAAATTGAAAATTAAGGAAATGAAACAACAGGATTGATTGATAGTTGAAGTTCGTAAAGGAAATCCAGTAGATAGATAATGGATGGAGGCAGCTAGGATGCTACTGATAAATTTTTAATGCCTTCAGTTGTACTTTCCCGATTTTTTTTTTTTTAGGGCAGTTTAAGAAAATAGAGGTTTTCCAACCAAGATCACATGGTAGTTTTATGGTGTTGGATGCCTCAGTGAGTTAAAAGGACAAGATTAATGGGCGAAGAGAGTACAAGAAATGTTAGATTGGAGGTTCTGTTCAGAGACTTGAATTGAGGAAATTAAACGTGTCAGAGGAGCTACAGATAGGGGTGAACTCAAATTGGCAGGTGGCTGCTGAAGGGGAGGAGATAGGGATGGGGGCCTGGCAGAATGGGTGAAGGTGAGAGCAAGGCACGTGGATGAAAGGCACGGCATAGGGAATATAGGGAATATAGTCAGTGGTGTTGTAATAGTCTCCTGTGGTGACAGATGGCAGCTCCACTTCTGATGAGCAGAGCATAATGTACAGACTTGTCCCATCATGGTTGTAAGCCTGAAAGTAGTGTAACATTTTGTGTCTGCTGTACTTGAATTATAAAGGAAAAAAACAAAAACAAAACAATTGAAATAAAGAACGGATCAGTAAGGGAAAAGGAAAAAAAAATAAAAGCACGTTTGTAGGGTTGGATTGGTAGGGGGAGCCCAGAGTGGATTCCAGGCTGTTACTGTCACACTCGGGGAGGAGCCGCAGCCACCCGCCCAGTGGCTGGCCTGGTCAGTGTCACTGTCACCTTGGACAGCGAGGACAGGACCCACCAGCTGCCGCTGCCGCCCCGCTCAGTGCTGTCTACAGGAGCCCTGGCAGCACGGGCAGTGGTGCAGGGGGTGGCGGCGCCTGGCAGCCGGGACAAGGAAATAATCCCAACGAAGGTTTGGGGAACAGTAAAAGGGTTCAGAGTAACGGATATGGTTTCGTCAGGAATGACGACACCAAGGAGTTTGTACACCAGACTGCCATAAAGAAGAACATGGGCAGTACCTTCGCAGTGTAGGAGATGCAGAGACTGTGGAGTTGGAAGATGTTGAAGGAGAAGAGAGGGGCAGGGGCAGCAAATGGGACCGGCTCTGGTGGCGCTCTGGTGCAAGGCAATAAATACGCAGCAGACCGGAACCATTATAGACGCTATCCATGTGGCAGTGATCGTCCATACAGTTTCCAGCAGAATTATCAGAATACTGAAAGCCGGAGGGGTGGGGTGGGGGGTGGCGGAGAATGAGGGCTAGGAGAGTAGGCACGCTGGGGTCGGGGTGCGGGTGTTGCCCATGGCTCAGGCTCTATCGCAGACAGTGGTTCCCATCTTACTATGTATGGGGAGACCCTGTGGGCACCCACCCCCTGTATTCTGGCCCTGCTGGGCAGGGAGAAGAGATGGAGGGTACTGCGACAGGGCGCAGGAGAACAAGATTGACCAGTGAGACAGAATGTATATCAGGGTCATATACCGAGATTCCGCAGGGGGCTTTCTGGCCAAACACAACCTGGAGAGGACAGCAATGAAGAACATAAGGAAAATCAAGGAGATGAGACCCACAGTCAGCAGCCACCTCAGCATCTACTGCTGCAACTTCAGTTACTGATGCAGATTCCCAGAAGACCCTGAACCACAGGATGGCAAAGAGACAAAGCAAACCATCCAGCGGCTGCGGCTGAGAGTTCCTCTTCTCCCGAGGCTGAGCAGGGCAGGGCTGAGTAAATGCGGGCTTACTCTATCTACCTTCATCAGGTTTAGTGATCCGATACAGAGAAATGAAAACAACACTGAAAAAATAAAGTTTAAAAAAAAAAAAAGAAATGAAGATGAAATTCAGCAATAAGAAATGAACAAAAGATTGAAGGTGAAGACCTTAAGTCCTTGCTTTTTGCCCAGTGACCAGATAAATGGAACTGTCTGCATTATCTCTGTAGCGGAGGATTTTTATTACTTTTACCTAAAGATGTCTGTTTTTTGTAATGACAAATGTGTTTTTTTAAAAAAATGCCTTGTTTTTCTCAATATCTCTTTAAAGGTTTTTAAATAGTTTCATCTGGTCAAGTTAAGATTTTTAAGAACCTCACTTTTAATTTGTAATAAAAGATGATAAACTTTTTTCTTTTTCCAGTCAAAAAACAGCAAACACCTGTTAATAAAAGTCTTTAATAATTGTCAAAAACCCCATGTTTCTAGGATTGATTACAGTAAGTAGTTGTTCAGGTGAAGATAAAAGGTCAAGGAAACTTCTAGAGAATTTGAAATTTTTTGTGTGTAAACTTGGAATTCAGCCAGTATAATGTCAGTTGTTGGAACAAAAAGGAAGACTGATCCATCTGCCTAAAACTGCAGAGCTGTGAAGTAGTGAGAGATGATAGTACTATGAAGATCAGAAGATTTTGCCAGATGGCATAAATTCTGGAAGGATAGGACTTTTTCATGGAAGAACAGTGGACATACAGAATGTTAAGTGTGACTTCAAGCCCTGTCAGTAAGTGGTGGTTGGGAAAAGCAGTAGATACCTCTTGTGAACGATGTCAAGCAATTGGTATACCTTCAGCTCTAGGAGGTGAAGAACCTGTTACTTAATGAGCTTGAGTGTACTTCAGCGTGACAGAATGGTATAGTAGAAAGGGTAGGGAAGGAGGTTAACTATGGGGTAAAGATCCATGAAGGACTGAAAAATACGGGTGGTTTATTGCTTTGGCATTACTCGTAAAACTTTACTACACACCGAAGAAAACAGTAAAGCAGTATATACATAACAGAAAGCTTCAACTAGGTGTGATTTACAGAGTACTTTAAAATGGGTAGAGAAAATCCATTACTTTAATGGTCACAATTGAGAATTCATAATGGTTATACACACTTTTCTTTTTTTTTTTTTCTATCTTTAGTTTCCCAACTACGGTCTCAATTTTCCTCATATTTCTTGATGGAGACAGGGTGTAAGGGAAAGCAGAAGGAAAAGATCAATACACGTGGTCAGAGCTACTCCAGTATTGGTACAGAGGAAATTGAACTTTACATAAACATTAGGTGTTACCAAAAAGCTTCTGACTACTTATTAAATCCCAGTTTGTATAGTTAACTATCTCAATTCATAACCAGTATCCACTTTATCAAGGAATAGCCATAAACTAGACACTAAACCAGACACCCCATGTATCTGTTCCTTTGAATAATTCTCATTCTCTGTTTCTCCAGATGGAACAAACTGAGGAACAGACTACTTAACTTCTCCGCAGCTTGTCATGTGGAAAGATCACAGTTAGGATCCAACTGACTCCATTGACTTCAGGGTCCATGCTCTTCAACACTTGGCAATAAGGTCTCAAATTCATGAGAGTATACATAGACTTCCATTAATTCAGCAAACCCATTTAAGGACTTGTTATAAATTTTAATGGGCAGTTTGCAGATTTCTTCAAGTTGTTAAAAACAACAAATTGAAAATTAATACTTCACACTTACTGTGATGGCAGTTCATATTTCATGATATAGTAATACACATAAACTATTATTTTCAAATTCGATGTTTAGATGTTTAAATGTTCTGTAGCTTAATTATCACCAGAATGTCAGATTGATTTATCAAAAGTATTTAATACATGTGTTTTGGAAACAAAGTCCTTAACTTGGAAGCGTCTCTTTCTTGGGAATACTGATGTTGTATGTAACATTACACTACATAAGTGTTAACACGAATTTTTTTCAGTAGGATACACAAGGACAGCGTACATGTACCAAGGGTAAAAAGAGAGCCTGAGTGTCAACTCTGTCCCTTGTTCTTCCTTCTTAGAGGCGGTTTCTCCTAAGACCTTCCAAAGAGATTCTATTCATTCTTAAACTGTGCCTATGCATTTCTTTCCATTTGTAGGTGCCCTTCTCATTTTGCCGTGTACATAGCAATCATCTTGAGACTCTACTTCACTACCGTGTTAGGATATCCCACTTTTTATAACTTTTTATATCCTAGGTCTTCAAGTGACTCATTACCCTTCCCAATTTTGTGGAGCACCATATCCTGAGAAAAAGTGCATGGGGAAACTTCTGTTTTCCTATGACTGTAAAGAGCTTAGAGACTGTCACTCCTTTCTAAGAACAACTAAAAAGTTGAGCAAATTGAAAAATCAGCAACTCTTTTTAGATCTGTCAGAAGTGAGGTCACATTTTAAATTTCATTTAAAATATTTTGAACTAAACACAAATGAAAACACTTAACTTTGAAATATGGCAGGAGCAGTCCTTAAAGGAAAATGCATAGTGTTGAATGTACACAGTAGAAAAGAAAATGCATCTAATTAATAATCTAAAATTCTGTATTAGGGAATTAGAAAAAGAGCAAATAAATTCCAAAGTAATCAGAGAAAAATGGTAAAAACTATAGCAGAAATGAATAAAATAGAAAACTAAGACAAAACCCCAAAAGTTGGTTTTTTGAAAAGACTAAGAGAGTATCCTTACCACACAAGGAAGAGAATATTCAAATTACTAACCCACACAGGAAATAGGGAACATCTTTATAGAACTGCTAGAAATTATAAGGATAAAAGGAATAATATGAACAACTCTGTCCTCAAAGTTGATAACCTAGATGAAATGGAATGAATAGGTGAGAGAGACAATCTGCCTAACTCACATGAGAGTAGATGAACTGAGTAGGCATATGTCTATTAAAGAAATAGAATCAGTAATTTTCTAAAGTAGAATGAAGTCCAGATGCTTTTGCTTATAAAATATAACAGATGTTTAAAGAAGAAATTTCAATTCTCTATATTCTCCCATAGAGGATCGAAGCAGAGGAAGGGATTGCCAACTCATGCCAGACTAATTGTAAAAGCAAAGACATGGTAAGAAAATAACAGCCCACTGTCATGAACATAAATGAAAAATCCTCAAGAAAACATTAGCAAGTAGATCTAACAATGTATGTAAAGAATTAAAGACTTTAGCCACCTGGGATTTATTTCACATATTGAAGGCTAGTTCATCTTTTAAAAATCAACTACAGTACACACATCCACAAGCTGAAGAAGAAAAACAAAATATTTCAATAATGCAAGAAGAGTATTTTACAAAGTCCAGCTACTCATGGTAGAATCTGAGCAAACTAGAATAGGCGGAACACTTCCTCAATTTGATGAAGATGAGGTACAAAAAACCTATAGCTGACATCTATTCTTTTCTTTTCTCTTTTCTTTCTTTCTTTTCCTTTCTTTTCTTTTCTTCTTTCTTTCTTCCTTTCTTTCTTTTCCCTCCCTCCTTCCCTCCCTTACTTCCTTTCTTCCTAGATTTTGTTTTTATTTGAGACTGAGAGACAGAAAGCACAAGCAGAAGGAGCAACAGGCAGAGGGAGAAGCAGGCTCCTTGCTGAGCAAGGAGCCTGATGTATCAGGGGCTTAATCCCAGGACCCTGGGATCATGACCTGAACCAAAGGTAGATGCTTAGCCAACTCAGCCACACATGTGTTCCAATACTATTTTCTTTTTTGAAGATTTATTTATTTTAGAAAGAGCATGCACATGAGTGGGGTGAGAGGCAGAGGGAGAGGGAGACAAGCAGACTTCCTTCTGAGCGGGGGGAGCCCAGACGGGGCTCGATCCCAGGACCCCAAGATCATGAGTTGAGCTGAAATTAAGAGTCAGATACTCAACAGACTGTGCTGCCCAGGCACCCTTGCTAACCTCATACTTAATGATAAACTAGAAGCTTTCCCACTAAGATCAGCAACAAAGCAAAAATGTGCTCGCACCATTCCTTTTCAACGTTGTACTAGAATTCTTAGTGATAGGAAAGGAAGTAAGTACTCTGATTGGGAGAGGCAAAATAAAACTTTCTTTGCAGATGACATAATTTTCTTTGAAGAAAACCTGGAAGAATTAAAGTGGAAATAAGTGATTGTAGAAAAGCTGCATAATTCAAGGTTAATAAACAACAGTCCACCGCTATCTTACATAATAGCAAAGAACAGGTGGAACTTGAAATTAAATGTATCATTTGTATTTAGTGCTCCAAAAATGAAATAAAAAACTTAAAAATCTTCCCAAATACATATTAGATCCATAAGAGGAAAACTACAAAACTCTAAGCAAAATAAAAGCAAAATAAATTGAGATCTAGCACATGTTCATGAATAGGAAGACTTAGTATTACCAAGATGTCAGTTCTTCCAGTGTGGTCTCTAGACTCAAAGCAATCCCAATGAAAAACCCAGCAAGTATTTTTGTGGTTGTAAACTGATTTTAGAGTTTATATAGTGAGGCAAAAAATGCAGTACAGCCAGTGCAATATTGAAGAAGGATAAAGTTGGAAGACTGACACTACTCAACTTCAAGACTCACTGTAAAGCTACGGTAATCAAGACAGTCTAGTAGGTGGAAGAAAGAAGAGACACATGAGTCAGTGGAACAGACTATAGAGTCCAGAAACAGACCAAGTAAATGACAGATTTTTGTCAAAAGTGCAAAAGGAAGATAATGGATCAAAGGTAGTCTTTTCAGTAAATAGGGTTGTAACAAGTAAACATTTACATTAAAAAAAAAAAAAAAAGAATCCAGGCACAACTTACACCCTTCACAAAACTTCAGAAGGGATTATAGACCTGAATGCAAAGCAAAAACCCCACAAAACTCCTAGAGAAGAGAAAACTTAGTTGACCTTGGGTATGGTGATAACTTTTTAGATAAAATGCCAAAGGTGTGATCTAAGAAAGAATTGATAAGCTGGACTTCATTAAAATTAAAAACTTGTGCTCTGCCAAGGTCACCCTAAAAAGAAAAAAAGATAAGCCAAAAGGTGGGAGGATATACCTATAAAAGACATATGTGATAAGGGATTCTTATTTAAAACATACAAAAAAAAAATTCAGCAATAACAAAAAGAAAAACTCCATAAAAGTGTAAAAAAAAAAAAAACCCTCAATAGGTAGCTCACCAAAGAAAATATGCACATGGCAAATAAGTATAAAAATGCTCCACACCCCATGTCATTAGGTAAATGCAAATTAAAGCAATGAACTATCACTACTCCTCTATTCAAAGGGCCAAATTTAGAACGTCACACCTAATGCTTGTGAGAATATGAAGAACAGGAATTCTCGTTCATTGCTACTGAGAGTTCAAGACCGCATTTCACTTGGAAGACCATTTGACAATTTTCTTACAAAACTAAACGTATTCCTACTATATGATCCTGTAATAGTACTTTTTTGTGTCTACTCAAATGAACTAAAATCTTATGTTTACACAAAAACCCATATGTGAGTGTTTATGCCAGCTTTCTTCATAATTGCCAAAACTTGGGAACAACCAAAATGTTCCTCGGTAGATGGATGCATGCATAAACTGGTACATCCAGCAAATGGAATATTATCTGGGGCAAAAAATGATCTATGAAGACATGGAAGACATAGAGGAAACGGAAACCCATGTAATTTGGAAAAAAAGCCAATCTGAATAGACTATATACTGTAGGAGTGCAAGTACATGATTTCTGGAAAAGGCAAACTGTGGAAGCAGGAAAAAATTCAGTGGTTATCAGGGGTTGGAGGCAAGGAATAGGATGAATAGGAGGAGTGTGGAGAATTTTTAACACAGTGAAAGTACTCCTTATGGTACCGAAATGATGGATATACATTGTTCTATGTTTGTGCCAACTCATTAAACTTAAAAATACTGAGGGGATCCTAGTGTAAACTGTGGACTTGGGGTGGTAGTGTGTAGAGGGTGTAGGCTCACTGATTGTAACAAATGTACCACTCTGGTGTAGAATTTGGGTAGTGGGGGAAGCTGTGTGTATGTGAGGGTAGGGAAATATGTGGGAAATACATGTGGAAAATACTGTACTTCCTGTTCAACTTTCCTGGGAAACTAAAACTGCTCTAAAAAAGACAAAGCCTATGAAACTTGGAATGAAAAAGAGTGCATAGGAACTAAAATTCTGTTGAGGCCTGCAGTGTTTGTGGAAATCCATATTCTATACTCAGGTGATAAGTTTTCTTGAAGTACAGTTTTATATTGACAACGATTATCTTCAAAATTATGGAGAAACTGCTGCTTTGTTTTTCTCATTTTCATTCTGGTCAACAAATTTGGGTTCCTGCTTTTTAGGAGACTTTTGTTGTTTCTTTTAATTGGGTTTGGTGTATTTTCATCCATTAGCTTCTACATTCTGTGAGACTTTTTAATTTGGAAACTCATGTTCTTTATTATTGTAATTTTTTGGGAAATATTTGGTTATTTCTCCTACTTTTTATGTTCTTTCCTTCTGGTTTTTCTTTTTTCTTTGTTACATATTGGACTTTGTGGTCACTGTTTTTTTTCTCTATTTTCCACCCTTTTAAAGAACATCCTGTTTTATGAATACTAACACTTTCTCAGTTACCATGCTGAAGTCTTTTTTTAACTGCAGCATTCCTCCAAAAGATTTTTTTTTTTTTTTTTTTGCCTTTTTGACCTTATATTTCATGTTAGTCTTGGTTTCAGTTAAATCTCGGTTTTCTGGTCGTGTTTATGTATTGGACACTGATTGGATTTGTGGGTTATGTAGGTGGAGCTGTTTGACTTTGACTTTGAGATTAACTATATTTGGGGACCTCTGACAACAGAATCCTTAGAGCTTCTGCCTGGGAGGAATATTGTTTGGCATTCTTTCGGGCTACAGGTTTAAGGGCACAGAGGGTTCTTAACATCAGTGTGTGTATGTTATGTGATCAGTGATATTACTATAATCCCCATGGTAGATGATAAAGATAAATATTTTTCAGCAATTACACACTGATTTCTTCTTTTAAAATCTATCGTGCTAGTTGTTTTCTATTTGTCCCCTACGTTCGGTTTTTCTCCTGGTTTGCCTGTCTTTGTATTAATTTCTCATTTTTTAGTGATTCTATCTTATCATTAATTTATTTTAAACTTAAAAATGTTTACTGTATGCCTTGAGTGTAGAAAGTATATGCGGCCAGAGTCACCTTCAAATAGTAATATACCATTCATGAGCCCCTAGTAGTATACTACTGAAGGGGAGCTTGTAAGGGTGTAAACACTCCTGTTGAGTATGTGACCTCTAGGGGTTCTATATTCTCGAGGTCACCTTCATTCACTATTTAGCAATGTGTTGAAATTCTCCATTTATTTCTTTTTACCTGCTTGCGTGTCATCTGCTGTCTTGTTCTTGTGCTGTTTGTAGGTGAGCGGGTGTTGGCATCCTCTTTGTCCTTGGTGGAGGCATGTGTTTTCTTAGATTTATGGCTACTTAGTCAGCTTGTGACCTCAGCTACGGTGGGTTCAAGAAAAAGTTATGGTTTTGTAGTTTACATGATTTTTCTTCAGGAAAGAACAGTACTTTTTCCAGCTTTCCATCTCTTTCACAAAAGTAGAAATAATGTTCAGTGTTACTGAGAAATGTAGGAATTTAGAATTTGGTAGGTTATTAAATATGTATTTTTTGAACTTACTGCAGAAGTAAAAATTTTATTGTAGAAATTATCAAAACCCCCACAAATAGTTGTAATAGTAATCTATACAATAAATGACATGGTACTCTTTCTGCCAAGATTGCTCAGCCTCTGTTTTCAGTATATATTTCATATATCTGTCACTCAGAATTTTCTGTTTCCCATTGGCTCTAGTGACTTGTATCCTAAAGACTTCATACAGTTTGTGGGCTGCTGCCATCAACATGTGAGTGGCAGTAGAGCATCAAGTAATTCTCTTTTCACCACCTAGACAGGAGGAAATACCTGTTCCTTTGGTCTCCTCTCAACATGTACTTTTTGAGCACCTTTAAGGCTTTCCACAAATGTGTTAAATATCTTGGCTTTGAAAAGAGTCAAGAAAAGGGTTATTGCTGGCCATCCTCGGGATTTGACCATGTGTTAAAGAGAGCATTCGGTTGACCGATATAGATCTCACATACTGCTAAATGAGTCTGTACAGATGGTAGCAATACAAAGAAGAGGGTTAGCATTTGTCTTACTTGAATATAACAAATGTCGATAACACTTAATTTTAAAATTACATTGTCTAAGAAATATGTGATGTTAAGTAGTGTATCAGAATAGAAAATTTAAGCTGAGAGACCATTCTGGTCAATTTGGGACTATGTACACTGGGTGGTTCTATTTTCTTGTCCATTACTTTAACAACCCATTATAATTACAACTTTAGGATATCTAGTACAGCAAAACAGCCCTGGCAGTGGGTGCTGAATGTACTGGCCTTGATGAAGTCTTTCTCACCTGGATATGTTTGTTCTAAAACATAAATCTATCAGATGTCTGAAACTTCTCTGATTGTATACCACCTTTTTCCTAAAGGTATGCCTCCAGTTTTATTCAGTCTGTAGAATGAGATCAGAGATCGTTTCCTTTGCAAGGCCTCTCTATGCCTTCACACAGGATTAAGTATTTTATCTCCACGTCTACTTGTAGATATTCTAGTGTTGCATCTATCATAGTCTTTAGCAAAATATTTGTTACAGATCAGCTTCCTCTTTAAGTTTTGAGTCCTTGGGGTGCCTCGGTGGCTTAGTCAGTTAAGCAACTGCCTTCAGCTCAGGTATGATCTCAGGGTCCTGGGATTAAGCTGAGCTGCTCATCAGCCTCCCTGCTTAGCAGAGGCTACTTCTCCCTCTGCCCCTCCCCACCGCTTGTGATTTCTCTCTCTCTCTTTCTCAAATAAATAAAATCTTTAAAAAAGATTGAAAAAAAAAAGATTTGGTTTCCTTGAGGATCTAATAGACCTCTCATTTATCTTTAAATGCTTCTCCTAAGTATAGAGCTTGGCCATAATTGGCACCAGTATTGTTCAGCTGAATTGTTTTGATCATTTTAATAGTTTTGTTTAAAATGCTTGAAAAAAGTTGCTTGTACTTTACTAAATCTACGAGAGACCTTTCCATTTTCTTTTTTAAGATTGATTTATTTGAATGGGAGAGGGAGGGAGCACGTGCACAAGCAGGGAGAGGGCCACAGGGAGCAGATCTCAAGCTGACTCCCAGCTGAGCATGGAGCCCAATGGGGGGCTCGATTTCATGACCCTGAGATCATGACCTGAACAGAAACCAAGACGCTAAACTGTCACCCAGATGCCCCAGGCCTATTTTTATCTAATAATGGCATACTGAACTGTTTTCATGTTCAGAATCAAAATATAAATTTATAAAACATGTATTGTCATGTAAAATATTAAAATGAACAAAAGCTGTGACTTGCGAATATCTTAATATAAAAATAGCATCGGGTTGGAGTTCGATGGATACATTTATTTGAGATAATATCCTGATATAAAAAAATTTCAGCCATACTTGCAGGCATTTTAGAAACTTGTTGGGAAAGGTAGCTTATAATCAAAAAAAGTGTTCTGTTTATTTGGCCCCTGAAACTATTGAGTTTCAAGTTGAAAACTTAAGTTTCAAGTTCAAAACTTAAGGTTGCAACTTGCCTACTTCCTGTATCTTTTGACATTTCAGGCATAGGGACAATTATTATGGAACTTGATGAATCAGTAGTATCAGAGTTTGTGAGTTCTCTAGGCTTTTCCTTTTATATATTGATATGAAATAGAAGTTTTGCTTAAAAATGTATTTAAACTTTTTTTTTTTTTCTACCCAGTGTAGTGACTATGACTTGGAATTTGGAACTGAGTGTTTGCAGTTGGCTCTAAAATATGGTCACATTAATGCCAAACTTGTGGAAGGATCACCTGACCTCTGGAAGGTAAGGAAGTTGGCATTTGACTTTGGATTTTGGCTGTGTTTATATATAATTCCCAAGATACATTCTATAAGCATAAACACTTTCAAGGTGCTTAAGAAAATAAAGAAGTGTATAAAAATGCTTGGTTTCATACTGAACCAGTATTTTGAGGTATAAGGATATATATGTATGTATACTTTAAAGGCATTGAGAGTTTTACTGGGTTTCCTGAGAATCAAAGTATGTATCATTTTTATTTCTTGGTTTGCAGAAAATATACTTTGAGATAATTTATTCAAACAGATTCCATTTTAGCTGATAAGATGGTTTTACTCATTTTTTTTCCTTTTCTCTCTCTATATTCTTATATTCAGTTTCCTTAAATTTGGATTGAGGATGCAACTCAGCTTTTCACAGTAGCAAGCTTTCCTTCCAGGCCCTGGGGAGGTGGTAGCTCCAACTTAAGTGGGTTCAGGAAATATCTGCAGAGTCCTGACTTAGTGGGGTGGGTGACTGGACCCACTTGGTGGCCGCAGTAAGGTGTTAGACTCTTGAATGTAAGAAGGATTGACTCTTGCTGACAAACCTTTTTGTTTTTGAGGAAATGAAGTGATTGTAGCACTGTCCTACTAAAATGTCCAGTGGAGGCTGGAGTGTTTCACAGTGTGGCTTTCCTTTGTTCTGAAGGTAGAAATGTGTTGAACAGTATATTCTGAAATAGGGTAGGCTATTTTTATTTTTTGAAGTATTGCTGCTTTTGAAGTAAGGAGTGAAATCTTTATAATGCTTCCACCTAAATCTGGTAAGTTAAGATTCATCCTAACTCTAAGATGATACGAGTCCAAAAACATATTTCCTCATTGACTTAAAAACAAAACAGAAAGCCCTATAAGTTTATTACGTGTTCGATACAGTAACATGATGGGCCTTGCTATATGCTAAGATTGTCTCGTATATACTTAAAATGTTCTGAAATTACAAAATACTGGTACGCCTGGATTATTGCCTGGTAGAGAAGATTCATGCAGTATTATTATTCTTTTAAGGGTAACCAAATGTCTTCATCCCAGCAGGCAAACATTTTATTCATTTTGTGTTTCCTTTTTTGTCTATGGCTCAGATGATAGTAAACATATTGTGAGGACTACAGTGTTTACCAGTTAGGTGTATTGTTACAGATCCTGACTTGCATCTCTGTATAACCCCTTCTGACTGTGTGGTAGACTTACTTAGCAGACAACAGGAGAGGGAAGTGGAAACTCTCAGACAAGTTTTATTGCTACTTACATGTTCATTTAATACTCCATGGCCTCATTTTTGATGTCTTAAGGGTGTGTGGTGATCTATTTCTGTGAGTGTTCAGAGCCTTTTTGAAATTTGTCAAACCCCCTGAGATGTGCAGATGAGAGGAAAGTAACACATTGCTCTTGAAATTTTCCACTTGTTCCTCACAAGTTTGTTTGAATTTTGTTTTGGATTTTTTTTTTTTTTTTTTGAAATCTTCCTCTTTCACTGCTTTCTCCAACAACACAGTATTACTTCTCACGTCTTGGTGCTCTGCTTCCCTTTCATGGGCACCAACTGTCTGTGCTCTAAGGCAAGGGATTAGCTTTCCCAGGGCATCTCCTCCTCACTCTGGTAGGTCATTTCATCATGCCATTGTGGGCTGAATAGTGTCCCCTTTGAAGGAATGTTCAAGTTCTAACTCTGGCACTTGGGAATGAGGCCTTATTTGAAAAGTGTCTTTACAGATCTGATTGAGTTCAGTTGAGGTCATATTGACTTGGAGTAGGCCCTGAATTCAGCATGTAAGAAATGCAGGAGGAGGACAGAGAGAAAGGGAGAATGCCAGTGACAGGAAATACAGGCAGGAAATACAGTGCTGTGTCTAGAAGCAAGGGAAAGCGAAGCATGGCTGGCAAGCAT
>NW_019154100.1:17501039-17631993 GCF_002288905.1 Enhydra lutris kenyoni | reverse complement strand
ATGCTTGCCAGCCATGCTTCGCTTTCCCTTGCTTCTAGACACAGCACCGTATTCCCTGCCTCTATTGTCACTGTGACTCTAAGTGAATCCGACGATTGAAGGCTTTCTTCTGTCACTAAAGGGTTGATTTTTTCCTTTTTTTTGAGTAACTAATTTTCATAATGCATTGTGCAAGGTCCAAGGAAAACTACAGATCATACTGACAGAAGGAAATCAACTTCAAAACTGATTTAATAAACTTTTGAAAATTAAAAAAATAAGGAAAGGGCAACCCATATTACTGTAAAAGTTTGACAGAAAAAGTGGCAACTTCTCAGTTCAGAATTGCAACATTTTCCAGTACGGTTCCCTTTGAAGAGCATTAACTGTTTCAATTAGGAAAAAAAATAAAGCTATTTTTAAACATTGTACTTCACCAGCTTGTGAGAAACATTTTATACTTCATTTTTGTTAAATCCGTGTTTGGTGAGAGGTGGAGTTGAAGTATTAAATAAGGCTCTATGTAGAAGATATTAGTAAACAATAAAAAGACTTTAATATATGTATAGTAGGTATCCACAGCCTACAAGAAAAAGTAGACAAAAGAAAATTTAGGATGTTTTCCTATTTATACAGTTAATGATTTAGTAATAGTGGAGAAAGGATCTTTAGGTGACATAAGTATATATCTTAAGTAAGATTGATTGCAATGCAAAACTGTTAAGTCTTGCAGGAATACTAGAAAAGGAAGTTTAGGATTTGAGACCAATTTTTCTTTAACTTAAAAAAATTCATCATTAAGATATCTTTGAAAAAAAAAAGTAGAAGGAACTTTCACAGTTCCTCCATATTGTGATTTTGAATGCAGTTTTATTCCTCAGAGCAGAAGGAACACAAAATGAATAATGGTAATTAGGCCTCTTCCTATTTCAGTTCTGAGTTTACCTTATACAGAAGAAAATTATTAAAGAAAAACACTGTTTTCTTATTTGAATTACAAATACTGAAGCCTGGTTTCAGTGATCTAGTTAACTTTGGGTTTTTGAGAAAACAGAAGGAAAACTTAACCTGATAGAATTTTTATAAGATAATTTTTCTACCAAAATATTGTTTCCACAGATTAAGGAATTTTGTTTATTCTTTTCATTGTTCTATCCTCAAAACTTAGAACAGGACCTAGAACAGAGTAGTTATTTGATAAATTTGGTTGAATGAATGAATGAGATCAGTATATTGTTTAATTGGGTGAAATACACAGCATGGACCTTTAAATGTCTGTTTTCTATTTTCTATCCAGATACTGGAATTACATTGTGGATCAGTAACTATAGTACCAGTTTTGGTTCGCATGTGCTTGTTTTGCCAATAATATAACAAAGTCATATGTGACTTCAATAGACTAACTGAAGGCTACAGCGGTTTTCTACCTAACTATCTTGTTAAAAATTTTTAGAGTGCAGGGAGGGGAGGGGAAGAGGGAGAGAGAGAGAGTCAGTCTCAAGCAGACTCTGTGCTGAGGGCAGAGCCCGATGGGGGTATTGGGGTGTGGGGGGCGACTTGATGTTATGATTCTGGTATGAGGACCTTAGCTGAAACCAAGAGTCAGACGCTTAACTGACTGGGCCACCTAGGTGCCCCAGTTTTCTATCTATGTTACATGTTAGCTGTTACTTGAATTGTGGACTGTAGGGTAATGTTTTCCACCAGGATTTATCGGCCAGGATAAAGGCATAGCAGAGGAATCTAGTTTGGGTAGAAGTGCCCTGAGCAACCTGAACCAAACAAAGTTTTTGTACGAGACTAGTTACGAGATAATCTGAAGGGAAAAAGAGTACATGAATTATAGGCACAGAAATGTACTCACTTGGTAAGTACTTTCCAAAATGGGTTTTTAGACCACTTACATCATAGTGTAGTATCTTCTAGGTTTTCCAGTTCTGACGTAAGAACTAATACTGCATTGCCAAAAACCTGACATATTCTGTGCTTGAGCTCATGGGATATGTTCTGGGAAATCTCTGTCCTAGGACTACGGCAGGTTACAGTTAGAAGGAGGATGTATGATCTTCACGAAAGATAATGATTGCTCGTATGTACATGAATGCACACTTTAGTCTCTGTCAGATCCACGTATTAATAAAAAACATGAAAGATGAACCTTATCTACATAAAGATACCTACCTCCTTCAATTCAGAATGAAGTCCCTCTTGATATGAATTAATCTTTGAGGATTATCTCATTTCAACTAAAAATGTGATTTAGTGGGGCACCTGGGTGGCTCAGTGGATTAAAGCCTCTGCCTTCAGCTCGGGTCATGAACGCAGGGTCCTGGGATCGAGCCCCGCATCGGGCTCTCTGCTCAGCGGGGAGCCTGCTTCCTCCTCTCTCCTTTCTCTCTGCCTGCCTCTCTGCCTACTTGTGATCTCTGTCAAATAAATAAATAAAATCTTTAAAAAACAAAAACAAACAAAAAAAAACCAAAAAAATGTGATTTAGTGATTTTTGTTACACATACTTTTTCTTCCTTCCTTACAATATACACTTTGACTATTAAACAGTAATAACCAGTAGTGCTAGTACTCTTACTTAAACACTGCCACATTATCTTTGAAATAATACTTATATTAATAAGATTTTGGTAACCACTGCCACATAATATCTCAATTTAAAGATCCAAAAACCAATATTCAGCAATTTGCAGAAATTGAATGTATTTTTCTGAACTTGCTAATATTATAGTTTAGAAATTGTCAGTACTATGTGTTTATAGTTTCTCCAAAATAAATCATTTCCTTTGGGGCATAATTTTATTGCTCTCACATTCCTTCCTGCTCTGTTAAGTCTAATGAGGTTTGTTTGTCCTCTAGGTGACCTACAAACGAGATCTGTATGCAGCTGAATCGATTATTAAGGGTATGTTTGGCCTTGTGACTGTCAGTTCCTGTGTTTCAAAAATGTAAGCTGGTTCAGAATTTCTCATGACATTTTAAATCCCAGAATTCTCAGAAGTATAAATGCCTGTAGGCCACAGAGGTCTGTGATTTGTTTTTTTGGAAAATAATTATATTTTATGTTTCCTGCTTGTGAAATATCACTTAGTTATGTCATGTTGGTTTTAATTTTTATAAAGGAAATACTTAATTTATGAAAAGTATGGGACATTGACACTATTAGAAATAAAAAATGATTTTAATAAATTTAAGATACTTATTTTTACTAAGAGGCCAGGTTGTCCCCTTCCCCCGCCTTCCCATAATACCACCCTATCAATATGTGATGTAGCATCTTTCATATGAAAGTATTTTTTCGGGGCGCCTGGGTGGCTCAGTGGGTTAAAGCCTCTGCCTTCGGCTCAGGTCATGATCCCAGGGTCCTGGGATCGAGCCCATATCGGGCTCTCTGCTCAGCAGGGAACCTGCTTTCCTCTCTCTCTGCCTGCCTCTCTGCCTACTTGTGATCTCTGTCTGTCGAATAAATAAAATCTTAAAAAAAAAAAATATTTTTCCCCCCAAAGACAGAAATAAGACTAGATGATATGTTAAATTCCTTTTCAATCTTGACAATGACTGCAGTTTTGTTTTGCAATTTGGATACTGCATATGTAATAACCCCTCAATCCATCTCTAGGCCTCACAGCAACACAGAGGTAGTTTATATAATAATCAACAAGTATTTGTTGTTGTGCTTAACACTGTACGGGGAATGTAATGATGATGCACAGGGGACATTGATTCTCTACC
Source organism: Enhydra lutris kenyoni (assembly GCF_002288905.1). NCBI lineage: Eukaryota > Metazoa > Chordata > Mammalia > Carnivora > Mustelidae > Enhydra > Enhydra lutris. Next base: position 17,628,273 of record NW_019154100.1, on the reverse strand, counting down.
TTTGCAGCCTCTGTCTTTTCAGTCAGGGTTTCTGAACCCCAATACCCTTGGTATGTTAGTCCAGGTAATTCTTCGTTGCGGAGACTGTTTCATCCATTGTAGGTTATCGAGCAGCGTGCCTGGCCTGTATTCACCAGATGCCAGAAGTGCTCTTTCCTCCCTCCTTCCCTCTGTTCTCCCTGATGTGACATCAGAAATGTGTCCTGACAGAAACACTGTTAAAATCTGTGGTCCTGGCACAAATGACAGCGTCAATCCTGAAGCAGGTGTGGGGGCTTCACAATCTGATACTGATACCCTCAAAATAGATGAAGGATAGATCTGTGTGCTCAGGTTTTGACTGAGAGGTGAACTTGGCATTCAGACTTGGAAGCTGGAAAAATTGCTGAGTCTGAACTCTGAGTGCATCAATTTGTTAAGTAGGTTTTCCCCCAGATTTTGAATAATCAATTGGCTTCATATTTTCAGGGCTGAAATCTTTATGCTGCTCATGACATTGTATATTTGTGGCCTATCCTCAAGGTTTTTGTCCTTCAAGAATATTGTATTGCAAACCATTAATGTACCATAATTTATACGTCCGTGTATCTGTGTATGTAAACAGATCATCCAAGGCTATAAATCAAAATGTTGACATGTATTTACACATCAGCCAGGCATTGTATAAACATGACTGTGGAGAGGCTGGCTAAAACTATGAGGTGGTTGGTTACGTTCTCAGGAGAAGCAAATAGAAAATGTGTCTGGTTTCCACATATAGTCATACCTTTGTTACCTAAGTACAATGGACTTGACCTACTTTGTGAGTTGTTGGTCAGTGCCCCTACTGAGAATTATGCACATGATATTTGCCTACAGTTTATCAGAGCAGGCTTTTTAGAACGTAAAAACTACACTTTAAGTGTACTTAAAATGACTGTAGTTTTAGAAATTGTATACAGAGAGAAACTGTTTTTCTTCTGTAACTTGTTTCAGTGTGCTGTTTTTAAGTATTTAAAAAGTGTTCTTTTATTCTTGGGGAAAGTAATCTGACTGAATATGAATGACTGATCAATCATCTCCAAAAATTTCCTCATGCTCTAGGGTTTGCATATCTAATAACTTTCCAGGAGATTGTGATGTTGCTCATATACTTGGAGGGCCACTCCTCTGGTACCTTCCCACTCTCACTGTGGGTCTCTGGATCAGCAGCATGGTGATGACCTGAGAATCTGAATGCAGGATGTTTGGCCCCAGCATATAAAGTCAGAATATGCATATTCTGATATGCATATTATCAGTTATCAGAGTTAGAGCAAAAACTCTGGCTGAGTAGTTTGCATGATAAATTTTGGAAACATTCCTCTAGGCTGCTCTTCAGTCTTTCACAGATCATTTCTTTTTAGATAATATTTTTATTGCATTTAGAGCTCTAACTGTGCTTTATCAGCTCCAAATGCTTGTTTGCTTACCTGGGATTGCTACCTCCCTCTGTGATTTGCACTAACGCTATCTCAGATGGGAGAATCAACACTAGGCATAGCCAATGAACACCCTTGGATTTTTTAAAAATAAAATTGCAAAATAAAATATATATAGTAGATTGTCTGAGCTAGGTATTCACCACTTTGCCTGTTCCTACTAAATGTTCAAAGTATTTTTCTAGGCACTACTATAACACAGTATTTATTGGGTGCTTACTTCGTGTCAGAATTGTTTGAAGCATGTTATATGTATCAGCTCATGCTTCTTCAAGTACTTAATGATGTAGGTCATGCCACCATGTCCGTATGATAGGATAATCGGGGGTTCTAAGCAATTACTGCTTTATGAAGGATAGAAAATACATTCTTAACTCCAAGTTTCTGTCTTTGGTAGTTTATCTCTTTTTGTAGCTATTACTTCTTTTTTTCCTTAAGCAGAGATTTTTCAGATTACCTTCTCTGAAATCTTTGAACTATGTATGTTTTGAAATTTGGAATATTTATATTTTCAGAAGTTAATGCAGTACATAACATGTTAAGTCACATCAATAGTTGGATTAAGGACCATGCAACATAAGAAAACTATAATGCATGAACGTTTACATTCAGGACAGGAATAAAGACTATAGAGCCTCTAGCCCAAGTTCAAGTCTGATTTTACCACCAAATTTATATATGAAAATATTAAATTTTTTATTTAAAGACAGTTCTTGGATTTTAGCATTGCTCATAACTCAGTATAAGCCTCTTTTAGACTGATTCAGTGAAGGTGAGAGGATATCTTTTTTTTTTCTTTTGTTTTCTGTAGTGTTTAACACTGGGTTTAATTGAATGTAGTATATTGTAGGGTACAGCTAACATTTTTTTCCCTTAGACTCGAAAAAAATTTAAATTACGGGGATAGGTGGCTCTTTTCTCCCGCCACACCTCTTGACCTGCTCCTAAGAGATGCAAATTGTGACTCAGTGTATCTGTCACTATTATTATATATCTATTTTTCCTCAAATATGATATAAATTAGGTGTAAATACTTTTGTCAAAGTTCAAAACCAGGATTTGGAGCACATGGCTTTCATGCCAGCTGTTTTAAATAGGTTACCATCATCTTTTTACTATAATGTTGTAACAGATGTAATACTACTCCCATTTTGAAACTGGGTAAACTGGTTTAGATGCATTATTTTTCTCTTGATCATACAGTGAGAGCAAGATGCACAATTTAGGCCCAGGTCTGTTTTGTCTTTAAGCCTGACCTCGCTCTAGGGCATGGCCGCTTGGCACCTCTGAGTCATAAGCTGCTCAAGCTGGCTGCTGTGCTGGATACTAGATTGGTTAGTGCTGTTTTGGTCAGTACAGCCAATGGCTTGTAGAATTCAGCCTACCAGCTCTGATTCTGTTGCCTTACAACTCTCTGTACAGCTGGCCCGATGAGGAGTGAGCACACGGTTGTGACTGGACGTATTTTCTTACACTGCTATGCTAAGCACACGGTATAATCTTCTAGAGCATGTGAGAAAAACATAATACTGACATAGCAGATTTCCAGACATGACTGAAGATCAGTAAAAATTAAAACTCAAAATCATAGATTCAGAATGACTGGTTGGTTGAGTTTTCTTCTTTATTAATTTTGGTAGTTGAAGGCTTATGCGGCCATAGCAGTCTTCCTTTTCCAGGATGAAGCTTTTTTTAATCCGGTGATCTGAGTGGTTAGTATTCTGTAAGTGGTCCTTCCTGAGCTGCTCTTCACTTGAATGCCAATTATTTGTGGGTCAACAAATTACATTCTCATGAAAGTATTTTCTCATTTAGATATTTTAAGGCTCTACAAAGCATTTCCTTGATAAATGTCATGTCTTGCAGGTGCATTTTGTTCTCCCAAATTTACTTGTCACTGGAACAACATGTATGTGTTGATGAATCTTAGCATTTGTTTAAGTCCATATCTTTTGTTCGGTATGAGAATTTTGATGTAACTAACTTTAGGCAGGCTTTTGACTAAAATCTCCAAATTGTGGTATCCAGCAAGTGTCAAAATCTACCTTCTATTTTTGTGTTTGTAGATAAGTCTTATTTTGAAGCTTAAATTATTTTAGTATATTTATATGGATTTCCATCTATAGTGAAGTATTTGATAATAGGAAATGTGTATATAAGGTAGTCATATTCATACAGTTGTCTGTATTGGAAAAGGTACAGTTAATCATAAATTTACTATGAGGTAAAACAAAGCATTTTTTTAAAAAGTTTTTATTTAAATTCCATTTAACTTACTGTGTAGTATTAGTTTCAGGTGTACAATAGAGTGATTCAACATTTCCATATATTATCTGGTGCTCATCACAAGTGTGCTGCTTAATTCCCATCTCCTATTTCACCCATTCCTTTATCCAGCTCCCCTCTGGTAACCACAGTTCTCTATAATTGAAAGCCTGTTTCTTGGTTTGTCTGCCTTTTTCTGCCTTCGTTCATTTGTTTTGGTTCTTGAATTCCACATATGAGTGAAATCATATGGTATTTGTCTTTCTCTGTCTTATTTCAAGAGTATTATACTCTCTAGCTCTATCTATGCTCTGCAAATGGCAAGATTTCATTCTTTTTTTATGGCTGAATAACATTCTATTGTATATATACCACATCTCTATGTATTCATCAATGGATGGACACTTGGGCTTTTTCCATAGTTTGGCTATTGTAGATAATGCTGCTGTAAACATAAGTATGCATATATCTTTTTGGATTAATGTTTTTGGACTCTTTGTGTAAATACCCAGTAGTACCATTGCTGAATCATAGGGTAGTTCAATTTTTAACTTTGGAAGAATCTCCATAACTGTTCTCCAGAGTGGCTGCACCAGTTTGCATTCCCACCAACAGGGCAAGGGGGGACGGTCTCTTTTTTCCATATCCTTGCTGACACTTGTTGTTTCTTGTGTTCTTGATTTTAGCCGTTCTGACAGATGTGAGGCAATAACTTATTGTGACTTTGATTTGCATCTCCCTCATGATGAGTGGTATTGAGCACTTTTTCATGTGTCTGTTCTCTGGCCATCTAGATGTCTTCCTTGGAGAACTGTATGTTCATATCTTTTGCCCATTTTTTAATTGGTTTATATATTTGTGGGTGTTTAATAATTTCTTAATATATTTTGCCTACTAACTCTTGATCAGATATGTCATTTGCAAATACCTTCTTCCATTCCATAGATTGACTTTTAGTTTGGTAGATTGTTTTTTTCGCTGTGTAGAAGTTTTTTATCTTGATGAAGTCCCAGTAGTTTATATTTGCTTTTGTTTCCCCCCCCTCAGGAGAATATGCCCAGAAAAATGTTGCGACAGCTAATGTCAGAGGTTAGTGCCTGTGTCCTATTCTAGGATTTTTATGGTTTCAGATCTCACATTTATGTCTATGATCCATTTTGAATTTATTTTTGTGTATGGTGTAAGAAAGTGGTCCAGTTTCATTCTTTTGCATGTTGCTGTCCAGTTTTCCCCAACATGATTTTTTGAAGAGACTGTCTTTTCCTCATTGAATAAGTCTTTTCTACTTTGCCGAAGATTAATTGACCATGTACTCATGGGTTTATTTCTAGGTGTTCTGTTCTGTTGATGTGTGTGTCTCTTTTTTGTGCCACTACCATACTGCTTTGATGACTACAACTTTGTCATACAACCTAAGGTTTGGAATTGTGATCTTTGCTTTTCTTTTTCAAGATTCCTTTGGCTATTTGGGGGTCTTTTGTGGTTCCATACACGTTTTAGGATTGTTTGTTCCAGCTCTGCAAAAATTGCTGTTGGTATTTTGATCGGGATTGCATTAAATATGTAGATGGCTGTGGATAATGTAGACATTTTAATAGTATTTGCTCTTCCAACCCATTAACATGGAATGTCATTCCACTTGTTTGTGTCATCTTGAATTACTTTTATCAGTGTTTATAGAGTACAGGTCTTTGACCTCTTTGGTTAGGTTTATTCCTAGGTGTCTTACTGTTTTGGGTAGAATTATAAATTGGATTTAAAAAAATTTCTCTTCTGCTTCATTATTGGTGTATAGAAATGCAGCAGAGTTTTGTACATGGATTTTGTATCCTGCAACTTTACTGAATTCATTTATTAGTTCTAGCAGTTTTTTGGTTGTTTTGGGGTTTATAGTACTATGTCGTCTGCAAATTGTGAGTATTTTACTTCTTCCTTACCAATTTGGATTCCTTTTATTTCTTTTTGTTGTCTGATTTTTGTTAGGACTTTCACTACTTTGTTGAATAAAAACAGTGTGAGTGGACATCCTTGTCTTATTCCCCATGTTAGGAGAAAAGCTCAGTTTTTTACCATTAAGGATGATATTGGCTGTGGATTTTTCATAAATGGCTTTATTATGTTGAGTTATGTTTCCTCTAAGCATTTTTTTAGGGTTTTTATCATAAGTGATGTTGTAGTTTGTCAAATGCTTTTTCTGAATCTTTTTGAAATAATCATAAAGTTCTTATCCTTTCTTCTACCGATGTGATGTATTACACTGATTTGTGAATATTTAACCACCTTTGCAACACAGTAGTAAATACCACTTATTCATGGTGAATTATATTTTTAATGTATTGCTGAATTCTTTGCTAGCATTTTGTTGAGGATTTTTGTTTCTATGTTCATCAAGGATATTGGCCCATAGTTCTTTTTTTAGTGGTTTCTTTATCTGTATTGGTATCAAGATAATGCTGGCCTCATGGAATTGAATTAGGATCTTTTCTATTTGAATAGTTTGAGAAGAATAGGTATTAAATCTTCTCTAAATATTTAGTAGAATTTGCCTGTGAAGCCATCTGGTCCTGGACTTCTGTTTTTTGGGAGTTTTTTTTCGATACTGACTGAATTTCTTTGCTGGTTTTTAGTCTGTTCAAATTTTCTGTCTTCCTTTTCAGTTCTGGTAGTTTTAAGTTTCTAGGAATTTATCTATTTCTTTCTGGTTGTCTAATTTGTTGGCATATAGATTTTCATAATCTGTTATAATTGTTCATATTTCTGTGGTGGTAATTTTCTGCTCATTTGTGGTATTATTTGAGTATTTTTTTTTTCTAGATAAGCCTGGCTAGAGTATTATCGATTGATTTTGTTGAAGAAATATTTCTTGGTTTTATTGATCTTTTTTTGTTGTTTGTTTTTGTTTTTTTTTAGTTTCTGTATCATTAATTTTTGCTCTGAACTTTATTATTTCCTTCCTTCTGTGGGTTTTAGATTTTGTTTGTTCTTCTTTTCCTAGCTTCTCTAGATGGAAAGTTAAGCTTTTTGAGATTGTTCTTGCTTCTTGAGGTGGGCCTGTATTGCTATATACTTCTGTCTTAGAACTGTTTCTGCTGCATCCCCAAGGTTTTGGAGCATTGTGTTTTCATTTTCATTTGTTGCCATATACTTTTTAATTTCTTCTTTTATTTCCTGATTGAACCATTCATTGCTTAGTAGCATACTATTTAACCTCCATGTATTAGTAGCTTTTCCAGATTTTTTCTTGTGGTTAACTTCTAGTTTCCTAGTATTGTGGTCAGAAAATATGAATGGTTTGACTTCAAGCTTCTTGAATTTGTTGAGACTTGTTTTGTGGCCCAATATGTGATCTATTCTGGACAATGTTCCAGGAGCACTTCAGTGTGTATTTTCCTGTTTCAGGATGCAGTGTTCTGAATATATCTTTTAGATCCATCTGTTCCATTGTGTCATTCAAAGCCATTGTTTCCTTGTTGATTTTCTGTTTGGATGATCAATGGGGTCAAGTCCCTTACAACTACTGAATTATTGACTAGTTCCTTTATGTTTGTTTTTAACTCTTATTGTTTGGGTGCTCCTAGGTTGGGTGCCTGAATATTTACAACTGTGTTGTACTCTTGTTGGGCTATCTCCTTTATTATTAGACGGTGTCCTTCTGTCTCTTGTTAAAGCCTTTGTTTTAAAGTCTATTCTGTCTGATACAGTGTTGTTACTCTGGCTTTCTTTTGACATCCATTTGTGTGATCGTTCTCCATCCCTCACTTTCAATCTGCAGGTGTCTTTAGGTCCAAAATGAGTCTCTTGTAGGCAGCATATACATGGGTCTTGTTTTTTTAATCCATTCCATTACTCTTCTTTTGATTGGAGCATTTAGTCCATTTACATTCAAAGTAATTATTGATAGACATGTATTCATTTCTGATTACTGATTATGGTTGTTCCTGAAGATTTTATCTGATCCTTTCTTGCTTTCTTTCATGTTATGTTGATTTTCTTTAATAATCTATTTGGATTTCTTTCTCTTGATATATGGTTACCATTAAATTTGTATACAACCTCTCCTGCATATAGCAGTCTATGTTAAGTTGATGGTTGCTTAAGTTTGAACCCATTCTTTACTCCTTTCCTCCTGTTTTAAGTACATGTTGTCATGTTTTCCACTCTTTTATTTTGTGAGTTTCTTGACTGAGTTTTTTTTTTACAGAAATACTCATTTTTACTGTTTTGTGTTTCCTACCTTCATACTGTCACTTCTGGTCTCTCCTTTTCCTTCAAGGAATTCCCTTTAATATTTGTTATAGCATGGTATAGTGCTCATGAACTCATTTAGTTGTGGTTTGTCTGGGAAACTCTTTATTTCTTTTTCTATTGTGAATGATAGCCTTGCTGGATAGAGTGTTCTTGGGTGCATATTTTTCACATTTAGCACTTTGACTCTATCATGCCACTCCCTTCTGGCTTGGGAAGTTTCTGCTGAAAAATTCCCTGGTAGCCTTATGGCTTTTCCCTTCTATGTTACTGTTTTTTGTCTTGCTGCTTTAAAATTTTTTCTTTATATTTTGCCAAATTAATTGCATAATGTCTTGCTGTGGATCTGCTTTGTTGATTTTGTTGGGATTATCTGTACGTCCTGCATCTGGATATCTATTACCTTCCCCAGATGAAGGTTTCAGCTATTTATTCAAATATTTTTTTTTTTTGCCCCCATTTTCTTTTTCTTCTTGGACTCTTGTAATATGGATATTACTACATTTAAGGGAGTCACTGTGTTCCCTAAGTCTATTCTCATGTTACATAGTTCTTTTCACTCTATTTTGTTCAGCTTGATTAGTTTCCATTACTCTGTCTTCTAGTTCATTAATTTGTTCCTTTCATGTATTGAGTCCTTTATCTCTGCTATATAATTCCTTATCTCTTTGTTAAGGGTCTCACTTATGTTTTCCATTCTTTTTCTCAAGTCTAGTGAGAATCCGTATGGTCCTTGCTTTAAATACTCTATCCAGTGTGTGACATACTTGTTTCACTTAGATTCTGGCTATGGCCTTATCTTATTTCATTTGGGATAAATTTTTCTGTCTTCTCATCTTGTCTAAGTCTCTATGCCTATTTCTTTGTTTTAGGAAAATCAGCTACAACTCATATTCTTGAGGATAATGGTGTTAGGAAGAAGAGGTCCTGTAGTGCCCTTCTGTGCAGTGCTTCCTGTTCCCTACAGCCTGGTGTTTCTACGAGTGTCTCCAATGTGTGCTATGTGCACTCAGTTGTTTTGTCCTGTCTGCTTTATCCTTCAGGCCAGTTTTCTGCAAAGGCTTTACGTCTGCTGTGGGCAGGGTTTGGTTCCGGAACTGTGGCTTTTTCTAAGTAGGCGTGCTCTGCTCTGCTTGTGATGAGAACTGTTGTCACCAGTACTGGAACCTTGCAAGGTTCTGCAAAGTTCCTGAGGGATTAGGCTGGCCTTCAGGGGGCAGGGCCCACTGTGCTGGGATTGAGGCAAGTGAGACTGGAAAGGGTAGTTCTACTGGAGTCCAGGGGCGTTACGGCTTGGTGTAAGCAAGTGAGGTATAGGTGCTGTGCTAGTTCCTGTAGGTGGCCCTGTGCTTATGCTGAGGAATGGGAGAGGGAGATGGTGCCTGCCAGGAGGGGTCTGTTCCTGGAGGGATGGGAGAGGGAGATGGTGCCTGCCAGGAGGGGTCTGTCACTGAACGCTGCCTCTCTGGGAAGTGCTCTGAGATGAGCACCTTACTTCTCCACTGTGTGCCCAGGTTCTCTTCAGATTGCTATTTCTAAGCTGTCTGTCTATGGATTGTTGGTTTTGCCTTCTCCCTAAGAGCAGCTCAGTGCCCTCAGGGCTCTATCCCAGCCACACTGGGTGACCTTTAAAACTCCAGTCTTTAAGCTCTACTGGTTGCCAGAAGTCATGAAATTGGTCCCCTCTTGCTTTCCAAACCAATTGCTATGGAGATTCAAAACAGCATTTTACTACTACTTTTCCTGAAGTGAAGAGTTGGTTCTGGTCATTGTTCTTTATTATTTAACCCTTATAGGCTTCTGTAAGTGAAATTTAAAGCAGACTTTTCTAGAGAGTAGTGTGATTAATAATCTCAACAAGACACTGAAATTACAGGATAAGTTTATAAATAGCTACTTAACAAAGAGGTATTATACTTTGGACACACAGCTGGTTGAGTCCCCCCACCCCCCAGCTTGCTCAGATGTACCCAAACCATTAAAGTACTAACAGATGCCAGCAGTAACGTATTTTATCTAGATTTACATATGACATACAGTCCCAACCAAAACTTAATTTAACATGCTGACAGATCTTATCTTGGCAAAAGGAGCAGTATTTTTAAGTTTTCATAGTACCCCCATGGAATTTTAAAATAAGAGATTGCATTTATTTTCTACCATCATCCTTCAACTAATCTTTTAATATATTTAATTTTGTGGCTAAAAGCTGTTTAAAAAAATTGTTTTATTCTTTCTGGATTATAATTGTACAAACCCAAGAAAGCTTGTGCTATAAAAAAAAGCCTCATGATGCCTCTTGTCATATGATGGTTTATGTAAACATGGGAAAATAGTGAAAACAGAAAATACTTTAATTTTTCAGTGACTTTAGTTAATAGTAGTTAAAAATAGTTAATATTCACATAAAAAATGTTTCCCATTTGTTAAATTTATGGATTTGATTTCTCAAATACAACATCTTTTGATTCAGAAACTTAGAATATTTTCTGAAAATAGTTTTTTTCAACATCACTGATAAAAAAGCAATTCTTTTATTATTAAGCATTTTTGAACAGGTAAATTATGAATCCCCATATGGCTGCCTTTGTTTGTTTGTAGGCAAGCATTTGAATCATTTTGTGCTTATACATTGAAAGTAGCTAATATACTTGTAAATTGGCTCTGACTGAAAGAAATAAAATAAAATCACATGTGAATAAAATAGATTCAGTGTTAATGAGAACTAGGAAGACTCATGAGAACTAGGAAGACTTTGTGATATTATGTGTTTTATGCATATGAAGAAACTAATGCCTTATTATTTTTGTGATTCATATTTACACTTAATATCATGGTAGTTTAAGTGCAATATATTTTTAATCTTCTTAATCAAATTGAAAGAATGAGAAACTTTAAATCAGGCTTTCTCCATCTGTAACTGGACAGTGTTCTGCATCTGTGGTATGTCTTCATCAGGTTTTTCTTGTTAAATATCCAGTGATGGCACCATTTATGTCATTAACCATGCTTTTTGAACAATGCATTGTGACAGCTAAGATTTATGTAGAAACTATAATTTTTGATGTATCTGGCTTTTGACTGTGATTCTTTATTTTCCACATTTTCACATTAATACCATAACTTCTTTGTACATAAGTTTTTGTTCTTCACTGTCTTGAAAGTAATACTGTGAGTGTATCTTACGTGAATCTGTAAGAACATTTGCGTCAAGCTTTAATTAGTTAGAACAGGAAGGTTGCAATATAATTTAATAGCAGTGTGGTTTCCTTGGAATCTTACTGTAAAAAAATGTAAATTAGAAAGTTAAATATTTGGGTGAAGATTAGAGAAAGTAGAGTGCACTTTAGTTTTATAATTTCTTTTATTTGTCACTAGTGAGATGTTAATTAAAACATAGGGAAGTTAATTTGTCATATTCAAAAACTTCTAAGGTCACAGTGAGTTACTAAGCAACTAGCTAAATAAGACTTGATAAGACGAAAGCCAGCCAATTATACTTGACTCTGACGGAGGTAGAATTTAAAACAACAAAAACTCCAAACAAGATGTTTATGCTTAAAGAACAATACTTTGTAAATATACTGGTGAGTCATTAGACTTTAAAAATTGTATTTCCTTTACATTTCTTTTAACTCAGAATATATACTTTGGAAAACAATATATATATTGCATCATTTACTTGGAAAATAGTAGTATGTTGCATGTAAAAACATGTTCAAGAGACAAGATGTCACGTTAATGCTCCTTACTTGTAGTTGTAAGGTAGGAAACTTAATCCTGATTTCAGTGACTCATTTAAAAATGTGGTGAAGATCTGATCTAACAAATCTTGAAAAAAAAAAAAAATCTCCCTGTGTATCATTACCATTGCCCTTCATTTGAAACATGTATAATCAACAGTAGAGACAACTTCTCTGAAGACCATTTTAACCTTTTAAAGTGGGTATGTGTGGTATCTTTTGCAAGTCTCTCTGTATCATCCCTGTTGTCCACTTGTCCTGTAGACATGGCTTGTTGGCTTTTTTCCTTTATTGGCCATATGCTCCCTCCCTCTCTATTCTAAAAGTTTCCTCTTTTAAGATGTTTAGGGAAACCTGAGGCCTTTTCCTATCTATTAAAATGAGACATGGACCTCAGAGCTCAGCAGTTGTGATTCTGTTTAATACTATTTTACAGTCCTTGCTGTGAGAGAGAAAATATACTCAGATTGGCTGTTGACTGAAGGAATTAAACAGGTGAATGGCAGATGACTGTCATTTTGAATGGTTTAGGACTGGAAACATCTTTTGGATGTAAATAATGTTGAATTTTATACAGTTGTTTATTTATCTAAGAATACTAAAATTTTGGCTTAAGTGGTCAGTGTAGTGAATAATGAGTGTTGATGAAGTCGTGGTGTTAGATCTAAGAAAACAATGCTGACCTGGATTTTTTTGGCCACTTGGTGGTGGAACTAACTGGTATTTAGATTTGCCTCTACTCGGTGATGTTTGAAACCTTTTTGTAAAACACACCATCCAGACCACACTTGAGCTATTACTGATTATTATTATTTTTTAATAGATTTTATTTATTAGAGGGCTGGGGGAGGAGCAGAGAGAGAGAGGGAGAGGGACAAGCAGACTCTGCACTGAGCGCAGAGCTCGACGTGGTGCTTGATCCTAGGACCCTGAGATCATGACCTGAGTGGAAACTCATGACTGAGCCATCCAGGTGTGCTGAGTCCTTACTGATTATTCATTGTAGGCATATTTCTAGATATTCCTTGGTCCTCTTAGTGTGTCTCTCAGTCTTTCATGTGGTACAGAGAAGGGTGCACATGTTAGAAAACTTTAATATTACTGTTTTTCTGAAATTCAATGGGAAGATTCCAAATTTACATGTATTTTCTAATAGTTGGAGGAGACCCGTATAGTTCATGAATACTAACAGGTCCAATGTTCAAGGACAATAAGAGGAACCTTAAAAGAGGAATATATTACATTATTACTTTTTTTTCAAGATTTTTATTTATTTATTTGTCAGAAAGAGAGAGGGAGAAAGCACACAAGCAAGCAGAGAGGCAGGCGGAGGCGGAGAGAGAGGCAGGCTCCCTGGTGAGCAAGGAGCCTGATGCGGGGCTCAATCCCAGGACCCTGGGATCATGATCTGAGCCAAAGGCAGTGGCTTAACCCACTGAGCCACCCAGGCGTCCCCTACATTATTTTTTTAAAGATTTTATTTATGTATTTGCCAGAGAGAAAGAGCACAAGTAGGGTAAGGGATGGAGGGAGAGGGAGAAGCAGGCTCCTCACTGAGCAGGGAGCCCTATGTGGGACTCGATCCCAGGACCTGAGCTGAAAGCAGACACTTAAGTGACTAAGCCACGCAGGCATCCCACATTATTAGTTTGACCTTATTCATAAACTTAAAAACCTTTATATGATATCTCCTACTTCCTATAAAGGACTTTAGAATAATACTGGAATTAAGTATCTTTGACATATTGTAAATGAATATATTTTGCCAGACCACATACCCATGAGTATATTATATACTAGTTTTTAGACTCATTTATAAACTTAAAAATTTATACATGATAGCTCCTGTTTCATATAGAAGACTTTAGAATAACACTAGAATTAAACATTTTTTGACAACATGTTGTACGTGAAAATATTTTGCTAAATCATGTATCCTAACAAAAGGTGGTTAAGTTTTAGATTACAAAGCATATTAAGCCAGGGGATTAAAAGCCCTGGAGAAATTCCATTGTACTTATGACTTCAGTGAAGCTTGAGAGAATTTCAGGAGTTTGTCAGATGAAGCTGGTGATCTATTGAAAACATGGACATTCTGGCTATCATCCTAGGAGTCCTTTCCTGCACTCTCCAGGGTAGATGGTTGGAGTACCGATAATGTTTCTGCCTCTCTGCCACTATCAACTCTGTGAAGAGCAAAGAAATTAACAGAGGCAGAGGACCATTTTCTGTTGGAAGGAAGAACTTCCATGTCTTTTCTCACTTTAATTTGGAACCAGTAGTACGTAGTTGTACCATTGGAAAGTCTAGCACAAAATGACAACTGACCTTGTGAGAAGTTGTCCCCTATTTTATATATCTTCATGTGTTTCAGTAAATGTTTAATTGGTTTTGAGATTTGGGAATGTTGTCTCTCCAGTGCATTGTGAACCACTGAGGCAGCTGACTTCTAAGTAAAAGCATCTGAATTAGGGTTCTGTTGGAGAATATTCTTAAGTTGTTAATAACTATGCAAATGAGACTGTGGGTTTGATTTTTTTTTTAAAGATTTTATTTATTTATTTGACAGAGAAAGATCACAAGTAGGCAGAGAGGCAGGCAGAGAGAGAGAGAAGCAGACTCCCCCACGAGCAAAGAGCCTGATGCGGGGCTCAATCCCAGGACCCTGGGATCATGACCTGAGCCCAAGGCAGAGGCTTTAACCCACTGAGCCACCCAGGTGCCCAACAATGGAAAATTTTAGATTGAGTATTGGAAAATACTCCATATGCTAATATATACAATGCTAGTTGGTTCTTTCTCAAGAAAGAAGAGGTTACATTTTGAGTGATTCCATGTGTGATAATCTGAAAGAGACTGAACTATAGAAACAACAAAAATCAGAGTTTGCCCACCTTGCAGCAAGGGTGAATACAGAAATGACATGAGGGATTGAACAGCTTGGTATGCTGATGTGGTGGTTACACAAATTCATAATGTGTTAAATTTAGGGAAATGACACAGAGGTAATTGTAATGCATACCCATGCAGAGAAAGTTAGAGATCAGTATATCTTCATTTGGCCCTGAAGGGTAGCATTTCTAAGATGCTATTTAAATTACAGGAATGTTACACAGCGGAAACATGGGGCTTTTAATTAATGAAATAAAGTAGGCATTGGAAGTTTGTCAGGTACTTAATTAAAAGCAATGAAGAAAAGATTATATTTTCCCCTACTATAATGTCATTTTTTATTAAAACCTCTTAGGCCTTAGCATTTGGAAGAGAAGGATTTGCTAGAAACTGCAGAGAATCTTGTTTATTCCATGAATATATGAGACTACCATTTGACATGTGTGGCTTCAGTTAAAAAAGTGGGAAAACTCCTGAATTAGGAAATTACTTATTTTGCTTATAGGTTCTATCAGCATGTGAAATGTTTGAGGTTTTCATTCTAGACCAGATTGCCTGGTTTGAATCTTGACTATTCAGTTTGTTAGCCGAATATAATCCCAGGCAAATCATTTAAATCTTTACCTGTAAGGAGCACATGATAATTCTGCCTGCATCGTAAGATTTTGGTTAGAATGTACGTTTATTATAATATTTTACATAATATTTGTGAATTACCCAGTGAGAAATCATCCAGTGTTTGGCTGAGTTACTCTGGGGCTCAATTTTTCTTCCTGAAAGGGTGCTAATATCATTTATTTATTAGTAACAGCACTTTTATGAACTAGAATTTAAAGGACTCTGTGGTAAGTTGAATTTGTAATGCTTAGCACTCTGTGAATAAAAATAATGTTCTTGTTATCGATACTTTTAGCTTTTTACTTAATTTACTATTTTTTAAAATTATTCTTATTTTATTATTATTATTTTTTTTAAGTAGACTCCACACCCACCAGGGGACTTGAACACAGCACCCTGCATCAAAGGTCAGATGCTCTACTGACTGAGCCAGCTAGGCACCCATAGCTTTCCTCTTAATTTAAATGTTTAAAAGTTTACCCATTGTTTTTAACAGTTTGTTAGGTATCCTTATGTGATATACTGAAGACCTTTATCTTGTCCCTTGATCTTATAGAAAGATACTTCCTGAATGAATAAAACTATAGATGAAAGGACTGATGTGTTTACATAAATATTTTTCTACTTCTGTTTTTTAAAACGTTTTGCTGTCAAACCACAGATAACAGAAATCCAAGCCAGATCTGTAGCTTAAAGACTAATGTGCTTATCTGTGTAATATCACACAGATCACGAATAAAACTTTGCCACTCATACCAGAGGCTTTTTCTTTAATTTTATCCAGTTAAAACCTGTTCCCTCCTCAAAAGTAGTAGCTATCAAGATTTTACAGCAATTTTCTTACTTCTTCTGAGCTTTATCACTCAGATTTACATTTCTAGACACTATGGTTTTGGGGTGTGTATGTGTGTCTGTGTGTGTGTGTGTTTAAAAGACCTGGTAAGTCTCACTTATTCTACGGGTTCCCCATCCTTTTATTCCTTTTATTTTGCTTACGCTTTGCCTCTTGCTGAACCCAACCCTTTGATCTGTAGATTTTTGTCCTATTTTGAATTTTGAGGAGTATATTCTTGCATGGTTCAATTACGCTTTTTTGTTTTTTTTTTTGGTCTTCTACAAAGTGACAGCTGGTTCTAGAAGCTTAATCAGATTTAGTTTCATCTCTTTAGTAAGACTAGAGGTGGTATGAGTTTTTAATTAGGAGATACCAAATGTCTAGCTATCTTTTATTTTCTGATGATAGCAGCCATTGATATTCATTGCCTAGATTTGTTATACATAGTGGGTGTGGGCAAAATCATGACATTTTAATATGGTTAATTTATTTTCATACATTAGTGGAGGTACTTTCACAAACACTTCTCATCTACAGTTTACCTACAGAGGGTACAGCTTACATAGAAAGATAAATATTCATTTTCCTTTCTCAGTATTCAGATGAATCAGTTCATTCTGTCATCCTCCAAACCAAGTACTTTTTTTTGTACGTGTGTTTATGTAAAGATGAAATGCTTCATAAATTTGTACTGATACTTCCAGTTCAATATTGTATTTTACTTCCACCCCAGTGAGAATTCTGGTTCTCAAAGATAGAGGAATTAATAGAATATTTTATGATCATTCAGATATTTTATGCAGCAGTGTACCCTCTAGGTCTCAAAGTATAGATACCATCAACCAAGACTATTTTTGAAAAGATATAAATAATTTTTTTTACATATTCCATTCAATCCTATTGCATTTTCTTGTTTATACTGTATATTTTCAGATTTACAGCCAATTGTATACTGTATTCAGTTTTAGACCTTATTTAGTCATAGTTATGAAAGAATGATGTCCCTCAGTCATTCTATATATATTTCTCTAGTCTTTGGTTGTCTGAGGACTTAAGCTCTAGAACATTCCTCAAACAATACTAACAGGAAAATAATCTACTTCATTCAAGTTGATAACTGTGTGCTTTATACTTGAAAGTCAATTTTGCTGAATATAAAATCTTGGCTCATAATTTTTTCCAGTGAATAACTTAACAATCTTCCTTTGTTTTTATTGAATAAATTCTGATTATTTTATTACCTCCATTATCTTTATTCTTTTGTTTAGGTGACCAAAGGAATGATTTTTTGTTTTTTTTTTTAAGTCTAGTAACTTTACTAGAAAATGTCTTTGTATTGGTTTTTATTGGTAAATATTTGGAGATATTTATATGTGATATGCTTGTGAGTGTTTGTTTAAATAAAAATTTCAGTATTCTCTTGTTCATGGGTTCCTATTATGTTTATGTTGGACCATCTTTACCCAAGTTCAGTATTTGTCACTTTATAGTGAATCTTTATTTCTTCTTTTTTTAATTTAAAAATATTCTTTGTTTTTCCCTTTTTATCTTAAATTATCTTTTTTTAATCTGTATCATATTCTGTATAGTCCTCATTTTGAAAATAGTCTTTTATTTTAAATTCTTTCCTGATTGCTGCCACTTAATTTACAAGCTTTTGAAATTCTAAGTTACATAGTTCTTTAATATTTGATTTCATTGCCTTAATGTTTTTTGGCTTGTAAAAGAATACATAGCAATTTTATTTTTTTTTAATTTTTTTTTAAAGATTTTATTTATTTATTTGACAGAGATCACAAGTAGGCAGAGAGGCAGGCAGAGAGAGAGAGGTGGAGGCAGGCTCCCTGCGGAGCAGAGAGCCCAATGCGGGGCTCGATCCCAGGACACTGGGATCATGACCTGAGCTGAAGGCAGAGGCTTAACCCACTGAGCCACCCAGGCACCCCTACATTGCAATTTTAAACGGTTTGCTAGGCATACCTTTTTGGCATATGTTTATTATTTTTAGAAGTGGTTTTCTGCTCTTTATTTCTTTATAAAAGTGATATGTAGGGATTGACTTGTATAATTTTTCATTACTAATTTGTATTTGCCTTTTTACAAATACACCAGTCATATTGGCTTAGGGACCACTCTAATTGTCCTTATTTTAATCTCATTTCACCTCTTAAAGTCCCTGTCTCTAAATATAGTTATATTCTGAGGATACTGAGGATTAGAAATCCCACAGTGACTTTGGTAGGGAACAAAATTCAGCCTGTAACAATATGTCTTAGTCATCATCCTAACACAGAGCCTGGAAATTATTAAGTTTTCAATGCCTTCTTGTTAGTGCCCTATGTTAAAACCTTGGGTGTGGGGGGTGGTGCTGGGTATTGGAAGATTAAAAGTTAACAAGTAAATTTTAGTTTACTGAGTTTAGGAGTTAGTGATTTTGTGGGAGAGGAAAACTAATAATTGATAAGATACAAATTAAAAATTTTAATAAAAATTAAAAGTGCAGAATGATGTGAAAGGGAAAAATTACCCTTTAGGATAGTAATTTCATATAGATTTGAGTTTGAAAGCTAGAAATTTACAATTACATGGCTCTCTGACTTTGGGCGGCTTATTAGCTTTATAGACTCAATCTATAAAATGGGGAGAATAAATCCTGCTTCTTATGATGACAAAAAGAAAAAAATGTATAAAAGTCTCTTTTATACATTGTAATGTAGTAAAAAGTAAAGACAATATTAAAACTACTTAGTATGGCATAAGTACATAATAAGCAGAATAAATGCACTGATACCAAAATGATTGCTGCCTAGAAGGATTCTCATGACTCTGTTGCTGTGTACCATATGAATATCAGTTTTGTTAATAGGCTAATTAGAGCCAAGATACATGCACATTTCTATTTCTGAAACTCAGCACTAAAGGGTCTCTCTTTCAGAACACTGAGATTCAGTAACACAGTGATTCATACCTGGATATGAGGAGAATCCTGACTGTGTGCTGACATATGTTTCAGAGAGAGATCTTTATGTATCAGAATTGTGGGTTTGGAGATGTGGGGGATACTGTAATTTAAAAAAAAAAATCTCCCTGGTTTGTTATCTTCCTATTCTTTCTTTCCCTCCTGCTGCTCCCTACGCCCCCAACCAAAAAACATCTAAAACACTAACCTGTGTTCTTAAAGCAGATGATGCTTCAGGAGGACCTTTTTGGAGAATTAGACAATGACATTAATGGTATTGCAGGTAGGGGATGTGTACATTAGTCCAAAGATCAAGGTATATCTAGGTGGTATGATCTGGCTGAAGAGTAAGGTATGTTGCCCAAGGCGTGGGTGTTCATTTATTGCCTCTTATAGAAAAAAGGAGGTGGGAATTTTGTGATGAAGACTTGGAAATAGTTTTCTGTTGAAGTATGCTTAGGATTATTTGCCAATGTGTTTGTCAGGGTTCTCCAATGAAATAGAACAAACGGGATACACAAACGCACAACACATACATGAATTGGCTCATGTGACTGTAAATTATGTTGACAAGTTCAAAATCTACAAAGCCAGTGTCACAGTTCAAGCTATAAGGCTGGCAGGCTGCTGTAGAACCAGGAAAAGCCAGTATTTTGGTTCTAAGATGATTAAGCAGGAAGTTCCTCTCTTACACCTGGCAGGCGAAATCTTTGTTCTATTCAGATCTTCAACTAATTGGATGAGGCCCATCCACATTAGGGAGGGCAATCAGCTTTACTTACTTTACCAGTTTAAATGTAAACCATCTAAAAATACCCTCACAGAACACCCACATTATGTTTGACTAAATATTTGAACACCCCATTGCTCAGTCAAGTTGACATATAAAATTAATCAGTATAGTCAATAAAGTAAAATCAAAGTGTACCTTATTTTTAGCATAATTACTATTGACAATTATATGTATACCTTAACCCTTTAAAAGTTCTCACACATGGGGATGGGATATTAACTGAAAATTTTGTGTTTATTAATTAATGCTTACAGCTTTTTTAATACTAACCTGTAGACTACAGGTCATGTTACATTGGAATTTTCTATTAAGTCACATTGAGTTGTGCAATACCTGGATACTGTATGTAAATAGTTTTCAATAAATGAAAGTATGTGTTTAAAAAAAAGATTTTTGGGAGGAAAATTACCCTTCAGGTTCAGGTATTAAAATACCTCATTTGTCACAACCATCCTTTTAGGAAGAATTTAAGAAGATACTGTATAAAAGAGTGCAGTGACTAAAACTTAGAAGTTAATATTGGCAATAAGGTTGGCAGTTCAGGTATGATCTGAATTTAATTCCAGTATTTTTCTAATTTATCTTTGTATCTTTTGTGGGGGCAAGAACAAAGATTGGATTCTTGTATTAGAGTTTTTATGATTCCGGGAAGCAGAACGATTTTATGGTCCTCCCCCATGCTATTGTGTTTATTTTAACCTGGAACAATTTCTAAGAAGTGGTTTACTAACAGTTAGAAAAACAGAATAACATTTCTAAAGACTCCTGTTTTTGATGATTTCATTATTAACTTCAAGGAAGTTGTTAAATTCTTTGCTTTGAGAAATAATAACTATTAATCATATTTGAAAAGTTTTGTGCTTCTTGTGCTTCATGAAAAAATGAATTTGAAATATTATATATTTTTTCCTCAGTTGGGGGATATTTGAATAAGCGTGCAATTGAGGAGTTTGAATTTCTTCGAGCCCTGCTTCTCTAGCTACATTCTTTCCAATTTTAAGTCTCCACTTGCTTTGCACATGTATAGTCACTGCTGTTATCTATTGTTGGTGAAGATCTTAAGTACATTAACATTCCCAATTAGGGTTGTCTGTGTATATTTGTGGGATTATTAGTAGACATCACATGAGATGCTTCACCCTTGATCTAATGGATAAACTCATATATGAATGATCAGTAGGTATCCATTTTAGTTTTAAGTTCAGGGATGAAAACATAGGACTGTTACTCAAGTTGTGTATTTCATTGTTATATATAAATACTGCATTTAGGGTAAATATTAAAACTTGAGAGGTATTAGTGGGACAAAATTGAGATGGATTTTAAAAATTTATTTAAATTCAATTACCATAAATATATTATTGGTTTCAGAGGTAGAGATAAGTGATTCATCAGTCTTATATAATACCCAGTGCTCATTACATCACCTGCTCTCTACCCAGTTACTCCAGCCCCCTCCCCTCTAGCAACCCTCAGTTTGTTTCCTATGGTTAAGAGTCTCTTGGGGCGCCTGGGTGGCTCAGTTGGTTGAGCAACTGCCTTCGGCTCAGGTCATGATCCTGGAGTCCTGGGATCGAGTCCCACATCGGACTCCCTGCTCGGCGGGGAGTCTGCTTCTCCCGCTGATCTCTCTCTCCTCTCATGCTCTCTCTCTCTCTCAAATAAATAAATAAAATCATTAAAAAAAAAAGAGTCTCTTATGGTTTGTCTCCCTCTCTGATTTCACCTTGTTTTATTTTTTCCTCTCTTCCCTATGATCCTCTGAGTTGTTTCTTAAATTCTACAAATGTGTTTTTTTAAAAACGATTTTTACAGTTTGAAAGAGAGAGAGAGAGTGCACACTTGTATGCATGAGTGTGAGCATGGGAGAGGAGCAGGGGAAGTGGGAGAAGCAGGCTCCCCACTGAGCAGGGAGCTAGAGGACTTGGGGCTGGATCCCAGGACACTGAACTCATGACATGAGCTGAAAGGAAGGGTCCAATGCTTAAGGGACTGAGCCACCCAGGAGCCCCCCTCTCTTTTTCTTTAAGCAAACACTGAGATAATTAAGACCATAGGGAACATTTGAAGTGAGAGATGAGTCATATCTTTAGTCGACAAAAAGAATTTTAATTTGTAATTTTTGTTGAATCCATGCGATCGTAACAACATTTATTATGTGAACACTTATTAAGGATTTACTTGGAGTAGGCACTCTATGTAACTTTAAGTATATTAACTCATCTAAATATCATCACAATCTCATAATGTTGGGTCCTTTATTCCATGTTTCCCTCATTTCTTTTATATTTATAAATTCTGTGTAGAAAGTTCAGCTCTACAACAACAGCAATTTCTTAGCATACTATAGATGAAGACTGCATATCTTTTGAGAGCGTGCATGCAGGGTTAACAAAGGTGAATATTATTAGGTCATATGTTTTTGAATCAGATCATGTCAAAGAGGTCTAACAAATTTGAAGAAAATTGGTTTAGCTCTTTTCATTTGTGGTAACACTTAAACGGGCAGGAACTTATTGTATTTACCAAATTGAGAGGAATGCTAAGGAAATTGCGGTACTCACCCAGGGCGCTAGGTGGCACAGTGAGCTGAACACAGCAGCTATTGTCTAGCCAGGCCAGGGGATCTGCATGGGAGATGGGTTTTTATTGGATTCCTAGGAGATTCCAATAAATGTAGGAGGATTGAATTGTCAAGCCAAATAGCCATCACTTCTAGTTAGTCCTTTCCAAATGCATACTAAGATGGCTTATTTCTGTCGCTCACACAACTTTCTGGTTAGCTACCTACTCGAAGTTGAATACCTACCTTTATTGATGGGTGGTAATGGGTCAAGGACTTAGCAGTGCAAATTCCAAGTGATTTCACTGGCCTGAAGGTAAAACCTTCGTAGTTAGACAGTTACGAATAGCAGTTAAGCCTTGATTTTAGTATACTAGCACTTTGTTCCATTTTCTGTTTGAAACTTAATATATGTTTTTTTTTTAAATCTCAGAAAGAATTTCACAACACATTTGCATAATTATGGACACAAAAGAAGATAAGAATCATGTAGGCCATCATCTTGAAGAAATTTTAAAAAATGAATTAAATGTAAGTATTCAGAGGTTGAGTTTCATGACATCAAAAAGTTGAGTTCCCTTTATTCCCCATTTTTGAGCTGATGAACTTCTTAGTTAAATTCATACCTAATCAGGCTAAGGAAGTGGAAGAAGGAGTAATAAGTGTGAGGAAGTCCATAGGAATTATTTGTAATTTTTACCACTAACGGCTTGGTCTGTTTACTTCATTGACAACTTTTTGTCTTGAAATGTTTTGTTGGACAAAATGATTTTATTTAAGTCATTTCCCTGTTTCTCTTAAAATGTGTAACCATGTATTAGGGCTTATGATGAACAAGCGACAACCTTTCAACAGTGTACACAATCAAATTCTACTTAAAAGCCAAAGGAAAAAGTTCATTTTAGTTAATTTTATCATGATAGTGCAGTTAGAAAGGGAACAGGCTGTGTTAGTACTGTCTGTGCTCAGATGGCAGCTTTTTTACTGCCTAATTTCCAAATAACTATAAAGTTTGAACTTAAAGTTTAAATTTGAATAAAATTTCAAGTACTTCAGAAAGCATCTGGCTTGTAGTAAATTTCTGGTGAAGATTAAACTGTAATAATTAAACTTTTGATGATGAGACAGATGTGTTTTAAGTAATGAATCCTATTAGTTTCCAAACTGTAGTCCTGATTTAGATATACGAACTGTAAAGCACATAGATCCCTGGAATATGTAAAAATTTAGTGAACAGTAGTTTGGGATTAGTTCTAGAATCCAAATTTTTACACTTGATATTAGCCAAAAGGCTGAGAAGAGATAGAATCCAAATTTTTAACAAGGTCCTCCAGGTGGTGTTAATGGTACTTGGTGCCAAATTCTACCAGTAGCACTTGGAGCAACAACCCAAAGCTGAAAGAAAATGATCACCATATCCAGTGTCTCCTAGGTACAAATGTTATATTACAATATACTCTTCTTTTTTGCTTCTATCCATTGACTTTTTGGACATTTTCCCTTCATCCTTGGAAATTTTAGCATCTTGTGCTCTCTGCTTTCTGCCTCAAGTTCACCTGTTAAGAATCTATTCTTAAATTCCATTCCCTAGTTGCACAGCTGCATCTTGCAGAATATTTTACTGTCGGTAACTTTCCACTCTCTGACCCACTGAAGCACCCTTTTTGCCTCAAAAATAACCTTTTACTGGGACGCCTGGGTGGCTCAGTTGGTTAAGCAGCTGCCTTCGGCTCAGGTCATGGTCCCAGCGCCCACATCGGGCTCCTTGCTCATCAGGGAGCCTGCTTCTCCCTCTGCCTCTGCCTGCCATTCTGTCTGCCTGTGCTTGCTCTCTCTCCCTCTCTCTCTCTGACAAATAAATAAATAAAATCTTTAAAAAAAAAAAAAAAAAAAAACCTTTTACCTTTGGGTAATCTCTTTTATTCTTTATCCAGTCAATGCAGAAGTCACTGAGATGGGACCGTGAAAGAATATTACTGGAACTCTGGCTATCAGTCAATCCGAAGTTTAGAGTGTTGGGTTTTCATACTCTTGTTGAGTACCCAACTGTTGTATTCTGTGTGACTAATTCCTTTATTGATCTTTCTGGTATTGGACCCTGCAAGAAGTCCTTTTGATTACAATTATTATAGTACTCACTTTCTTTTGCTTCTTTTTCTGTATCTGTTTAGTGATGAAACACTAATTTAATACTAAATACTGTGTGTATTTAGGGATACACACAGTAGTACATGACTGGCCTGGTGTGATTTATTCATCACTCTGACCTCTTTTTCTTTTTTCTGTCCTTAACCTTTTTCATTTCCAGAGATCTTCATCTTCCTACACATTAGGTCCAGTCTGCATATTGCCATCATCTTAACTGTGCTGACAAAGTAAATACTAAGGCTATTTCATAACTTCTTACTAGAATGTTTTGTCATTCCATATCTTTTGCTAACTTGCCCCTGCTCATATTTGAATTTTAAAGGAAACTCGGGTTCCCCATCTTCTCCCTTTCTTTTGGCTACATTTTGTTTTATACCCTTCCTTGCCTAGTTTAGTTGTCATGTTCTAGCACTTAAGTGGATCATGGATCTTCTACCAATATCCTCAATTCCCTTGTCCTTCAAATGTACCCCTTTGGTTAAAACTTCATCTATTAGTCTAACTTTTAACTTCTCTAAGACTTGACTTAAACTTCATACTGCTAGAG
Source organism: Enhydra lutris kenyoni (assembly GCF_002288905.1). Taxonomy (NCBI): domain Eukaryota; kingdom Metazoa; phylum Chordata; class Mammalia; order Carnivora; family Mustelidae; genus Enhydra; species Enhydra lutris. The sequence goes on along the minus strand of NW_019154100.1, from coordinate 17,603,205 downwards.
AAAATTAAAAGCAGAGCAGATTGTTGCCATTAAAAAATCCTGGTCTCCATTCTCCAGGGGGCACAGAATATTTTAAAGCAAGTATACTATGATTGCATATTCAACTGTCCATTTCCTCTGTGAATATTTTAAACCTCCTGAACTTTGCTCAGGTTTTCTTAACCTCACTGTTGGTATTTTGAGCTAGATAATTCTTTGTTGTGAGACCCTGTCTTCTGCCTTGCTCACTGTTTAGCAGCATCCTTGGCCTATACTCACCAGATGTCCCTCATTGTAGCAAGTAAAACATCTCCAGCTATTAGTAAATATGGTCTGGATGGGGCAAAATCCCCCTTTCTGTTCAGGAATGCTGGTCCAATCCTACTGTCTTCACTGCTATTGTTAGACACGGTCTTGTCTCCAACTTCAGAGCATAATTATGCACTCCCACATGGCAACATCCCTGTCTTCTTGACTCTAAACCTCTGAAGAGTCCTACATCAGTAGCCATGCTCTTACTAAGACTGTTTCCTCTTCAGAGCTCTGGTTCTCTTACCTCCACTTACCCCATTGCCATCAATATCCCAGCATATTCAAGTTCCTTCCACTAACTGAATTTAAACAAAACAAAAAATCTTCTTAACTCAGGTTACCCTGAAGCCATCCTTGATTAGAATAATTTAACTTCTCATTCCTTATTTCACTGTAGCCTGATTTCCAGTCCCACCTTCCACAGGATTTACTCTCAGCACGATCCTCAGTGACCCTTTGGGCAGTCCACAAGACATTGATCAGTCCTTACCTTGATGTATTGCAGCACTTGACCCTCTTGTCTAATACTTTCTTCCAGAAGGAATCTCATCCCATTTTTATAACATATTGTCTTTCTGAACCTCCTTTTTTGTTTGTGGCTTCCTCTCAGTTTTGTTCATAGGATCCTGTTCATAAATTTTAGTTTTTCCTACATAGGTGAGTGGTTTTCTCTGTAAAACCATGATGATGGGTTCATATATTGTCCGCTTACTAGAGATAAAATCATTCTCTAGCCCTGTGTTTAATTATTCACCAGCCTGTGTTTCAGATCTGTAAATTCAATTAGAAGTTCCTTAGACCCTTAAACTTCCATGTTAGAGATAGTTAATATTTCACAAATTCTTGTTAAAAGCAGTTGTCCTCCAACTGCTAAGGTTTCAGCCTCTGACGTGTGTACATTTTGCCTAGTCCCTGAAATCTGGTGTAATCTTTCACCCATTCTCCGTTTCACCCGTGAAGCAAATAAAATTCCAAAGCAGGTTTTGTGAGACCTAAGTCTAGGCACGGCACAGCCAGTTGGCCTTGGTTCAGGGTCTTTAATTTGATTGTCATCGAGCTGTCCTCTGCAGGCTGAGGCTGTAGTCTCATCTGAACCATCCATGTCCAAGTGGATCTGCTCCCAAGCTTAAGCAAGTAGTTGTTGGCAGACCTCAGTCCCTTGCCGTGTGGCCTTACCCACAGAGCTGCCTCACAGCATGTTATTCAGGACTGAAGACATGGTCTTTTCTTAATTTGATCTTACAAGTAAAACCCCGTCACTTGTGTTCTATTGTCTTCATTCAAAGCAAGTCAATATATCCAACCCAAACTCAAGAGGAGGGGATTCTGTGAGATTGTGAATATTGAGAGGTGGGGGAATTGTTTGTGGATCTCTTTTAGAAGTTGTCTGCCACAAACATAAATTTGTTACTAAGTTAGAAAAGAAAATACCCACTACTGTGGCCATCCTAGCCTCTGTACATGTGACGCAATACTATATCTAAGTCTGAGTCTTTATTAGAAATCGTTAACCAAACCAAACTATAATTCCTTAGTTAAGTAAACGGAAACCCAATCTGTTTGATATGAAAACTAGTCCTTAGAACTTGAGTTTATCAGATATTCTATATGACAAACACCAAAGTTGATCAGAAACATCTGAATAGTTTTCAAATCAGTGACCGACAAATGGAGCTGACTAGCCAAAACCAGCAGCCTAAGGACATATGCTAAACAAAGAATGAGTTTAATCTCTTGAATTAATTATAGTTCTATACAATATAAACCAGCCTAACAAATTTTCAAATTCTAATAGGAAAAATAGTCAATGACTACTTTGTTTAGATTTTTATGTTGATCATTCTATAATATAACCCTAGGTGCCCTGTTGTGTAATCTGATAAAACATACTAAATATTGACTTAATTTTAGAAGAAACGAGTCCAGAAAAGAGAAAATAGTCTACACACATTGTTCACAGCTTCAGAAATAGTTTCTGAGCTTCTGCTAGGTTTCCTTTCTATATTTTTTCTTGTCCTTTGCTACTCCCTCCCTCTGTCACCCTTTTTTGTTTTTTGTTTTAAAGATTTATTAATTTTAGAGAGAGCACATGTGATCTCAGGGTGAGGTGACTTGGGGGAGAGACCAAGAAGCTCAAGGATGAGCTCCCCGAGCATGGAGCCTAACATGGGGCTTGACCTGATAACCTTAAGATCATGATTTGAGTCAAAATCAAGAGTTGGATGCCCAACCTACTGAACCACCAGGTGTCACTTATGATGGACATTTTCAATTACATACTTAAAAAGCGAGACCATTATAATGAACTCTCATGTACTTATTACTTAGCTTCAACAATTACCAACTCATGACCAATCTTGTTTTCTCTCTACTCATTAACCACCTCCCAATTATGCTGATGAAAGTTTCAGCTATCCTATCTTTTCATCTGTAAATATCTCAGTATGTATATGTACAAAAAGATTCCATCTTTTAAACTGTAATCATAATTACACTCTAAAATATCTATACTCATGCCTTAATATCTTCAAATGTACAGCAATTCACTTTTCTCCAATTATGCTATATATTTTATTCTTTTTGTTTCCCATTTTTTGGAATAATTGTATCTTTCAATGTACCTTTCATTCTCTTTCAAAATTGTCCACAAACTGTCACCTGGATGGCTCTGTTGGCTAATCATCTGCCTTTGACTTAAAGCATGATCTCAGAGTCCTGAGATCAAGCCCTGTATCAGGCTCTCTGCTTCTACTTCTGCTTCTCCCCCTGCTTATGATCTCTCATAAATAAAATAAATAAATAAATAAATAAATAAACTTGTCCACAAATAACCATTGATTTGTATGTCTCTTAAGTTTCTTTTAATCTATAGCTTTTATCTCCATTTCTTTTTTTAAAAATAGATTAGATTATTTTTTAGAAATGCCCACATTATGGGCTTTACTGATTGCAACGGTATGCTGTCACTTAACATGTTTGTCTGTCACCTGTATATTCTGGAAATTATAGTAATGTCTAGATGTTTGTTTGGATTTGGATTAAAGTTTTTCTTTGGCAAAAAATAATTTTTTTTTCAAAGGTGGTGATGTATGCTTCTCCTAAGAAAGTACATAAGTTTGGTCTTTTGAATTTCTTTGGTGTATGCAGACACCAGTGCCTAGAATCATTATTATTAAAGGATGCAAAATGATATGAAGTGAAATGCAAGAAAGTGGAATTGTGACTTCTGTTCTTGACGGTATCATTGGGGTTTTTATTCTTAAAGATTATACATAGAGTCGTGATTTTAAAATATATTTGATGTGATTCAATCCATAGCAGTTACACTTTTACTAGTGCTCAAATGGTCCAGTTTTGGCTATTCATTAGAAGCCTCTTCAAGTTAGCTTTAGTCCTTTTCCCATTATGCTAATATTTTGATAACTTTGCCACTTTCTGGTCTGACCTTGTGTTCTAGATTCACAATGACCTCTAGACTGATTTCCTGACCAAACCTTAAATCAACCAATTCTCTAGCTGGCTGCTACTAAATTGGTTATTGTTTCTAGTTTTTATTTTGTTGAACAGAGGTAAAAAACAGTTTCTGTCATTGGTAAAAATAAAACACATCCTTTTTGTGGGGCGTTCTTTTTTTTTTTAATAAATTTTTTATTTTTTTATTACTTTTCAGTGTACTAAAATTCATTGTTTATGCATCACACCCAGTGCTCCGTGCAATACGTGCCCTCCACAATACCCACCACCAGGCTGGCCCAACTCCCCACCACCCCTTCAAAACCCTCAGATTATTTTTCAGAGTCCATAGTCTCTCATGGTTCACCTCCCCCTCCAGTTTCCCTCATCTCCCTTCTCCTCTCCATCTCCCCATGTCCTCCGTGTTATTTCTTATGCTCCACAAATAAGTGAAACCATTTGATAATTGACTCTCTTTGCTTGACTTATTTCATTCAGCATAACCTCTTCCAGACCCGTCCATGTTGATACAAAAGTTGGGTATTCATCCTTTCTGATGGAGGCATAATACTCCATAGTATATATGGACCACATCTTCTTTATCCATCATCCGTTGAAGGGCATCTTGGTTCTTTCCACAGTTTGGTGACTGTGACCATTGCTGCTATGAACATTGGGGTACAGATGGCCCTTCTTGACACTACATCTGTATCTTTGGGGTAAATACCCAGTAGTGCAATTGCAGGGTTATAGGGAAGCTCTATTTTTGATTTCTTAAGGAATCTCCACACTGTTCTCCAAAGAGGCTACACCAACTTGTATTCCCACCAACGGTGTAGGAGGGTTCCCCTTTATCCACATCCACTCCAACATGCATTGTTTACTGTCTTGTTAATTTTGGCCATTCTAACTGGTGTAAGGTGGTATCTCAATGTGGTTTTGATTTGAATCTCCCTGATGGCTAGTGATGATGAACATTTTTTCATGTGTCTGATAGCCATTTGTAGGTCTTCATTGGAGAAGTGTCTGTTCATGTCTTCTGCCCATTCTTTGACATGATTATCTGTTTTGTGTGTGTTGAGTCTGAGAAGTTCTTTATAGATCCTGGATATCAGCTTTTTGTCTGTAGTGTCATTTGCAAATATCTTCTCCCATTCTGTGGGTTGCCTCTTTGTTTTGTTGACTGTTTCCTTTGCTGTGCAGAAGCTTTTGATCTTGATGAAGTCCCAGAAGTTCATTTTCGCTGTTGTTTCCTTTGCCTTTGGAGACATATCTTGAAAGAAGTTGCTGTGGCTGATATCGAAGAGGTTACTTCCTATGTTCTCCTCTATAATTCTGATGGATTCCTGTCTCATGTTGAGGTCTTTATCCATTTCGAGTTTATCTTTGTGTATGGTGTAAGAGAATGGTCAAGTTTCATTCTTCTACCTATAGCTGTCCAGTTTTCCCAGCACCATTTATTGAAGAGACTGTCTTTTTTCCACTGTACATTTTTTCCTGCTTTGTCGAAGATTATTTGACCATAGAGTTGAGGGTCCATATCTGGGCTCTCTACTGTTCCACTGGTCTATATTTCTGTTTTTATGCCAGTACCATGCTGTCTTGGTGATCACAGCTTTGTAGTAAAGCTTGAAATCAGGCAACGTGATGCCGCCTGTTTTGTTTTTCAACATTTCCTAAGCAATTTGGGGTCTCTTCTGATTCCATAAAAATTTTAGGATTATTTGCTCCAGCTCTTTGTAAAATACTGTGGGATTTTGATCAGAATGGCATTAAAAGTATAGATTGCTCTAGGCAGTATAGACATTTTAACAATAATAAAACACATCCTTAATTCTTACTGATGTTTCCAACAGAAATTAGAATTGGGAATGCAGACTTTTTTTTAAAAGTGTGTTTTATGTCTGTCACTTCCTCTAGTGGTGAAATTTAGTGTTTTACATAATTTCAACATAACACATTTGCTTTATTTCATGCTAATTGATTCTTGAGAATAATATAAGGTATTTTTTCCTCCACTGTCTTGAGGGTAGGTATATCCTGGTTAGGATGTACAATCAAATTAATGTGTTTTCCAGTCAGTTTGAAATAGTACTTCTAATTGGTTATGATGCTATCTGGATACACAAAATTATTTGGCTTATTTTCAGACATTGCTTTTTTAAAAGAAATTTGTTTTATAATTTTACATGAACTTTTAACAAAATCAAATATATAAAGCAAATTATACTCAAAGAAGTCTAAGTTACGTCATTGTCTTCTGTACCCTGTTGCTTCCCTCTTCTCTGGGTAATCAGTTTTTTAAGTTTTATGGTATATTTCTTATACTGTTTATGAGTTTCTGTATAATATGTATTATTTTTGCGTTTATAAAGATTTTCCTCCTGTTCTCCTTTGATGACGACCTTTATATAAGTATTCCTGTGAAATACCTTTGTCTTTTATTAACATTAATTTAAATTCTTTTGGCTCTTGTCTAATCGATCTCCTGGGCAGTAAGGAAAATAACTAGTGTCATCTTCTTGTTACCTCTGCTTTCAGTATCTAATTTGAATTGGTGTCTTTTAATTAACTACCAAGTAACACTTGTAAAATGACAGCAAGCCTTTTTTATTTTCTCTTCCATTTATATATGATTACATACTATAATATTTCCCTCACAACCATTCTTTATTTTTAGATCTACAAATAAATGTTTATTTTATTTTATTTTTTTTTAGATTTTATTTATTTATTTGATAGGGAGGAGAGATCACAAGTAGGCAGAGAGGCAGGCAGAGAGAGAGAGGGAAGCAGGCTCCCCGCTGAGCAGAGAGCCCATGTGGGGCTCAATCCCAGGACCCTGAGATCATGACCTGACCCAAAGGTAGAAGCTTAACCCACTGAGCCACCCAGTCACCCTGTAAATGTTTATTTTTAAGAAGACTTAACGTTGGTACTTTGCAGATTATTTTGGTTCTCTGAAACTATGCTTTAGGAGATTTCTTAGGGAGAGTTCCTTGACACAGTATTCCAAGTTCTTGCATGTGAATAAAATTATTCTGTGGTTAAAAAAGTAGAAGTTGATTTTGGCTTAATGAAAACATTGGTTCAAAACTTTCTCCCTGAGCATCTTAAATATGGTTCTCCATTGTCTTCTATCATGAGGTGTTTGGATCAAGTGTGGTTAAAATCTGGTCTCTGCCTGGATGCCCAGTGAAATATTTTTTCTTTGAAGTCCAATTTTACTAGAATTTTCTTACTGTTGGCCCTTTTGGGTTAATATTACTTTGTATACAATGTGTTCTTTTACAGTAAACTTTCATGTCTTTTTATTTCATGAAATTGTGATGGCATTATTATTTTAGTATTTTTTTTCATTCTGTTACTTTAGGTTTTTTTTTTTTTTACATTCTTATTTATTTGCCTATCTTTATAGCTATACTTTCTCTTGGTTTTTAAAACTTTTTTTCATCTAAGATTTTCATACTTTAAATTTTATATTTCTCTTGAGGTGTTAGCTGTGATACTTACTTTCTTCTATGTTCTTCCTAATTTACCCTTCATTTCTGAAACAGTATTTTCTCATTTTCCAAGTTTCTTGTTTTAGTTACCTTGTTTCTGATTTATTCCAATTCTGACTTCTGTAGTTCGTTCATTTTGTTTTAGCTTGTTATTATTAAGTGTTGGGTTGTGGCTTTCACTTGTTTTGTGAATGCATTTCTGATGTGTGTGTATTGCCTGTAGGGACATTATTTGACACCTTATTCATTCATTCATTTGTGAGAGAGTGCAAGCATGCAAGAGCTGGAGGGAGGGGCATAGGGGAAGAGAGAATTTTAAGCAGACCCCATGGACAGTACTGAGCCTGATGTGGGGCTCAATCTCACAACCCTCAAACCCTGAGGTCATGACTTAAGCGGAAATTGAGAGTCAGATGCTTAACTGACTAAGCCACCCAGCTGCTCTATTTTATTTCTTATGAGATTTGAGGTCCTCTCTACTTGCTACCTTTTAAGTAAGAAAGATTTTTATCTACTTTTAGGAGGAAAGGATGGGTCAGAATAAATTTTATATCTCAATGGCATATGTTTCTTATTCACTTGTTCAGGAAAAGATGGAAGAAATGGCCAGGCTCTTGATGAGCTTCCATCTCTCTTACCTTTCTTCTTAACTTGGACCTTCTCTTTGACTTCTAATGCATCTCTGTCAATTTAGACATTTTGGGCTGATGCTTTGACTCAGAAAGTGCTTTCTTAGTTTGGGCTCAGACTCCCAATAATCACCAACATAGTGAGAACCTTCATGTGGCTCCTTTGTTTTCAACTTTGAACTGGAGATTAGATGGCTCTTTTGAGTTTTTCTGTTCTTTCCAGAATGGCCTGGTAAGCTATCCAGAGAGTACCTGATGATGGTTTTGTATTACTTTCTTTGGACTCCTTCTTCCCCCCTCCTCTTTGGTGGGGGTCTTTATAGTTGCTGGCAGTTTATCCCTACCCACTAATACTGTTTTGTGGTAAATAATAACTACAGGTTTTGGGTTTTGAAGTTTTTTCTTGTACTGTCTGTTTTTATGGAGAGATCTGTAGAGACTTGAAAATTAGAGCAACTCTTTCCAGAATCTTCTTCCCTTTATTCTTTATGTGTGCTCTGCTTGTTATTTCTAATTTCCAAGCACTTAAGTTTATCTCCAAATTTCAAGTATTTAATTGATCCATAAGTATGCATGATAACTTTAGAACTTTAAAAAATTAGGCTTGATTTGGAGTTAGGGATTTCATTCATATAATAAAGCCAAGATGTACGTGGTTGTTAAAAAGAAAGAAGTACCGCCGATGGGGTGCTTAGGTGGCAGTCTGTTAAGTGTGGGAATCTTGGTTTCACTCAGGTCATGATTTCATGGGTGGTGAGATTGAGTCCTGCTTGAGTTCCACGCTCAGCATGGAGTTTGCTTGAGATTCTCTCTCCCTCTCCTTCTGCCTATCCTGCTTGTGCAAGCTCTGTGGGCACACTCACTCTCTCTAAAATATTTAAAATACTTAATAAATCTTTTTTAATTTATTTTTTATTTTTTTAAAGATTTTATTCATTTTTTGATAGAGATCACAAGTAGGCAGAGAGGCAGGCAGAGAGAGAGGAGGAAGCAGGCTCCACGCTGAACAGAGAGCCCAATGTGGGGCTCGATCCCAGGACCCTGGGACCATGACCCGAGCCGAAGGCAGAGGCTTTAACCCACTGAGCCACCCAGGCACCCCATAAAATACTTAAATAAATCTTAAACAACAGGTGTTTCTCAAGCCCTCTTAATTGTAATATACTCCTTTGAGGAGATATTTTGGACTTTTGTTAAACTAAAAGTTACTGTAGAACTTATAAAGAAGAATTTTGTGTGTCCTGTAAACTTAGAGAATCTTGGTTGACTTGGAAGGGTATGTCATTCATTAACTGCAAAGTCTCTCCTGGCTTCTAAATTTGCCTAAAAACTGTTAAACCACAGAAGGACTTAACAAAATGTTTTTTCTCAAACAGCCACAACACTAACAATTAGAGTTTTATGTGCCAAAGACTATGCTATGTACCTTAATCCTTTAAATTCATTTATTATTATTTCTACTAAATATTCTTCTAAGAAAGGTAAAATATAAGAACTAAAAAACCCCAGATGCTTAACAGGGTTTATTCCTAATGCCAGGAAGAAGTCCCCTTATAAGGAATAGCTTAGTTTTATATATTTTTCTCTCCCATAAGGGAAAATATATCTTGTGTCATTGTTCAGCCCATAACTTACAGGCAAACACAAAGCACCCCATTTTCTAACATCTTTATCTCCCAGAGTGCTTTTGTCTCATTCTGAAATGAACGTAGAAAAAAAGCTGAAGTCATCAGTATTGAAATCAAGGATACTATTGGGCAGATCAGTGGGGTGTGGATCTGCTTGGTACACATTGGGAGGATTATCTCATTGGCATGAAAAGAAAAAATTATTCTCATTGAAACTAAAGGAAGAGATTGGGTCTGTGTGTTAAAACTATTTGTCCTAAATTTTTGAAACCTACCTTAGGATATCTAAATTCTAAAATGATACACAACAAATACATGAAAGGGGTTGGTTTAAAAAATAAAATAAGGGGACACCTGGGTGGCTTAGTTGGTTGGACGACTGCCTTCCGCTCAGGTCATGATCTCGGAGTCCCAGGATCGAGTCCCGCATCAGGCTCCCAGCTCCATGGGGAGTCTGCTTCTCCCTCTGACCTTCTCCTTGCTCATGCTCTCTCTTACTGTCTCTCTCTTAAATAAATAAATAAAATCTTAAAAAATAAATAAATAAAATAAAATAAGGAACTAAGTAAGGACACCCTTCCCACCCTCCATACACATGAACATTTCACTCATACTTGAATTTCAAGGCTTTATTATCAGGATTGTTATATTTCTTGGATTTCTTAAGGAGTTTGAAATATTTCATGGACCCCACCTACTTTAGATCTAGAGCTCTCCAGATGTACATGAGATAGTAACGGAAGAGTCCCTTATCATTGTTTTCTAACTCAACAAATGTTGAAAAATAGTTTATGATACATACTGTGCTGAGTAGTAAGGGATTGATAAGTAAGGGATTAATAAGAATGTGGCCATTCTTCATTATTCCTTAATTCCCTAATTTACTTCCCAAATAATACATGCCTGTTAAGATTTAGTCACTGGATATAGGGAGTTGAACTAAACAAGTATGGTTCCTTCAAGGACATACTCTTGAGTTGGGGGTAACATAGAAAATGAATACAAAAAGATGTTTAGTTACTAATGGTGATAACTATTCTAAGCAAAAAGTGAAGTATGCAACATGAGAGAGAGCCCAAGAAAATCATTTAGATTGCAGGAGGAGGGCGGTGAGCTAGAATCTCTTGGCAGATGGGACATTTAGTTAAACCTATAAGTGTAATCAGGAGTTAGCTAAAAGAAATCGTGAAAGGCATTCAGAGAGCTTTGCTGAGTGGGCTGAAAGAAGACTCGTAAGGTTGAAGTGGAGGTCAGAGTTGGCATGTGGGGACAGGCTCTGTGAAGGTTACCACCACTGCCAGTGCTGCTGCTGTTGTTACTGACGTTTTGTCCTAAGAGCAAAATGAACTGTTGGAAAACTTGAAATGACATAAACCAGTTATATCTGTAAGAAAATTATATTGACTATTGCTTCTTAAAGTAAAATTCTGTAGAAGATGACATGTAGTATTTTATGTTTTCTTACATCACATTTACCCCTACAAGCCCAGGGCTTTTCAACCCATTTTTCATTCATATAAGAAAAGAAATGAGGTTCTTAAAAAAAGGTGCTTATCTTATTTTTGGAACAAACAGGATCTATAGGAGATTTGCTTGTATTTGCTTATCCACTCCTTCCTGTTTCCAGGAGCACATAATTTAATTACTGTTCTGTGCAACCACCAATAACTAGCAGAATACGACTGAGACACATTTGTTTTCCTGGGTCTAAGGCATCCTTTGGTTTTGTTGAGGCTGTCTGTGATACCTAGTTTTATTTTGCCTAATGCCCTCAAGTTTGCGTCCAGTGAATATATGGATCTGTGCTTTTTCTTACAAACCTAACTAGACTCAGTGTATGGCATACTAGTTAAACAAAACATCAAAAATAGCAAATGAATTAGAAGGGCAGAAATTAAAGAAACAGAACAAATTAAGTCATTGCAACGTGTTAAGACTCATTGAAAGTGGGGTTATTTTATGCTGATTTTGACATATAACACAATATTTTGTTTAAAGATAAAGGATTTGTTCATTTTTTGAAGACGAACACAGTGAAGTACAGTGAAATAACGCTGTAAACACTACTCTGGGACCTCTGACTGAACAATACCGACACAATTAATTCAGTTAGAGTATGTGGTTTTGGTATATATACAAGACTACAGAAACTAGTTGAAGACCATCCAATTACTTTGTTTGAGTTTATTTGGGATGTTAGCCAGATTTCCTGATCAGTTTTCCAGAGGTTAAAAAAAAAAAAGTTCGAAATTATTGGACCACCTAGTTGCTTGGGATGGTATTAATTATATTCACTCTGTATTGAATAAAATTAGCAGTTTATAATTGCAACTGCTTGTCATAGTTTTAGAGTCATTATTAATGAGGGAGTAAGTATAATCCTCCTTAAATACCACTTTGTGTACTTTATATGCATATCTATGTCTTTTGTCTTTGTGTATGTTTTTGAGTCACAGGCACATAATGAAATATTACCCTTTCTCAAGGAACCAGATGGTTAATTTGGAAAAATGCTTTTCTGCATCCTTGTCCATTTAAGAATGAGGTCATTGCTCATAAGTTCTAGACAACTGTTATGCTGAGTTAAAAACAAATCAAAACAATACCCAACATTTACTTTGGGGCATATAGTGGTAAAAAATCAGCTCTTCTAATTTGGGAAATTGATTTTGCATACATACATGGTAAACATGTTTAGAAGGAAAGTCTTTATAAATATCTGAAAAAATGTTGTTTGGGAAAAAAATGGAGTGTAGGTTATAGCTTCTATACTTCATCCGTTGATATTGATGAATATGTACTTATTAGTTTTCTTAGGCTATTTAAAGTGAGATCAAATTTTAGAGCTTATTTATTGTGATTTCACTTCACTTTGATTTTTTTTGGTTCCAAATATAGGATACATTTTTTTAAAATGTCATTTTATACTTTGAATTACTGTGTCTCCCCTAATTAGCTTGGAGATGAATTTCATTTCAACTATTTGCTTGCAGTATAAGTCTACTTTGTAATACCACGAAGTAGTTTATTCTATTGTTCTGGTGGCTTTAGTTAAATAATGGCTCTGGGGTTTTTGTTGTTAGAGGGAAAATGAACCAAATATATCCATTTGAGCTTGTGGTCCTAATAAATTATCCATGGCATCTTGTTTCCAAAGCCTGGAAGTACTTGCCTGCTTAAGTTCAAATCTCTTTTTCTCTTGGATGGATATTATATCCTTTCAGTGACTGTTCATTGCCTGAGAGTTAAAGTCGATACAACTTGGCCAATTATTTGATCTCTTTCACAGTCGGTACTGAACCTTTACTTGTTATGTTCTGTACTTGTTATGTAGTGAAACATATAATCTTGCTCATGCCTTGAAATTCTGTCATTTTCTGTCCTTTTCACTCAGCATTCTGTTTAATTATATTGCCATCCCTACTAGTCAGCTTCAGATTTCATTTGAGGCTCAGTTTAATATAAGTCTTTTCATGAAGTTGTCCCCATTTTTCTGGTTCTTGGACTTCTTAAACTACTCATCAGCAGTGGTGTCACTGTGCATGTTCTGCCTTTTATTGTTATATTCTTATACCCATCTCTTTCACCATTTCTTTTATCACTGATCCTTGCACAAAGCTGTGTATATGGTGAGAACCAGATACATAGTTGTGGTTAATGGTGATAGGATGATGAACAAGCAAGCTTCGGGAAAACTTCTCCACCTGGACGTCAGCCAAATACATTTCTGGAGATAAAGAGGTAGCCGCTGGGCATCCATCAATCACGTGAACCGTTGAGAGGAGTTAGAACATAATGTACACCCAAGAAATTCTAATTGATTGCCCAGTCAGAAGACAACTATTTTCACAAAAGGAGGGAAGGGAAGGGCAAAGAGCAGATGTTGGAGAGGTGAGATGAACTGGAGTCAGCAACAGTGTTGAAGTTGAAGTTGGTGTCCAGTGGCCTTCTGACAGGAAAGAAGAGAGAGCAAGTGAGTGATGAGGAAATGAGATGTGCAGAGGCGCCTCTGAAGTGGGGTGAAGAAATAGGTCCATAAGCAACACTTATTTTTTTTTTTTTTAAAGATTTTTTATTTGTCAGAGAGAGAGGGAGAGAGAGCAAGCACAGGCAGACAGAATGGCAGGCAGAGGCAGAGGGAGAAGCAGGCTCCCGCTGAGCAAGGAGCCCGACGTGGGACTTGATCCCAGGACGCTGGGATCATGACCTGAGCCGAAGGCAGCTGCTTAACCAACTGAGCCACCCAGGCGTCCCCATAAGCAACACTTTAAGGTTTGTTTTTTACAGTAGAAAATAGGATTCTAGTCAGGATACGAATCTACCTTTCTTTATTATCTGGGCCTATATGGCTTAAAAATATCCTGAAGTGTACATGTGTTCACACACTTCTGAAATAAATCACACAATCATGTTTTATTTACTTTTGCCTAAAAAGTAATTTATCTTTAATATTATAAAAGCATTTTGGACCTAAACACTAAATAATGTATACTCAGTAGGTTACTATTATGCAACTTATAATGAAAAGTTGTATGAGACAGAAATTTTATTTTCTACATAAATATGGGAATTACACATCTCAGTAGAGAGAAAAATACAATAATGAAAAATTTTTGGCTTTACTATGTAGGATTTGAAAAATTACAATGGTACCATTTGGATTGTACAAGTGTTGGGATGGTATTAAGTATTCCCTAAAAGTTAATCAAGTGGAGAGTTCCTCTGTGATAGAAGAGCAGGTGAATTCACTAATCTGCTTATACATAATTGTAGCTGATTATGATTTCTTAAGGTGTATTTCATATCTAATTTAAAATTTAATAAGATGGAAAAGCAAGGTACAGAGCTTACTGAGCTGCAAATCTGGTTTAAATATATATCTCCTCTTTTTACTCATTTTGAATATACACCTGACACATTAGTGGTATAAAAATATTAAAACACTTGCTAAAAATAAATTTTAGTATTCCCTTGTAAAAAGAATGACAATATTAAAGCCTTAAAGTTGCTAGAATATTACTGCTTTTGGTATCACTTACTGATTCTCAAGTAAGTGCTGAGTACCCAAAACTAGATTTCTCCATCTAATGTGGGATTTTGCAGTAGCTATACTTTTGACTTAGTTGTATAGATAATTTTTTTTCTATCTTGGAGGTTGCGTCATAGAATATGAGATAACATCCCTGTCCTCTATCCACTAGGTGCCAGTAGTACTTTCCTATCCTACATGTGACAATTGAAAATGTGTCCTGACATTGCTGACTTTTCTTGAGGAAGGGCAGTTAATATAACCTGTTAGGTTTCATGAGTGCTCAAATTTTACAGTGGGTTGGGAGTAAAGTCATAGGTATTGTATTTGTAATTTCTAATGAGTGTATAGTTACATGTAATAAACTATAGTTTTCAGTAGACTATTTAAATCATCTATAAAATTGACTTGAAATTTTTGTTGGTGTTGATTCTCATTAATTTAAATCCATATTTTGACTAGAATATAGCTTGTACATACTTCATTAGTGCATAATTATATAGGAAATGGGCTCTAATTATACTTCTGTATACATCTGGACAGGTCTATGTTACTTAGAAAAAGTTAAAATTTTGTAAAAGTGAATTAGATTGTGCTATGAATTTGGTTAAGAATTTGGAAAAAAACAGTTGAAGTAATTCTTTAAATTTACTCATGTATACTTGTCATACTGATTAAATCAAGATATGGGTAATTTCTTTTAGAAAGTATGGAAATGCAAGGCTTCAGTAGAGTCAGAGTTAAAATTATCTTCTGATAACTGTATGGAAGCACACTCTTGAGTATATCTACTGAAAATGAGAGTAGGCTTTTAAATTAAAGTGGGTTCAAGTTCTCTAACCTCTGGATAGTTCAAAGTGGGTTCCACAAACCAGTTTTAGCAGTATCAGCTGGAAGCTATCTAGAAATGCAGATTCTTAGAACCCCAACACACATCTACTGGAATAAAAATCTCTATTTCTAACAAGATTCCTAGGGATTCTTATGCATATTGAAATTGGAGAAACACAAGTCTAAACTTGATTTCATCTTTCCGGTATGAGGTAAGCTCCATAAGGATAGAAACTTTGTTTCGTTCATTGCCAAGCTGTCCATGTACAATCCATGGTCTAGCTCAGAGCCCTCAATAAATACTTAATGGTTGAATGACTGAAATGCTAATCCGTCAGTGGATAGGATACCGTCTTCTTGCCTTTTTTTTTTTTTTTTTAAATTAACACAGAGATTTGTTTATGTCATCTTGCCGGTGCTTAGCTTCCAAATGTTTTATGGATTATCAGGAAAAAATAAAAAAGGTCATATTACTGCACATACCTTTTTAACGTATTTTTTTGTCATTTACAAAATGACAGAATGGGTAATACAGAATATGCCTGCCAAAGAATGCTTACAAGTGAAAGGCAGTAATTTCTCATTTACTGCAAAATTGTCCATTAGTTATATAAAGCATAACATTCTGTAGTGAAGCTCAATGGGAAGAGAAGCTTGAGCAGATGTGCTTTTGGTAGCTTTACCTTTTTTTATAGAAACAGTTTCCAGCTTTGGATGTATAATTTGTATGATGAAATGGGAACCTTGAATTTGTTGTGATAGTGCTCAGGTTTGTAAGGGTAGAGGTCTGTATACTCTATCCCATAACCTTTGTAGTTTTGCATCAGAACCATAATGGCCTTCAAAGGAATTTTAACACAGGGGGATATATAAAGGTGGACTTTTTTTTTTTAAAGGTTTTATTATTGCAATAATCACTTCTGCTACTATTGCCAGCTACTCGGTATGTATTGAATGTAGTGGTTCAGATACCCGTGACTCTTTTCCAGGATAAAGTCTAATAACCAGCTTTGGAGGAACTTTCTTCAAGATGTCCTTCCCTGTCCAGGACCCAGAAAAATGATCTGAGTTAGAAGATTGTGTATGGCAGCAATTAAAATTCTTAGTATTCTGGACTTTGTCCAGATGAGGTGTTTCCTTGAGCTGACTTTGGAATCTATAGTATCATTCTCTTTGAGTACAGGTCTTTTGACTTTCATGATGAGGTAATCGTCACCTGGAGTGAACGGACACCCAGTGTATTGTGGAGGTGAAGGAAATGGCCCTGGGGATCCAATAGACCTTAGTCGGTGTACTACCCCTTACTGGTTGTATGATCTCAGACAGGTTTTTTAAACTTTAGGGCCTCAGTTTTCTTAACACAACCGGAGGATAATAACAATGTTAAGTGTGTGTGCTTTGAGATTTCAATAAGATAATTGTTTAAAGTATTTAGTGTCGATTCTTAAAAGGGAAAAAATCTCTAATGTAAGGTGTAAAATGCCAAGGGGTAATGGAGGTATGGTGATGTGTTAAGGTGCTATTTAAAAGTGGGAGTTAAATGAGAAGTGAGCGGAATAATTATAACAGACATTAAATATAGCTCTATGTGCAGAGATGGTTATTTGTGCTTTAAATATAGCCAAGCAAACAAAGATGAATGACAGGACAGCACTCACACTAGACTTCATACTTTTGTAACAGTGATTATTGGGGGAAGTCCCTGGACTCAGGAATAGAGGCAGTGACCATTGCATTAATGGAGCACTACAGAAGGACCTTAGGGGCTAATGTTAAACTTCAATCTGCATGCACTGTGGCTTTTAAGCTGTATAAGCAAGGGAGTACCAGCCATTCCCCTGATGTGATACGGTCCTGGGATCCAACATAATTGTGACATGGCAGAACCTTGGTTCTAATGGTGTTCTGTCTGCCCAGCATTTAGGACTAAGGGAAGGTCAAGACTTTGTTTGGTATATCCAGCAGGCTAGGGTCGGAGTCTTTGGTGGCAGCTTGTGAGTTAGCAGGCTCCTGGTATGGTGTAGCAGCTCACTGTTCATGTTTGGAGGTCCGTAGTTTACATAATATGGCAGAATGGTTATCTGATGATATTGCCTTGAAGCTTTTTCCTCTAAAGCTTCCCAGGAAGCTCACCTATAGTGAAGAAGTTGTGGAAAAGTTAATCCTTATATATTAATTTTTTTTTATCATTTCTGAAGAGTTTATTTTACTGATGAGTAAACTGAGCCACAGGGCTTAAGAAGTTCACCCAAAGTCACACAGAAAGCTGGTTGCAGGGTGCCTGGGAGGCTCAGTGGGTTAAGCCTCTACCTTTGGCTCAGGTCATGATCTCAGGGTCCTGGGATCGAGTTCCACATCAGGCTCTCTGCTCAGCAGGGAGTCGGCTTCCCCCTCTCTCTCTGCCTGCCTCTCTGCCTACTTGTGATCTCCGTCAAATAAATAAATAAAATCTTAAAAGAAAAAGAAAAGAAACGTAGTTGCAAAGCCAGATTCAGAGCCAGAGAGCTTGGCTCCAGAGACCATGTTCTTAACTATAAAAAGAGTTTTAATGCTGAATCTTAAAAAAATTAAAAATAGTAAATGCTCAGTGTTAGGTGGACAAAACCTCCACAAAAGCCTAAAAATAACCATGAAGTAAAGGTTAATTGGCATTTCAAAAGTAGAAAATAATAAATGCTTATTAAAGGAGTTTCTCAGGTGAAAATTACTAAAAATGGAGAAGAGGATCTGGGCTGTTAGCTTCTGAAGGTCCAGGCACAACATTCGCACACTAGAGATAAACACATGGAATGATGAACTGATGGCCCAGTCTCAACAGTCACAGACAGCAGAAGATGCCTTTCAAAAATGTTCATTGTTTGGGGCACCTGGGTGGCTCAGTGGGTTAAGCCTCTGCTGTCGGCTCAGGTCATGATCTCAGGGTCCTGGGATCGAGCCCCACATCAGGCTCTCTGGTCAGCAAGGAGCCTGCTTCCCCCTCTCTCTCTGTCTGCCTCTCTGCCTACCTGTGATCTCTCTCTCTCTGTCAAATAAATAAAATCTTTAAAAAAAAAAATGTGCATTGGCAGTGGTGCCTGGGTGGCTCAGTTCTTAAGCGTCTGCCTTCTGCTTAGGTCATGATCCCAGGGTCCTGGAATCCCGCACCACATCGGGCTCCCTGCTCTGCAGGGAACCTGCTTCTCCCTCTCCCATTCCCTCTGCTTGTATTCCCTGTCTCACTGTGTCTCTCTCTGTCAAATGAATGAATAAAATCTTTAAAAAGAAATGTGAATTGGTAGTATAGAAAGATACTTTTTCCTTGGCTTGAGGTAGAATTGACAAATAAAAATTATATATATATACATTAAGATGTACATACACACTTTGAAATGATTACCAGGGTCAAAGTAGTTAACATATCTATCACTTCATGTAATTACTGTTTTTTTTTGTGTTTTATTTGTTTTTGGGGGTGTTGTCAGAACTTAAGATCTATCCTCTTAGTAAATTTCAGGTATACAATAAGATATTATTAATTATGGTCAACATGCTATACATTAGACCTCCAGAACTTAGTTACCTTGCATAACTGAAACTTTGTACCCTGAAACTGACATCTCTCCATTTCTTCCCCCACAGTCCTTGGTAACCACAAGACTTTTGTTATTATTGTCCACAGAGTGGAAAGTCTGTATTGCTCTGATTTGCTCATTTTTACTCAAATTAGTGCCATTGCTTGGATGGGAGGTACATGAGAAATTAATGGAATCAGATTCAGAGATAATCTAGCCAACATGTTCTTTGAAAAGAAGGTTGACTTTTCAGAAACAGTTTTTGGAACCTCTGACTCATGGGACTTGAACCAAAGTCTTTCTGCCGTAGTTAAGCTTTAACTCTTCTTGAAATGGAAAACATTTTTTGACAACCCATCTCCTTTTCTAATAGCCATGCTTTAAATAGAATTTTCAGTATGCAGATGGTTGCACATTTCATTAATAGTAAATCTTTTCTAAATTCTTATTTGTCATGATGGAAGGAAAGTACTTCATGTTTTTTTGTTTTTTGGTATACCTCTTTAATTTTACTGAATATACTGGAAGGTTGTTTTAAATTATGTTTAAATGTTCTTTGAACCAAAATATTTACAGAACAAAGAGTTCTTCTAGCCAGCTAGATTGTTCCATTTGTTGTGTTTGAGTGTGGAAACATTAGGAATGACAGCATGAGATGATACCATAGAGCATTTTCATAAACAACTTAATAGCATTGTCTAATGTGGTCTTTGTTTATTAAAGGTGTCCAAGACTCCTTTGCTATATTTAGGTAAATCTCAGGGTTTTTTTGTTTGTTTGTTTTTAGGGTTTTTTGTTTGTTTGTTTGTTTGTTTTTTAAACTCAACCATGGAAAATATTTTCTGGTTGGGAGAAAAGGAGTATGACCAAAAAAAAAAAAAATTACACTTAACTGAAAACTGTTCTTTAGAGTGTCAATTTCAGGAAGAAATCAATTGCAGTGTTTTTGTTTGTTTGTTAAAGGGGGTAAAAAGAAATGCTACTATTTAATACTTGTGTGTGCATTTCTGTCTTAGTTTGTAGGCCCTAGATCATGACGCTTTTATTAACTGGTTATAATTCATGAAATAATAGTAGAAGAAATATATTTAATAACAACAAAAGTTAATATTTGCTGGGTACTGTGCCTGCATATATCTATATCTCATACTCTAACAGCTTATGTTTTATTTATTGCCTGTTAATTTAAGAAACAAAGCTTTAACAAGGAAACAAGTATATCCTGAAGTCAGTATGGGCTGAAGCCATCACGGACAAGAAAGAGTCCAGTGTTTGTGATGATAGAAGACAGTGACTATAAAAAATATTTTTTTTTGACATGTTGTGTTGATAAGTAAAGTTGGATGGTTAAGATTTGAACAGAATAAAAGTAGATTATGGACGACTTTAAGAACAATTTTACAATTTGAGATTTAATCTAAACACAGGTATATATGTAATTTTATGTTCTTAAATGTTTTGCATTGAAAAAAAATGAAATGAAGCTCAGTTTTAGGAGTATTAATCTTAAAATACTCCAGACATTTATTGGACACTTTTTTTTTTTTTTTTTGAGAATGTGTAAGATGCAAGTGCTATAGACTGAATGTGTTCTCCCCCACAATTTAAATGTTGCAATACTTATCCCAGTGTGGTGGTGTTAGGAGGTGGGGCCTTTGGGAGATGATTATGTCATGAGGGTGGAGCCTTCACGAAGGCATTAGTTCTCTTACAAAAGAGACCCCCAAGAGCTCCCTCGCTTCTACCATCCTGTAATGACACAGCAGGAAAAACTGTTGTATTTGAATCACAAAGCGGGTCCCTGAATCTACAGGAACCTTGATCTGGCTCATCTTTTAAACCCCACCCATGGATCTGCAAGACATTGTAAAAGGGCAATGATGATTATCCAGACAATTCTTAAGTTATAATTGAAGGAAGAGCACATTGACACTGAAATCAAGGTCAGGAAAAAGAGAAAATCCCTTAAATCTTTGTGATATAGCAGCAGAGGCAGGGAAAATTTTCAGTGTCTACGATGTTTTAACTCTGCAACTTGTGAAAAAAAAATTACGGAACTGCACAATTCATACTAAAAAAGAATTGCAGCACATGCCAATCAGATTTTAAAAATATGAAAGAAACATCAAGGCTTTCCTTACCCAGAAAATATTGTCATACCTTTAGTTCTGTAGAATTCGGTAAAAATTTGAATTCAAGAGAAGGTTAAAAACAAAATTCAAAGATGGTATTGAAAGAGATTAATACAGTTATCAGAGGAAATAAAATTAAGACTAGAGCAACACTCTTTTAGAACTATTTAGCAGATGAGAATTAGAATATAACTGATATGAGGTTATCATCATAGTGGGAAACTTGAGATAATTACAGAGTGCTCTAAGTAGAAATTAAAGAGAATAGATGTGAATGGTGCTAACGGCATCCAACATATGGATAATGCTTATTTCCTAAACCAGAAGAATATTTCCTTGAAATGACTGATTTTGTAATACCAAATGGACATAGCCTGGGAAAAATTTAGAAATAACAACTGCTAAGTAAGCATGTGCTGATTTTGGTGAGGATTTTGAATTTCCTCATGAAGAGTTCTTCAGATAAGGACCTATGAGGAAAAACACAAAATCAAAACTTAAAGAAAAACTCTGCCTGACCTCTTGCATCTCCACAGTATTCGCTATCCAAATACAGTGAAGCTGTGCCTATGAACTTCGGAGGGAATGCAAGTGGAATCCAAGAATATGACCGTCAGCCAAATTGTCTGTTATAAAGATGATGAGAGGAATAATAAAATACAGTGTCTACATGTATTATTAAGAACTACTGATGTTGATATCGACCAGGTTACATAATGAATGGGGAACAAGTGAACGATAAATGGAATATAAGTTTCAGGATAGGACATGATGCTTGTGGATCATGGAACAGTGACTACAAATCTGTGAGGGGGAGAATGAACCAAACTTTTATTCCCAAACAGGCTCTTCTTTGAGTCTAAAGGCAAAAACTCAACGTAAAAATGTCAAAGTTTTATAAAAAATAAAACCAATTACACAAACTCCTTGAAGATAAAGTTAATCACATGAAGAAGTGAATTAAAACAAAGAACTTAGAAATGGAGAAATTTTGTATAAAAAGTGTTTTGGGATATAGATATGTCTACATTGTGGGTATTACAGTTCTAGAATAGAATTTGAATCTCGTAAATCTTGTCTGGGTAAAAACAATATGATTGACCAGAACCAGGCTTGAGGTAGAAGTTAAAATGTGCTATTTGTTTCCCTCTCATAGAAGGAGGTCAACAAATACTGACAAATGAAATGCATTGCTATTCAAAATCCCATGTCTTAATCTTCTCCATGTTACCTTTTCTTAACATTTAGAAGCTTAGTTCTCTGGAAGTGAAAAGTGATCTGAAGCTTAGCATCATCTTCGGGTTTACTCTATTCTTTTTTCATTCCTAACTAGTTAAAAAAAAGGCACAAAAGTCACCTCATTAGAATGTATTATTGCTTTTGTTTCTGCATCCTTTTGTCCTACTGCATATGTTAATATTGTGGGAATAGTGTTTATCTAATTTTGAAGTTATTAGGTAGGTAGTGGTATTTTTGGATTTTTTTTTAAATCTTTTCCAAGTTGTTGGTTTTAAGAACACAGACGGTTTTTCTTGAAATGATTTTTTTCTTTAAAAAAAATTTCGTAAGTTTAAAATACCTATTAAGTACTTGCTAATGGTAAAAACAGGATGTTTTTGTACTCAAGGGTCTCAACCCTGTCCTTAAGAATTTTCTCCATTTCAGTACTCACAAAGCTAAATATCTCTCATGTTCTCATCCTAGACCTTATTTCTGTATATGCAAAATAATTTTTTAATTAATTCATTTTTTAAAATTCAAATTTCACTCATATTTGTTGAAGTTAATAACTGATGATATGATTGTCTTATTTCACATCTGTTAAGTCAAACTTGGCAGGATCTGAGGAATTATATGGTACTTGCATGCACACATTCTTGCTAATACCTTAAGTATTAGGGTAAGACCTTTTCTCTGTGGTCAGAGGAAAGACAATTTGTTACAGCAGTAGCATTAAGAAGCATAATGACAGTGTAGCAATGAATTTCCGAATTGCAGTTTCTACAGGGAAATGTAGTTATAACTAGGTGCAGTCCCAATGGGGTGCATTAAAGAAGAATCTTGATATTGGGGAGCACTTGTAATTGAGGGACTGTGAGCAAATCAGCACATCCTCCTGTTACAAAAGAGACATTGTCTTTATTATTCTGGAATGTCAAGCAGATCTGCCCCAGGGAGAGAGATGACTCTACCTTTATTTTCTGGAACATAAGCAAATTTGCTCCAGGAAGAGATGTACCTATCTTTGCAAATCTGCCTGCTATGCAAACATCTTTAAAAAGTCAATCTGGAGTAAATTAGCTATTAATGCCTTTGAAAATATTTGGGTATATGAGAAACCCCTTGCAAAATTGTCTCCCTGTAATATCTAGAAGATGCCATTCCTTGAACAAACTTAATGTTGCCTAATGAAATCCAGTTTCTTCCATATTTTATTATCGATATATGGCTGATGCATATGAAACTATTTTGTTAATTTTTTTAATGTTCTCTCTGAACTTTGTACTCAATAAGAACTTTATTTTTTTTTAAGATTTTATTTATTTGAGAGAGAGAGAGTGCAACAGAGAACACAAGTGAGGAGGGGAGGGAAAAACAGTCTCCCCATTGAGCAGGGAACCCCACTTGGGACTTGACTCCAGGACCCTGGGATCATGAGCTGAGCCGAAGGCAGATGCTTAATTGATTGAGCCACCCAGGTGCCCCTCAGTAAGAACTTTAAACTGAAAGAAAAGTCTTAAAATTCATGAGCCAACTAATTTCTAGCATTGCTAAGACCTCAAAATCTTTACTTCCCCTTCTCTAATACTATGTCAAAACTGCATAGAATTCGGATGAATCCTACTTACTATGTAATGCTCTTAAAAGTACAGGGTTTAATGTTTTACTAAGTGACAAGCTTTGTATTAGAATTGTAGATTTGAAAGAGTTGTAAGTGTAATGCCAGTGCTAACCATGGAAATGTGACTTTTTGGGGAATTACAATAGTATAGATAAAAAACGTCCCTTGTTTAATAATTAAGTTTTATTAAATTTAATTAATAATAATTTAATAATTAAGTTTTTGTTCATATTGACATAAGAAAAAAATGAAAGTTAATTAGAATATTGAGCTATATGGAATAAAAATGTTAGGAAAATTTTTCTTTTTTTAAAGATCTTATTTGAGAGAGTGTGTGCAGCGGGGAAGGAGTGGGAGAGAAGGAGAAAGAATCTGACGCAGACTCCCACTGAGTGGGGAGCTCTTATGATGACTCTGTCTCACAACTCTGAGATCATCCCCTGAGCCAAAATCACAAGTTACCCAGGTGCCCCCAATTAGGGAAATTTTTGTAATATATGTGC
The DNA here is from genome assembly GCF_002288905.1 of Enhydra lutris kenyoni. Taxonomy (NCBI): domain Eukaryota; kingdom Metazoa; phylum Chordata; class Mammalia; order Carnivora; family Mustelidae; genus Enhydra; species Enhydra lutris. The sequence continues at coordinate 17,578,813 of NW_019154100.1, read as the reverse complement.
TATTCTAATTCTAGTCTGGGACCACCTCTAGTAATAATCTCTTCATCTCTTGCTATCATTGTCCTAGTTCAAGTCTTATTTCTCTGTCTTACGCTATAATAATTTCTTAACAGCTTTTCCTGGTTCTAGTCTTTACAGGTTTAGTTACATCTATGTAACTGTAGAATTTAACATGTTTTCAGAATCATCCAACAATCCCTGTCTAACCAACCTTTTAATAATTATCCACCATGTTCTGCAATACATCCTTTGAATAAGAAAAACCAGTTACTTGGTTGTCCCTGCATATACCCTATACCTTTTTTAATTTAAAACTATTTCCTTTAGCTCTATCTGTGTTTACCAAAATAGTAATCATTAGTCATGGACTAGTTCAAATGCCTTTTTCTCGGTAGCTTCATAAACTTTTGCATGAATTATGTTGTTTTTATATATGATTCTTGGCTTTGTGTGTCTTTAGCAGTTTTGTGCTCATTTTTAACAGTCATTTAGGTTCTGGTTTGGTCTTCCTATCTAGTTTATAAACTCCTTTTTCTTCTTTTTTTTTTTCCCTCCTAGCATGTAGAAGTCACGTCTGGGGCTTTGTGTCCTGCGGGCAGAGATCTTAAGCAAATCATCTTAGAGCAATGCTATAATTATGTTTGTGTGAATGTAAGTAGTGAATTTAAATGATTGAAAGCACTTGAGCCTCTGTATAAGTGTAATGTGGAAAATAATTTTTTCTTGATTCTTAATTATTTGATTTTAAGTTCTGATAGATGAGTTCTGTTATTCAGTATGTATTTGGAAGTTTTGTTTTTTAACTTTAGAAATGGAAAATAATGTTTTCTAACAAGCTAGAGAGGCGGGATAAGAGAATAGGGTGACATTTCTTTAGACACCATTTTCAGTCACCTGGTATGAAGCAGGTAAGATGAAACATGTTTGAATTAATGACTAGTTCAAATTTTAATAGGTAGGACCTTATGGGTATCCTTTAAAGTTTTTCAAAAAGTGAAAACTAAGTTTGGTAAATGTTTTGGATGTTTATGTGAAAGTTCTCCATTTTTTTCCCCTTTAATTTTTAATTATCCTTGGATTAACTTTTAAATCATTTAAGAACTTCTTTTCACTTTTATTTTTCTGGTCTTTCAGGTTTTGTCCTCTGATTTTGAGGAAACCCAGAGGTTACTGAACATGCTTGAAGAGAGTAATCTTTCCATTTTATATCCTGTTGTTGTTATTTCAGTAAGTAAATTAATGCAAATATTTAAAAAAAAAAATTGAAGTTGACATATAGTGTAGTATTAGTTTCAGGAATAGAATTCAGTGATTCATTACTTATATATAATAACCAGTGCTCATCCCAACAAGTGCCCTTCTTAATCCCCATCACACATTTAGCCCATCCCCACCCACTTCCCTCCATGAACCCTCAGTTTGTTCTCTATAGTTGAGTCTTTATGGTTTGCTTCCCTCTCTTTTTTATTATCATATTTTATTTTTCCTTCCCTTCCCTTAAGTTATCTGTTTTGTTTCTTAAATTCCACACATGAATGAAATCATATGCTATTTGTCTTTCTCTGACTGACTTACTTTGCTTAGCATTATGCTTTCTTGATCCGTCCACATTGTTGCAAATGGCAAGAGTCATTTTTTTTTTTTTTTTTTTTAATTTGGTTGGGGAGAGCAGAGGGAGAGAGAGAATCTTAAATAGACTCCATACCCAGTGTGGAACCCAATGCAGGGCCCAGTCTCACAACCCTGAGTTCATGACCTGAGCTAAAACCAAGTCAGATGCCTAACCACCTGAGCTACCCCTCATTCTTTCTGATGGATAGTAACATTCCATGTATAAATATATCAAATTTTTTTCCCAATGCAGATTTAACTCTTCATACTTATGCTTCCTTCTTTGAAATTCAACTTTTATTTTTAACAAAATTTCATCCTTGAGGAAATTTATCCAAGCCTCAAAGAAATTCTTCTTTGTGGATTCTTGAGCTTACTTTCTTGCTATGACCTCTATGACTGTGTTCCAGTTTTAAAACTGTTCTTCTCTTTATCACCTATTGTATCTCAACCTCTGTTCTTTGTATCTTTTCCATAAATATTTGAATTCAGTTTTCTGTTTATTCCTTTTGAGTTCTATTTTATGTATCCCAGTAAGTACCAGAATTTTTCTTTTCCTTTTCTGATGTTCTGTATTAAACTAAGGAAAAAGACAGATAATCCTCTAGTTAAGGAGTAAATGTCTCCCAGCACTACTTTGAGGATAGGACTATTTTAAGTCTGTATACTATAAACATTGTAAAATATTTACTTAAGATTGGAAAGTTGTTACTACTGCATGAGTAATATTTGTTCACCCGTTCTTTTCTCATTGAATATGGACTCATGTATGTAGACTCAGTATAGGAATATTAAACTTATTATTAAACTTCATAGGAAAATGTCATTAGAATACATCTAGAATCTGGATCCTTAGTATGAACTGAAGCATTAAAAAGGTAGAATAAGAAATTCTGCTTTCGGGGCACCTGGGTGGCTCAGTGGGTTAAAGCCTCTGCCTTCAGCTTGGGTCATGATCCTGGGGTCCTGGGATCGAGCCCCACATCGGTCTCTCCGCTCAGTGGGAAGCCTGCTTCCTCCTCTCTCTCTCTGCCTGCCTCTCTGCCTACGTGTGATCTCTGTCAAATAAATAAATAAAATCTTAAAAAAAAAATAAAAAAGAAATGCTGCTTTCTTGGATTGACAGGCAAGTAAATATGTCTGGGTTTTTGAATTGTCCTGTAAATGATCATAAAAGGTATCATGCTATTGCTTTCTGATAGTACTTGCTCCCAAATGGCTAAAAGGACATATCAGTGTTCCTCGGACTTAAAATTGAGCAGAACCAGTCAAATATTCCCCAAAGTAGTAGTTGTGTATAAAATATTATTATTATTGCAAAATACGTAAAAGACTTAAACTTGGATGTAAATATCTGGGGACATAATTTGCACATAATCAAGTGGAAAAAATACATACGTATATACATATAATGTCTGGGGGTGTAAGTGAACACTACATATGTGTGTAATTAGGAAGTTGTAATAGGAAGCTCATAGACTATGGTGTGCCTACTTTGCTTTTATCTGAATTGATTTGCTCGAAGATTAAATCACACCATGGAAGGTTTTTTGTTTTAAGTTTTGTTTTTAATAAGGCTTTTGTTAAGCAATTCTAAATTCTGAGAATGGTCAAAGAGTTTATTTGCTTCCCTAGACAGATAGGTTTTATTTACCAGAAAACCTAAAATGACATAAAGGTCATGGAAAAAATACATTCATTTTTATTTTGGAGTTATGTGGTTCAGTAGTTATTGAACGCATGTATTGTAAATGTTTAAAAACCTATTTGTCCCTGCTGAGCTGTAGTACAGTGGTCTTTTTTTATCTGCAAGGGTTTAACAACTTCCAGTTTCTGTCCATCTGCACAGAGGAAGACTTAGTAGGAATCAGGCAGGTGCAAAGTAAAATTGTGCTTAATTAGGTGTTTGTGAGGGTTTTTTCAACTGAGAGGCTAGTTAAGGTGGTCATTTCCAGTGTGCCCATATTTCAATCTATAAGGACAATTTTTTGGAAGAAATGGGGCTGAAGTTAAGCTGGGGCATTTGTTTGGCAAACAAAAAACAAACAAACAAAAAATCTTGATTAGGTTTTAAGTGCCAAAAATTAGTGGATGTCTGCCATGCTGGTGAAGTCCACATTGTCTCTTATTTTCTCAAGGAGTTACAGAAAAATATTCTGGAATTACCTGTTAATTGGCATTCAGTAGTCATTTAAAAAGTATAGGTAACCTTCAATCTCATCTGGAACATTTATCCCTTGGAGGGAGCAAAACACTTGTTGGTTTTTGGTATACAGGTATTTAGCGTAATTAGATTTTATTTCAGGGTGTTGATTGTCTGAAGATTAACTTCTCCTTGACTTTTATGAAACTGAAATGTGTTAGGAAAGACTGACTGTAGGAAGTTCCTGTTTTCCCGAGATAAACTGACAGGTAGGATGCTTCTATTTTAAAATCTACTTAAGGGGTGCCTGGGTGGCTCAGTGGGTTAAGCCTCTGCCTTCGGCACAGGTCATGATCTAAGGGTCCTGGGATCCAGCCCCGCATCGGGCTCTCTGCTTAGCGGGGAGCCTGCTTCCCCCTCTCTCTCTGCCTGCCTTTCTGGCCTACTTGTAATCTCTCTCTATGTTAAATTAAAAAAATAAAAAAATAAATAAATAAAATCTACTTAAAAGATTCACCATGAAAAGTAGAAAAACATAGGGCTTTATCTACAAAAAGCAGCTATTTATAAAAAAAATTCATCTTTTTACAAAAGGAATATCTTTGCTTACTCTTATGAACATTGTAAGTTGTGACATGCTTCATTTCAAGTGGTCATTTTTACAAAAAATATTTTTGGACATAAGTCTTGTAAAAATATCTTTTATTAATACATTGTTCAAAATTCTCTTTGGCACTATCTGTTAGGTCATTATTCTTAGTTTTTTTTTTATTTTAAGCAGTCTAGCTTGGCCAAGTTGTCATTTGTCCATGGTGTTGAGTAGGATTTAAAGTTTACCAATGTTAATTTGATCAACTTAATAAAATCCAAAGTTTTGGTAGATCTAACTTAATTTTATTGTAATTATATCAAATCATCAGAATTGTTCAAATTTCTGTGATAAGTTAGAGACTGATAATGTTGACTGGGCTAAAATAGATGTCATTCTTAAAGTTGGCAGATACAGTTGGGTGGGGTCAATTTATGAATTTTTATTTCTGATTGAATTTATGTTTTAGGATGACATTTGTTACACTATGTAGCCTTTTAACTGTGAACCTTTGGAAACACCTAATCAGATAACAAGCATGTTCTGTACTAGGAAAATGCTCCTAACTTGAAAGAAAGAAAAAAAAAGTTGTTTTTTTTTTTTTAAATTAGAGACTGATTGGCATAAAGGAATTTTAAAAATATAGGTTCTTTCCTATGTCTTTTAACAAGAAAAACCTTATAAACATGAAAACCAAAGCTTTCTTTTGTTAAACTAAATTGTGTAGGAGTTACATTTTGAGAGCCCTTTCTAATGTCATTTCTGGTGCTATTTAATCTATCATTCATTATAAGTTATCAAGGAATCAAGGTTTTATCTTGAGTTGACTAAAGTTACTGTTGGCCTTCACTTTTTCGCAGTTACCAGTGGGGGGATATACAGTTAGCACCTTCTTCAGATTGCAACTCTGAAGAGGATTTTCTGAAAGCTTTCTTTGGAATCACCGGATGTAATAGCTATCAACATGGGGCATGTTCATTTCTTTATTTTCTACTCCTGTCATGTGTTTTCATTCACTGTTCAAATAATGATGAATATTTAGAAAAACAGAGTAATATATTAAAATAGTAAAAGGTAAATTCATAGTTTCTGATCTAAAAATCACTCCCTCCCACCACCAAGGGGGGAGGCTTTTACCTAAACTAAACAAGACTCAAAAGTGCTAAGAATCTGAATTATAGGTTGAGTTTTTCGCTTAGTAATTAATGATCAGGGAACTGTTTTTCTCTAGCATTGGAGAAGACAATTTCAGGAAGCAAAAGTATAGCTGTTTCCCAGCCAAGATTATGTAAAACCAACTGTAAAACTTATAAAAAAATTCCTTTCCAGATGCAGAAAGTAAAAAATTTTAATTTATTTGTCTCTGGCAAGGTTTGTGCAAAACATCCTTTCCTACTATTATCAGATGAGAGAATGGACAGTTTATTCTTATTTAAAGCTTATTTTTTCAGTGAACAAAGCTGTTTCATATAATAGACACCAGTGAAATGTTTAATTTTTAAAAGCAGAAAGAAATTGGCAACAAACATAATTAGAAGTTCAAAACTGAGAAATGAAGCAAATTCTTTACTTTTATTTGATAAAATTTTTTTATCACTTCCTCATTACAAAATAATTTCATGGTAATTACCTGGATAATTGCATAAGAGCTCTAATTTTTTTGACTATGTAGACAAGAATTTTATTGGTGCTTATGAGAGATAGGAATCTTTTCATGAATTTACTTTAGTAAAAAAAACACAAATTACCATATGGAATTTTAATGCTTTGAAAAACATAAATAAACCTTCGTAAGTGCCTAATTTAGTTCTAGTTACTGGGAAGTGGTTTATTGACATAACAGATCAGAATATATGATATTTAAAATACTTCAAAATGTTTAATATTTGAACATGTCAGCAAATAAAAAAATAGAAAACCACCATCCATTGACACTTGATACTTCCACATCTGGGGAAATTGTCAGTGATGTGAATTGTTTCCAGAAGTTTCCACAGCTCACCAATGGCAGAGCCAGGAACAGAATCAATCCAATATGCAATGTATCCTATATATTGTTACTTTTATGCTTTCATGAATGTGTTAAATAATATGGAAAAAGGTTAAAAATACACATACAAACATATATGTATTTAATATTCCTTCCTAATAAAGAACAAATGACAGTTGGAAAAGTACTAATGGTTTCTTTCTTTGCTTCACAAGATATTGAGGCTTTACTGAATTTAAGTTATAAAAATTTGTGGTCCTGTTAAATTTTTTACCAGATCCTAGACATGTACCTTTGTCACCTTTTACTTAACTGTTTATTCTGTACAGTTGCTCCTGTTTAACCCTATTACTACTAGATTGAGAAAATTTGTTTTTAGGTCACAAGTTCTTAAAAAACAAGAGAGCTGGCTGTTGTAATTCTCCCTGCCATCATACTGGATTTACTTTTTATTATGTGTATCTTTCAGGCCCTTAGTTTGTGTTTATTTTTGAATAGATATTTTTTGTGTGTGTTTGTGTGTGTGCATACACACATGTGTGTTTAGTGGCCAAAGAATGACCAATAGAGTTGGTCTAAATCCTTCTATTCCAGTCTTAACCATTTTGCTACTATAGTTTTTACTTTTCCTTCGGAAAATGATTATCTTACTGTTTACTGAATTTTTTGATGTTTCGCTTAAGATGTATTAAGGTTTTCTCTTTCATGGTGATAGCTTTAGTGGTAGAAATGCAGTCATTTCCATGAATTCTACAAATGTTTCCACTTGTTTTCTGGTAAAAAAGTCTAAACTATCTCCTGCCTAAAATAATAATAGCTCAGTCCTGGTTTAAAATACCTTGAGAAACTTTTTGAAATTTTAGTCATGAAGGGATTCATACTGAACTGCAAAATGAAGAATGATGAAGTTCTTGTACAAGATGATGAATAGAATTGTCTGTTATTACAAGTTTTAGGAGATCTTTGCTTATGGGTAAATGGTTACTAGGAAGTTTTTGTTGTAGTATATTAAAATTCCCTGAGATTAGTTGCATTGGGCATATAACTGATATCAAAATATCATTCTCCTGGGATACACCTTGCAAGTTTTAATTGATTCTTGTAATGAATTACAGTTATTTTGATATAGTGATGTTCTAACAGAATATCAAACGGAACAAATTCTGGAGTTCTTTTTCTAGTTTAATGAGTTAATTTTTCTTGATTAAGCACAGGGCTTGAAATTACTATTTATTTTCGTAATTTGGGAAGTCCACTGAATTCAGTCAGATGAACAAAATTGTTTATGATTTTTTTTGCTGGTGCTTTCCATCTAAATCAGTTCCTTAAATTTAACATGAAATGCACAGGAACCAAATAATGAAGCTAGCCTTCTTTTTTGACAGCTTACATTAACTTTAGGTCTAGAAAAGGAGTTGAGCAATTTTGATCATTCACTTTTTCAAAAAATAAACCTGGGGATTTCTCCTACTAGCTTTTTGTTTGTTTGTTTGTTTGTTTGTTTTGTATACTGGATTCTATTTTTTTTAAGGTTTTATTTATTTATTTATTTATTTGTCAGAGAGAGAGAGAGCGAGTGAGCGTGCGCGCGCAAGTGCACAAGCAGGCAGAGTGGCAGGCAGAGGCTGAGAGAGAAGCAGGCTCCCTGCTGAGCAAGGAGCCTGCTGTGGGACTCAATCCCAGGACCCTGGAATCATGACCTGAGCCAAAGGCAGCGGCTTAACCAACTGAGCCACCCAGGCGCCCTGGATTCTATTTTAAATAAGGGCCTTTAGCTCAATTGTGTTATGCTACTTCTTTACAAAAAGGGAACCAAATATCTTTTCACTATCATTTATTTTACAGTTACTTGTCATACTTTATATGTATTGTGTTGACTTCTTGTATAGGTTAAAGTCAGGCTTGAGATATATATATATATACATATATATATATGTATATATATGTATATATATATATATAAATATTTTATTTATTTATTTATTTATTTTGAGATAGAGAACATGAGTAGAAGAGAAGGACAGAGGGAAAGGGAGAAGCTGACTCCCTACTGAGCAGGGAGCTGGACATGGGACTTAATCCTAAATTTAAACATAAGTTTAATCCAATGGCCAGTGTTAGCTTGGGAAGTGATCCTCAGCCTGAGAGTTGACAGCATATCTTGGTCATTGTTCTTTCCATTCACCACGTCAATGCTGAGAATTTTAACTACATCTCTTGGAAAAAAGGACAGAAATGGGGCACCTGGGTGGCTCAGTCAGTTAAGCATCTGATTCTTGATTTTGTGTCAAGTCATGATCCCAGGTTTGTGAGATGGGCCCCTGCATAAGTTCTTACGGTTCTCTCTCTCTCCCTCCCTCCACCCTTCCCCCTCCCTCTCTTAAAAAGAAAATAAAAAGGGGCAGAAAAGCCCATGCTAGGTAATCAGAAGAGATCTTAAGGATATGAGCAGAGTCTGAAATTGGGAAGACTGAGCAGGTCCCCATCTTTTAAGAGGAGGGAGAATAGCATTTCTCTATGGCCAGAGTAGCACATGGAATAGTCAGCATTAGAAAGCTGGTGGATCTGAAACAGACTGGACCATACACTGGGTAGGAAAAGGTCAATGTGGGCCTTGCAAGTTTGAATTCTAGGAAGCAGCCCTGCTCAGTAGAAACTGATGTGAGAACATTTGCATTTACATTCTGGATACAGCACAGAGAATAGATGAAAGTGACCAGAGAGTTAGCTTGAAGCATTTGGTTTAGTCAGGAGGCTATCACAGTAGTCCAAGAAATAATGATGGTATCTGGGACTAGGGCAGAAATTGTTGGAATCAAGATATATTTAAAAAGTAGAAACACAAAGAATTTGTTCTTGATTTAATGAGAGAGAGGAGGTATAATCTCAAATTTTATATCTTGTGAAACTGAGGGAATGGCTGTAAGATATGGGACATTAGAGAAGGATCTTTCTGGTTTGTTTCTGAAGGTTGAGTTAGGCAAATGATTATTGCACATTTGTTCACCTGGATAATGAAAAAGATTCCACTCATTAAAAAGCTTTCTATTCATCTGTGTGTGTGTGTGTGTGTGTGTGTGTGTACATACAGAATCTCTTATCATAAAGCCGACTTGGAAAGACAAGCTACGTTCTTTCACGGCTTCCTTAATACTTGAGTTTTAATAGAATTCCAGTTAAAGGCATAATTTTAAAAAACCCTTCATATTACAATGCTTTTGCCAAGTCTTACATAGTATTTGTATAATGGATCATGTTGTTTTATGAAATCTTTCCTGTACCACCATTTCATACTATGCAAAGAAAAACAATTAAGAGAACTGAATCCTAACCGCTAGACCACCAGGGAACGTCGAAAAACACAATTGGGAACAAAAACAAAAATCAAAACCTTGTTCATGGATTGAAGCATTAGTAGGCAGGAAGATGGTAAGAATATTATCAGGCCTAAATGCTATCCCTTTAGGATAAAAATTTATAGCTACCTAAAAATAGATTACTTAAGCACTTTCCTGGAAAGGCTGGATTGTTCTTTTATAAAGTATAGAAAGGTGTTGGAATCAATGCAAAAAGCTTTTTCATCCAAACATGCTTTGGCTTGAACCCTGCTTGCAGTTAAGTTTGTATGTGATACTTTTGAAAAGTATAGTATGATTAAATTTTCAGGCAGCAGAGGTTTTATTGTATGGGATTTTGAAGCTTATACTTTACTTAAATGCTGGGATACTTGATTCACTGGTGCCTGCTCAGGTGGAATGCAGCTAGTATTGCCAAGATAATCCTTGTGCTGGCATTGGAAAACTCGTACTTGGAAACGACTGGATTTGTTAGTCACCTGCATGTTTCTTTTAAGTACTTCGAGTATTGTACCAATCTTAGATATTTTTGAGAGAGAATTACAGATTTCAATTTTTTAATTTACTCTTTTTATGGTAATGACTGAGTTCTGGTTTTTTGCCCAACCAGTGAGAACTGTGATCTTGTGTGTTTTGCTCTTCCCATTTCTAAGAAATGGAACTCCCACTACATTTATAATCCTCAGACCCTCTTTTGCTCCTGAAAATGTGGCCTGCTAATTCTTATTGTTAGTATAATTATGTTAATGTTGGTAATAACAGACACTTAACTGACTGCTTGAAATAATGAATCACGATTCTTTCCTTTTAATATAATGATCCCATTTAATCCTTACAGCAATTCTGAGAGTTGGGTATCCCTGTGCTTATTTTACTTTACCAAATGATGTTTTGTTTTTAGGGATGTCAATACTTGCCCCCTTGAGTAATAGAGACCTAAGTTATTGAAGAAGAAAAGGATCTGAAAAACCACTCAGTAGGATGCTCTTACTTTATACAAGATAATTGATGTCATTTTCAGTGCCTGCATTGAGATAATTTTTTGTATTAGGGGTTGGCAAAGCTTTCTTATACAAAGCCAGATACTAAAAATGGTAGGCTTTTTGAGCCAATATGGTCTTTGTTACAACTACTGGACTCTGCTGTTCTAGTGCAAAAGTAGTCATAGATGAGATGGAAAGGATAGAGTGTGTTTGTCTTCCAGGAGAAGTTGGTTTGCAAAAAAAGACAGGAGGCTGGATTGGCCCCATGGACTATAGTTTCCTAGACTTTGTTTGAGCTTCTCAATTCTAAATGACCTGTTTGCCACTGTTAATTAGTATCTTTACCTAAAATACATGGTAGGTGTTTCTTTAGTAGGCATATACTCTCGGGGTCATCGAGTCTCCTGCTTTAAAGTATCACTCATGTGCCAATTCATATGTTTTTACCTCCAGTCTTCATCATTCTTCTCAGTTTTGAGAGGAAGTGTTCAAGTGCATGATGTTAAAAAACAAAAAAAAAAAAAATTGGAATGTATTGTCCTCCCTCCAAGAGCTGGGTCCCTCCCAGCAGTCTCTTTTTTATTTCAGTCTGACCTCATCATTGCTACCATGACAGATTTTGCTAATTGCTAATTAAGAGGTACTCTCTATCAAAACCTTCTGGAGGCTTCTCATCCCTTTACTGGACAAAGCTCAGTAAGAGCATAAAGACTTGGTCTCGACTGGTTCTTCTTGCTTTTATCACCCTGCTTCTCATTGCCTCACCACACAGTTGGCCCTCTGCTGAGGAACTTTAGTAACCCGTGTGCCATATTGTTTGACAGATGTATGTTGATTCTGGTGAGTTTTTTGACCCGAGACACCATTTTTCTAGTGTTTCTCCTGCCTTAGAGTTTTAGTGATCATATTTCTTCTTGGAATCCTTCCTTAACACTCCTGTGCTCAGAGTCTTTTCCCTTTTCCCAACGAGCACGTGTAGACATTCAGAAATGTTTATTGATTTGAACTCGCCTTGGCATTTCTAGTCATGATGTCTCCTACTCCATCCTGTTGCAGTGTTGCCTACCATAAACAGATGCTTTGTGGTGACTTGCAGGAATGAGGGTGGCTAGGTATGCATCTCAAGGAATAGCTATGTTCTCTTAAAGAGAATAATACTACATCTATCTGAGTTTTTAGGGTATTACTTACCATGTGTAAATTTAAACTATGAGTTTTATGATCTTGATTTATGTTATCCTTCTTTTAGTGTAGTTAAATTTTTTTTCATGTTATCTTTTTAGAAAAATTGTGTTTCCATTCAACAAGTATAATTGTTTAATTTACATACACGTTTTTAGATTTTGTGAATCATATCTTTATTCTTCATGTTTGGAAGCACATCTTATTGTGTCTAAGACTGATTAGTCTTAAGTTATTTTCTAGATTTATGCTAGAAAATAGCATTAACCTTTGAAGTGTTGCTCATTCCTAAGAGGAAATCTATTTTTTTCTCTTAAAAATTGAATTTGGGGAGTAATTCTCCAACATTTTTGGAGGAGACTTACCTTTTATATTTATTTAATTTTAAGTGGCTTACTAATAAATTAAGCAATTTTTTTTAAGAATTTATTTATTCATTTGACAGAGATCACAAGTAGGCAGAGAGGCAGGCAGAGAGAGAGAGAGAGAGGAGGAAGCAGGCTCCCTGTCTAGCAGAGAGCCCGATGCGGGACTCGATCCCAGGTCTCTGAGATCATGACCTGAGCCGAAGGCAGAGGCTTAACCCACTGAGCCACCCAGGCGCCCCAAATTAAGCAATTTTTAAAATACGTGTTTATGATCATTAATTTTATCTTTTGGTTCATATGGATAGCATTTCCCTATAAGTTTAAAAAGAAATACTAAGTTATTTGATGAAGACAAAAGTTTGAAAGCAAAGATTATGGATTATAGTTGGCAATTTCTTTTCCTAGTCTATTTCTGCATTTTATTTGGATTGTGTGATACACTGATTGACCTCCTAAATAACTATAATGTTAATAGTTGAACTAGGGTTTTTTCTTAGAATCAATCTTCTTCAGTTAAATGAATCCAGAAGCCTTTTAAGTAAGAAGTTTGTGCACTTGTCATAAATATAAAATTGAAGAAAAAGTTACCTTCAAACCTATAATAAGGAAAAAGTTACTTCAAACCTATAATAAATGTTAAGATTGCAATATATATCAACAGAATGCAGTATTTCACTCATTCTTCGGTATTTCTCAGTTTATTCTTATTCCATGTTGAAAGCATGTGCCAAGCAGATGTTTCTAGCTCTCCCTGGCCATTTAATTGAGCCCAGCACACATATACGCTGTGAGGGTGTACCTCCTTGTACCATTCTGTGTTTACAGACTTGCACAGGCCTAAATTTGGAAAAAATACACTGTGTCTTTCATCTTAGGCATTATATTTTTCATTTCTAGAAGTTTGTGTCCTTTTTACCCTTTATATTTTCTATTTCCCTAGTTAACTTTTGAATAAATGATAAACAGTTATGGTACCTGTTTTAATATCCTTATCTGCTAATTGGCACATTGATACCAGTTCTGAGTCAATTTCAAGTGATGTATTTATCTCCTTTTTATGGGTACTTTCCTGGTGCTTTTATGCCTGAAAGTGTGTGTGTGTGTGTGTGTGTGTGTTTAAAGTGTGCTGTGTGGATTTTTAATTTTCATCTAACTTGGAAAATTTTCCAGCTATATTGTTTTTTGTTCTTTACCTTTAACGGGGAACTCCAATTATCTGTATTTTAGATTGTTTGAAGTTGATTCATATCTCACTAATGTTCTGTTTATTTTTCTTTTTTTTCTGTTTCATTTTAAATAGTTGTTATCATTATACTTTTAAATTCACTGATCTTCAACAATGTCTAATCTGCTGTTAAGCCCCTCCAGTGTATTTTTTTTAAATATCAGATGATGATATTTCCATCTTTAAAAGTTAGGTGTAGGATTCTTTTACATCTTCTTTTTTCCTACTTAACACATACATTCTTTCCTGGAGCTTTGTGAACAATGGAACATAGTTGTAAAATTGTTTTAATGTCCTTTTTCATTCTAATAAATGTGTCATTCCTGAGTTGGTTTTGATAGATTTTTCTCCCTATGGGTCATATTTTTCTGCTTTTTTGGACATTTTATATGTTTTGATTAGCTGTTAGAATTTGTGAACTTTACTTTGTTGGGTATTGGTTATTTTTTTTTATTACTGTGAATATTTTTGAGCTTTTTTCCTGGGACATAGTTGGAAAGTGTTTGATCCTTTTAGGCATTGTTGCTGAGATTTTTAGATCAGACTAATTAGTGTATTTACATAGGTCTTATATTCTTCACAACTGAAGCAAAACACTTCTTAGTATTTTACCTAAGGCCCTGTAAATTATGAAACCTTCTATCCTGGCTCATGGCTCCCACCATTATTCCTGACCTGGGGTGTGCATCAGGCACTGTTCTATCTAGTCTTTTCCATTGAATTTTCCCCCCGCCTCAGCTTGTTTTTATTCTCAAATGCATGCACTGATCAGTACTCTGCTGAATATGGGAGAGAGTTAGCTTGATAATCACCAGCCTTCTCACTCTTCATACCTCTTTCCTCTCTGGAATTTTGCCTTGTGAACCCTATCCACCTAGGCTTTGAAACCCACATATCCACCTCTCCTTTCAATGTGCCATGGCCTGGAAACTGTTTTAAGAAAGTAAATTGCTGCAGACATAGGGCTCATCCCATCTGTTCTCATCCTTCAGAGCTGTCCCTTGTTGCCAGGTGTGTCATGTCTTAAAAATCTTGGTTTGGTTTAGTTTGTGTACTTAGCTTATTTATTTGAAGGGGAAAGGTAAGTTTGGTCCCTTTTACTCCTACTTAGGCAGAAATAGAAGCTGGAACCATCCCAGTTTAAGAGTTTTATGTTCATACATTCATACTGATCCACATTTTCAGAAATATATGTAAATAAGAGAAAGCTTAGTCAGTTTTAGGTAAGACTCTATATTTTGTATATTAGAGAGAATTTTTCTAGTATTTTTAATTGTAGGATTTTAACTAGTAACTTAACATTTAGTCAGGGAAAAAAATCCTTTTTATTACACAGACACATAAGTTAATGACCAAAACAATTAATGGGACGTATGATGAGCATGATATTTTACAAGCTTCTTTTGTTCCAGGCAAGTACAGCCCATTAGCACTTTTTGCAATGATGAAATAAAGTTTGATTGCTGTATTCATGTCTATGGTAGCTACTAGCTACCTGTTGCTATGAGCACTTGAAGTATATCTACTGCATTTTCAGTTTTATTTGAATTTAATAATTTTGAATTTAAATGTAAATAGTCACATATAGCCAGTGGCTACTTTAGTTGACATTGCAGTTTTAGACTATGTTTTATTTGATCCGCCTTTATAATGGGTCAGTTCTATTTTTTTTTTTTTAAGATTTATATATTTATCCTTTGTGGGGAAGGGAGTGTGCAGAGGAAGGAGAAAGAGTCTTAAACAGACTTCTGCATTGAGCCCAGAGCCCGACGTGGGGTTTGATCCCATGACCCTGAGATTATGACCTGAGCTGAAGCCCTCATTCTGATGCTTAACCAGCTGAGCCACCCAGGTGCCCCAGGTCAGTTCTCTTACATGATGTAGCTTCCTGGAAAAAAAAAAAATGTTCTCAGAAATAAAAGGTTACTTAGCTCTATATTTTAATAAAAAATAGTCCATAGGAAAGCACCATTGATCTTCTAATTTGTTATTGGAAGCATTGTAATCTGAATTTTTGAGAATTGCATTTTCCTCTGAGGCTGATGTTTTTAAGTTCCCTTAAATTAGCACAGTTTTTCTGTATCCTTTATATAATTAATGTAAGCTTAGCATTATCAAATAATTCAAAAGCAATTTTGATAAGACCATAATTTCCTGTTGCTTTTCTTTATTACAGTATGAATTTCCTATTCCTGAAGTTGTTTAAAAAAAGCATTAATTGCTAAAATTATTAAAGTATTTTTGCCATACTTAATAAAAGACATAGGATGAATCTGTGGAGGCTATGCTAATATGTTTTATGTATATCATATACCTGCGTTTGATCCCCTTGATCACGTTTTTGAATACTTTTTGTTTTTACCATATAGTATTCAAAACACCTTATCTCCTGAAAATGTTTTTTATTGTTTTTGCCTGTTGAAGCATATTAAAAATGTCAAGAATCACTTGAAAAAGTAGGTATATAAAAGTAGAACAAATTTTTATAAATTTAAATGGACTTTGTAGTGGTTAGCATTAGGTACCTTTATTTGTGAACTCGAAAGATACTCATTATTTATGTTTTAAACATACCATGTAATGCTTATTTAAATCACCTGCCTGAAGACAACCTTGATAATAATTATAGATTGTTGGTTAATGTGTAATAAACTTGATCATGTAAAATTAAAATTTTGATAAGTCATTAAAATATATAAAGAGGATTATGCTAAACTTAGTAAAGAACCACATACCTGGTTTTTGTAACTAACTTTAGTGATTTAATATGTTTTAAATAATACTAGTTTAGCAAGTCAGTGCTTCATATTAATCATTGTGCTTGCTGTTACCTTTTGATTCTAAAATTTGTTACAGATGGTACAGATGTTAATTGAAAAGATATATAATGTTTCAGGTAATTGTCCCATAATACAACAGTGGCAGATTTCTATTCCTAAAGGAGAAATACCTTGTGAAATCAGAAAAAAAAAATCATTTCTAAACATGTTCTCAAGCTATGTTAGGTTTTCCTACTGCCTGTTTAAAAATGTGAAGTTCTCGTTTTGTTATTTTTTGATCTTTTACATAAGGATCTGAAACAAAATGGGTATACAAGTATGACATTTGTCTTGATACTATAAAACTTAATTACTTTTTAATTCTTTGAATCAATAAAAATGTATAAATCTTTTCTATGACCAATATTTTAATGTGAAATACTCTTTATTTACTACTTTGATTAAATGCCCTCATTTCTCAACCTAATAGTTTTGCTGGTATTTTATGATTTATAGATGAGTTGTTAAACATGTGCTCTGAATTTTCATGATAGCTTACAACTTTTAATGAGCTTCTATTCATCAGAATTATGCATTGAATTGCTTGATGGTGTTGATTTAAATTTGTTCCTAAATAGGGTGCCTGGGTGGCTTAGTTGGTTAAATATCTGCCCTTTGGCTGAGGTCATGATCTCAGCATCCTGGGATCTAGTCCCGAGTCCCTGGTCAGACTCCCTGCTCAGTGGGGGCATTTGCTTCTCACTCTCTCTTTGCCCCTCACCCCATTCATGCTTGTTCACACTTTCTCTTACTAATAAATAAAATCTTAAAAAAAAAAACTTGTTGTAAAATGAAATGATTCAACATTAAAAGTTCCTTTCTCTTTTGAAAAGCACAGTAAAAAGTGAAAATACAGTTCATTAATTTTCATTAATGGAATCTATGTACTTCATAAATAGTTGAGGTGAGATGGAAGTTTCTCTAAAGTTATTTTTTATTATTAATTATTTTTATTAACATTTAATGTGTTATTTGTCCCAGGGATACAGGTCTGTGAATCATCAGGCTTACACAATTCACAGCACTCACCATAGCACATACCCTCCCCAATGTCTCCATCCTCTCCATCCCCCCATCCCCCCAGCAACCCTCAGTTTGTTTTGAGAGATTAAGAGTCTCTTATGGTTTGTCTCCCTCCCGATCCCTTCTTGTTTCATTTTTTCCTTCCCTTACCCCCAAAGCCCCCACCCTGCCTCTCAAATTCCTCATATCAGGGAAATCATATGATAATTGTCTTTCTCTGATTGACTTATTTCACTCCGCATAATACCCTCTAGTTCTATCCATGTTGTTGCAAATGGAAAGATTTCACTTCTTTTGATGGCTGCATAGTATTCCGTGCATACTCTTACTTTGATCTGTTTAATATTGACCATTTTCATCTTTTGTTATCTCCCTGTATTTCTTTTGAAAAACGGTGTTATGAGATGCTGGACCTGAGTCACACAATGTACTTTTCTGTATAGATAGGTAAATAATTTTGCAGTATCTGTTGTGTGGATTCAGAGAGTCTCTGTCTATCTACCAATTCTTCCTAATTTATTATTTGATAAAAACCATAACTTTGATTTTGACCATCCTTCCTTCCACTTTGATGGGCATTAAGTAGTGCATATTTCTCTATATACTGGAGCTTCAAAAATTGACTTCTTATTCAAATAAACAAAGACTCTGTTTCCTCTCCTACCACAGTTCCTGATTCCCTTCTCCGGCCTATTAACATGGGTTCTGGAATGAGGCAGAAGTGTTAAATGTAGGGTTGTGGGACATTCCTGAGGTTTTAAAGAATATTGTACTTGATATTAATTATTGTCCTTTAATTAATGTACCTGTCCTCAGAGACAAATGAAAAATTACATATTAAAGTATGAAAAAATAATTGTAATTCATCTGGGGCCAAGGATATATTAAATGGTTACTAGACAAATATAAAAAAATGTGTAGAACTGAATGTAGAAGACATGAGGCACAGAGGAGCATTTTCCAAACTCTGAGTGCCAGAAACCTTGCCCACCCACAAAGCCATGAAGCTACCCATATGTTAAATGTTGAAGCAGTTTACTAGTTTATAGGAGTCAATTTACTATGTTAGAAAAAAATAAAATGAGAAATTCTTTTGGGGGGAGGGATAGGAAGATATTCTTACCTTTTTTTAATGTATGCATGGAAAAAAAACCACTAGAAATGACATTCTAAGGGGGAAATATTGTAACGATAATTTACAAGTAGTGAATGAGTGAGCAGTTTAAAAAGAGATCAAAGAATACCTACTTGATGCAGCTATAAGCAAATCTGCAGTACTCAACCTAGATGAGATGTTTTGCTACATTTCAATGGATACAAGACTGTCCATGCTGTAAGTTTGTTTTATTAAGGCAAAAACATTTACATTTCTCTTGAGCTATCATGATCGTTTTGTAATCCTCTCCTGTAGTTATATAAACCTGCCCTGTCTTTAAAATTAAAATTGATTGCTTTATTGTACCAACTGAATTTTTTTCTTGGAACTCATGAGTAACTGGTATATTTTAGAAGTTCAAAATTAGTATGCAATGTAAAGTATATGCTTAAGTTTCATGGTATTGGTATTAGGAAATATACCTTCTGAAGTGTTTCTTCTGTGTTAGCTCAGTGTAAGATCATTATTTTCTGTCCTTTTTAACAAACAAAACGCAGATTCAGCACATTTTATCTCTTGAGCCTTCCCATTCCAATACAGTTTATTCTTGTCGAGAGTTTTAGTTCTACCACTTTTAAGCTCCCAAAGTTATTATTTAATAACTCTTTAAGCTCTTTTTTAAAGTTATTTTTTAAATAACTTTAAGCTCTCTTTAGGATACTTTTTAAGGAAAATTGAAAAATGAGCACCGGCTCCCAGCTTTGACTTTGCAGAGAGGTTCCACTGGCAGGTGCACTTCCTCCTAAGCCAAGTTCAGTGGTACTTTGCAGGGCACAGCTCCATTCCCGGCTGTATCCATCATTTCTTCTTCAATTCATATGTTACTAGCATTTCCGTTCTTTAATTTCTGTGCATTTTAAATCTATAAGGAAGCTGTAATTACAAAGTAGAGTGGTTTCATCTTTTCTGATCCTTGTGCTATTTTTTCCATAAACCCATTCTGCAATGCCCTTTATTTTACTGTGAGATTTATCAGAGCTGAAAATATTTTAGGAAGACTTGTATTAAACAAGAAATATCTGTTTGCCTCATTAAGTATCTAGGCTATCAGTAAGGTTGCCTGGATTGCATGCATTGCAAAACTGTGGGGCATTCCATTCACATTAAGTACATTGGGTATGGTGGCTCTTGGCATTTCATGGTATCTAAATAGTACAGAAAATTGCACAGGTGAAAGAGTTAAATAGTACTGTGAGGTCTGGAGCACCAAACAGCAGTGTTGTTCCTTAGTCCAGATGCTGTGGGATATTTAATGACTTGGCACTATGGGCCCAGGAGAGAGTCTTAGTCTCAGCCACTCCCCCAATTTTAGATTCATAACAGGACTGCAGTTTCATAAATTGCCTGGGGCTTGAAAAATTAGCTTGCCTTTTTTTTTCTCCCAAAGTCACAACCAGGAATTTTAGCTTCAGGAAGTTATTTTAAACTCACAAGACTAGGAGAAGCCTGTGGCACTAGTTTGTGAAATGTCATAAAGGACTACAGGACAGGAGAAAAGGCAGAGATGGACATGTCTCTTCAGCTTCCGCTCTTGAGCTCATAATTTCACATTAGTATAGGGCCTGCCTTTTTTTCCCTCTCTACTTTTCCTCCACTTTCTCAAGGGAGAGGTAAGGAGATCACAGAAGGTGGTATGTGAGCCATCCTTCTAGAAGGCTCAGGCTACAAATGGGAACTAGTATCTTTTTAACAGCTAATAGGTGTTTAGCTTCTAGGTCTCAGCTAGGGGAACAACTGGTCATGAATTAAATTACCCTGAAGGAAAGTCTAATATTTATAGTTCATTCATAATTATTCCAGTCTGGCTGTGGGTCACCAGTTTCAGATTATATTTGCTCTAAGTATTGTTGCATGGTGAAAAATCTGAAATTTCATCTTTGTTAGTTTTCAGGGAATCGCTGTTAGGGGAGGGTGTGCTGAAGGTCACAGGGCACATTGTCTTCCACTATTCAGTGGATAGTAATGCCCGAGACCCTTTTTTGGGGGTTCTTTTTAGCCTCCAATTTTATTTTTTGCTTTTTTGTCTTTTTATTGGTTTCTTAATGGATAGAGCATTTTCTTTATTGTCACTTTAGATTTTAGGAGGAGGCTACTGTATGTGTATGTCTTTGGTTAACTATAATGAAAAGGTCTGAGAAACAATGAATGAATATCTACTGAATTAATATACATACAGGTCCTCAAATGATTTTCTTAAGTGCCTTTCCCTGGAAAAGCAAAATACAGTGTGGTAGGTGAAAACTCATTCCCTTGTGTTACACAAAGAACATAGTAAGATTTTGTTTTGCATTTTCTTGAGGAAGGGAAAGGATTAGTATACTAGTTTTAAAATGCTTCTGGATAATAAATACAGGGAATTGAACAAATTATAATTCTTGAGAGTTTCTTAAATTTGTTATTGTGAAAGAATACAAAAGTTCGAGTATAGTTTGTTCTGTGTGTACATTTGCATCTTGTTTTGATACTATTGTGATTATATATTTTATGTCCCACAAAAGATGAACAGTACCATAAAACTTCAGTAATTTGAAAGAAGAAAGCTCACCCTGAGCCCCTTAAAATTTAAATGGAAAATAATGTTTAAAAAATAGTCATTGGAGTAATTTCAAGAAAAATACTATTTAACACTGCTAAAAGTTACATATAAAATTCTGGATTTACTCTGAGAAATAGATGATTTATTAGAAATTCAATTATTTGAAAGGGGTTCTTCTAAAAATCTTTGAGTATAATAAGTACTCCCTTGAATTTTATTGATATTGGTAATTAACATATTTCTATGTAGCTTAGTTTCAAATAATAAATTGAACAAATGGTTGAAATCATATATTCATTATACGTTTGGCTCTGACGCAAGTGGAAATAGGATATTAGCATTTTGTATTTTTTAGCATTGTGTTCTCAATGACTGCTTACTGCTTTTATATTTGTAAAGGAGGATTCAGTTTTAATAAGGATTTATGGTTGAAATGCTTATCTAGAAATTAACACAAACTGATAAAAATAATACAATTGTGTTTTGAACTTCTTTAATGTTAGATTTCTCAAAGGACAGTGGAAAGAATGGTATTCTAATGTTACCTTTTGTATTATTTTGCAGGTTTATTTTCTTGATTATAAATCAGTACATTTTGATCAGAAAATGGAAAACCTAATGCAGATTAGGGAATATGCAAAGGAAGTGAGAAAAAGAAATATTTTATTATGTGGTCTTCTTATATATTATCCACAGGTAAGTAAAATTTTGTGTTTTGTAGACTACAGTTTGAATATAGGAAGCCCGATTTGTTAAAAGCAAAAATACATTAATGGTAAGAAGAATTTTGGCTGGAAAATTGTGTGTGTTCTCTCATAGGTAGAACCTCTTTTGAGGGGACAAACAAAAATCAAAACAAGTGTTCTGATGAAGAAAAAAAAATGAAATTGGTGAATATCTTCTACAAGGTAGCCCACATGGGGTTGCCAGATTTATCAAATAAAAAAAATACAGAATACTTGGCTAAATTTGAATTTCAGATAAATAATAAATCATTTTAATTATGTTCTAAATTTGGAATTTGAAATTAGAAATTCCAGTTGAACCAGACTTTTGTATTTAACTGAGTTCAGAACTCAGCCATTTGTATAATTTGAAATGGCTTGTTTCTTTTATGTTGTGCTAAAGATGTTGGTGATCAGGTTTTTAATTACTTGAAAGCAATGCTTGACATTCAATAACAAGAGGGCATACTATTTAACAAGAGAAAAATTCTTATTGTCACTCTATTAATAGCAGAAAGTTAAGCTGAAGGCAAAATGAATTAGCATTATAGATTCTTAGTGCAAAGAAATGTTATTTAAATCAAACTATTTGGAGACTCTGTTAGGGAAGATGGATTTGCCCTTTGTGTGTAGATACCTTTTATTGAAATTGCAGAATGCTTTGTAGTGTTTTGGAGGTACCCCCACAAGAATCAAGAAATTAAAATAGTCGATGGGGTTTTTATTGGTCTGGAATCAAAGTGATTTGGTACTGACCAAGGAATGACAGGCATTTAAAGTTGTACTGTTGATGAGTAACAGTTATTATTTGTGAAATATTTAAGGTACCCTTTTAGCCTGAAGGCAACAACATTTCTTTTGAAACAAATGTATGTTAATTAAATATGAGGAGCATCTTTTAGCCAGTTCCTTGGTATTCTTTGAGGTGGTTTTCTCTGCTTCCATTATATGTAAGTGTGACCTCTGGTTAGTCATCAGGAATGAGGCAAAGCTGAATTTACTTAGGATCATGAAGTATAATATATTAGTTTTGTCAGGGCTATTGAAGTCAGGGCAGCCACGGCCTGAAGAGATACACATACTTGCCCAAGAACAATGCATAACTGGAAGAGTAAGAATAAGAACTTTGGTCTGTATCTTTGTTCAGGAATATTCCATCTTCAATAGATTGTCTTTGGTTGTATTCCAGATTACTGTGGCTGGAAAAATCCATTCTTTCTCTTGTGCCATGCAAAGGAGTCATGGATCCACACTACAAATGCTACACTAGGCAGATACAAAAATAGTTCATTGAGAAAAATCTTAGAAGCTAAGAAATGGAAAAGCATGTACAGTCCCTGGGACTTGCTTTTTCCTGTCATTTAGGCTAAACTCAAAGGGTCTGTATGCACTGTAGTTGATATTCAAGTGGAAGAATATGATCCAAATGAAATACAGCATGCCGAGTGAGATCTGAATTTCAGATAAACAATAATTTTTAGTACAAGTATTCTGAAATATTACAGGAAACATACTTGCACTAAAATTCTTTGTTATCCTGCCTGAAATTCAATACACCTGGGCATCTTGTGTTTTTATTTTGTAAGCCCAGTAACTGCTCTGGAGTTCATAGTCATAGTAAGATTGTTCATTTCTCCACACCTGGCATTCTGTACACAAGAGTGACAAGGAGTTGTGTATCTCTATGACTGTGCACCTGTGAAGGCTCCCTGGTTGGGAAAGTGGCCTTGTTGAAAAGGACGAGCCTTTGCAGCTGACCATTTTTATTTTGAGCCAATTTGGACCCGTTAAACAAACTGTCTACTTAGCCATCAAACCATCATCATGAAGATGATGAACCTGCAAAGCCTCCAAAATATGTCTTTCATCATTTTAAGAAGCAAAAATAGCTTACTTGGGTGTTGCTTTTCTTTCCTTAAAAGAATGAAGATGTCTGAAATATGTTAAGAATGTTTAAAATACAGGGTTTACTTTTGTCCTTAAGGACACAGGTGCCAGTTGCTGCTTCCTAGGCTAATACACGTCCAGTGCATGATTCCACTTTAAAGAGCACTTACCAAACAGTTCTGCGATGTTCATCAGACAGGCCATTAGAAGGAGGCTATGGTTAAAAAATTGGGGAGGCATCAGTGAGTAGAGTTAAACGATGTCTTCCATGAAGGGTTTCTCACAGATTCTTAATATGCTGATGAGCATTTCATATCTCCAAATTGGGGACAGGGGGGATATCATTTTCCATTTTCCACTGTAACCTTTAAACGTAGGCAACTCTGAGGCTAATACTCTCTAAATGGAACTTGGGGACACAGTCCTCATTAATAGGCCCTACATAAAGAAACCACTACCTCTGGACAGTCTTTTATTTTTTTTTTTTTCCTACTTTTACCTTTTACTTCAGTACTAATTTTTCCACTTAGCCAAATCAGTATCTTTAATTTTGAGTACCTACTTGACCAACATTGTATCAACACTAAGGATATGAAAATTCATAAGGTAAAGCTTCTTCACTCTTAAGCAGGAAGCGTTGGTTTGTGTTTTCCATGGTGCAGTCAGATACAGTTTGTTATGGCGTTCACACATTGGACTTCATTCCCTAAACTAATCCATTGCTGTGATAGCCATTAGGGTGTTTTCATAGATAGTTAATGTGTTTCTTTTCAGTCTCTGATTAGTGAAGCATAGATTAGTGAAATCTGGAAAGATTTTTAACCATCTTTTCGTAAGACAGAGCATCAAGAGATTCTTTGGATAGGCTTTCAGTTGATTGGTGACTCCTCCTTGGATGAGGGAATGCATTGGCTTCAGTGCCTGGGCTAGACATACCGTCTCGCTAGTTTCAAGAAGACCCGCATTGTTATGTGTGTAGTATCTCTGGTGATGTGGATGGTCTGGGTGGCTTGGTTGCTTCTTCATAGTATATGAATGTGTGTATATGATATATCCATATCATATACATATATACTTATACAATGATGTCTATGATATCTGTAGTTAAATAGAATTATGGGAGCTCTTTTTGTTTTAATACATGGTGCTGTTAAGTCTGTATTTGTGTTTCCATAGAGTTTTACACATATGTAGGACTTTCTGTGTTTGAATTCATACTTACTAGTTACATTTCAGTCTTTTATCTTTTGGGATTTATAATATAGCCCCTAATTAATTAGCTGTACTTTCTTCATAATGATATATTTTCAATTTGTATACACATTTAGGGGAGAAATTGATTTGGAAAAGGATAAAGATTGATTCCTTCTTGAATATCTGTAAATGTTCTGCAGTGTTACCCATGATCAATTATTGGTAATTCTTTGGTAATTCAGTTACCAAAAATGCATCTAATTGTATAATGTTTCAACTCCATTTCTCCATATATTCTTTATTGATATAAGAAATTTCAGCAGGTCTTTTTCTGGTCAGAGACATCATTTGTGAAAATACTGAATATGCTCCTTCCTTAGCTCTATTAATGGAGTAAAGCACAAATTGTTTCCAAAATTGACTTTAAAATATTGTGCTTTCCTCAGCTTCAAAAAGTTAATAATTTAAAATAGGTTCTTAATGGGTAGCTTAAACTTAGACTTAGGGATCAAGTGGCTGGTTTGACCATTTATGTATAGTATAAAGTTTCCTGACTTTATTATCTAGTGCTCAGTTTCTCAAGTTGTAAATAAATAAGGAAAGACTTGAAATTTATGCTCTAGACGAGAAATGTAGCATAAAGTTTGCCCTTACAATTTGTTGGATGAATTTTAATCAAGTCCTATTTCCCTTTCTAAAATAACTCTACAAACATAACTATGAATAATTAAAACTGATTTTATAGCTTAATCCTCATTAAGGATCTTAGTCCTTAAGTAGTATTTTAAGTTTATGTGTAAAATATTATTCTTCACCCTATTATTCTAAGTTTGTCTAAGTCACCATTGAAATCTGTGATACAAAATGATGTATTTTAGGAACCTGTTTTAATTATTTGAAAATCTGTATCTGATGATAAAGCAGTGAAGTTATAGACACTTAGTATTTCTGGCATGGACTATTCAAACCTGTAGTTCAGAGCTTTTAGTTTTAATTTGGCCGAAGTTAAATATTTTTATCCTTTGTTTTTTAAGGGAAACGTTTACAAGGAGATATATATATATATATATATATATATATATATATATATGCACACACATTTAAAAATATTTCTTGTAATGAAGGTGATATTATATAAAGTGTTTTCCTGAGTTCTGTGAGCCATTCTAGCAAATTATCAAATGCAAGGAGGGGGGTTATGGGCAGCCCTGATCTATACATAGACTGTTGGTTAGGAGTACACATGGTCCTGACTTGGATTATCATGTAAACTGGAAGACACTCATGTGGGACTGAACCCTTAACCTGTATGGTCTGTGCTCACGGGTAGCTAGTGTCAGAACTGTTTAGTCTGGAAAAATAAAACTCCACACATTTGGTGCCCAAAGTGTTGAGAGTAGAAAACAGTTACCTATTTGGTCAGTATAAAACTTGATATATCTATAATCTACTCACTACCACTAGAGATCTTGGAAATTGTGGACATTCTTTCAACTTAAGTCCTTAGTGAAAATGTTGTGAATCCGAGCCCTCAACGAATTAACAATGGGTGTATAGTATGAAAAATAAACTTCATTGTTACTGTACTACAATTTAAGCTATAGTGACCATTTCACAGAAGGAGCTTCTAGGTTAGAAGGATATTATTCCATTGGTAAGTGTCTTTTTTTTTTTGTATAGATATTACACCATTGAATAATTGACCCAATTTTGCATTCAGTTTTATTTGTCTAGCTTGTTCACCAAGATATCATGAAACATCTTAGTAGATATTTTCCTGAGGTCCAGATTGAAGATTTATATACTTTTCTCTTGCTTGAGTAATCCTACTGTTATTCTCAGAGGAAGAAGTAAGTTTGTTTGAATGAACTTATATTAGGCCCAACTGATGATTGATTTTCAGAGGCCAGTGGCTTCTAAATACTGGTTCTTGGAAAAGCCCTTAGCTGGCAGTATTGTAGTCCCCTGAGGAATTTAATAAATATAGATTCCTAGTCTATACCTTAGAGAATCTATTTCAATAGATCAAGCTTATACTGGGAGCTCTATATATTTCATAAGCTCAACTTCTGTTGAAAGTTTAATGTAAACCAGATTTGGATGACTGACTTAGGTCAGTGATTCTTAAGTATATTGACATTGGAATCAACTATTGACCCTCTTTAATCTATAAAGGACTGTCACATCACTCTGGGATACCAGGTGACAGTTATGGAATGTTCAGATGAAGTTGAGTAAGGGAATGAAGAATGACCATTTGAGAAAGTTTCTAAGCTAACTGTGAGATCATCTCTTCTTGCTCATTAAGGACAAACATTCTAAGTAATCACAAGCTATCTGGCTAATGGGGCAATACTGTTGATGAAGGCTCTTAGTTTTAAACAAAATGTATCTGTGATTGTCTAAAAGAAAGATTTATTTTAGGGCATTTTGTAACTTATAGAATTTCTGAAGGGTCATGGAACCAAATTAGAAAATACCTAGCCAAGAATGGTGCAGATGGCAGAAACGCTCAACCTTTCTGGGACTGTGCTAGTAAAAGTGCCTCCCATTACTGACTCTGGGTACACAGGATGCTGGGGAACTACAGATAGAAACTCTGCCATAGCTGATCCAGGAAACACAAAGTCTCTGTCTTAGACCTAGTTTCCCATTTCTGGCACCAAGCCAACCTCACTGCCGCCTTTTAAGTCTCCTACATGTACATAGTAGATAGAATCTGTGGAATGTTGATAAAACAGAATCTGAGGAAATGTAGTTTCTTTTCCTCTGTAGTGTCTATAGGATGGAAATGAAAGTTGGAATTCAGTTGGAGAAGGTGTTTGTTGAGCCACTTTGCAGAATATTAACCCTATCAATCTAGGTTATGAAATCTTGTCCTAGGTTGAAATCAGAGCACCGTTAACACATTATATTTACTATCAAGGGCTTGTCATTTACCTGCATCCAGGATTTCTGTATTGTGTCTTACTGTCACAATTATGCATTTTTAAATAAAATTTTACACATGAACTTTTATGATAATTTATGAACTCTATAAGACATGTAAAGTCCTTTAGCAGGTTTTCATTTAATCTGTGCATTATACATGATCAAGGATTTAGAGGTAGAATCACACAGGTACATGTTTAAAGAATTTTCCAAAACTGGGGCGCCTGGGTGGCTCAGTGGGTTAAAGCCTCTGCCTTCGGTTCAGGTCATGATCTCTGGGTCCTGGGATCGAGCCCTGCATCGGGCTCTCTGCTCAGTGGAGAGCCTGATTGCTCCTCTCCCTTCTCTGCCTGCCTCTCTGCCTGCTTGTGATCTCTGTCTGTCAAATAAATAAAAAACAAAATTGTTATTAAAAAAAGAGTTTTCCAAAACTATTATAACTGATTATTTCTTGGTTTAAATTTTAGCATCACTCCATGAAATTGAAACAACTAGCTATGTGACCTTGAACAAGTGATAGAAGTTGTGTAATCTTCTGGTTATTCATTTATAAAATGCATAAGTCAAATTCTTAAAGCCTCCACTGGATAGGAAGATGAAGACCTAGGTGATGGGCATTCTCTGTCACAGGCACCATCACTGTTTCTCACTCTGACAGGGAAATTCTGAAACTGAGCCTGAATTTTCTTTCCTTATATGACCACAAACTTTACCCATACTCTTATTTTGTTGAGAAATTATTTATTATAGTTCATATGTTTCATTATGGCTCAGAGAGGGAACTTTTTCTTTTTTGGTTTTTATTTTGACACTTCAAAGTAAAAGCCAATGAGGAGAATGTCTTAGTCTATTCTGTTGCTATAACAATGCCACTAATTTGGTGGCTTATAAACAAAGAAGTTTATTTCTTATGTTTCTGGAGGCTAGGATTCTGAGATCACAGTGCCCACATAGTCAAGTTCTGGTGAAGACCCTCTTTGCTATTGCAGACCACCATTTTCTCATTGTATTCTCACATATCAGGAAGAGGGTGAGGCCTCTCTGGGGTCTCTCTTTATCACTGCCCTAATCCTATTCATGAGGATTCCACTTTCATGACTTAGTCCCCAACCAAAGGCTTCACTTTTTAATACTATCACATTGGGGGTTAGGATTTCAAGAGAAGTTCTCAGGGACACACACATCCAATCTGTAACAGGGAAGGAATTACCATCCATGATAGCATGGCAGGGAGTGTGTTCCATTTTAGCCTATCCATTTTCCTGTCTCCTTTCTTCTCTGAGCTGTGATCACCCTGGGTTTGATGCAGCGAGAAATGGGACTTTGGAAGCAACATTTGGCTTATTGAGTATTTTTCGCAAGATGAGGCCATTAGAAAAGACTGATGTAATTGACAGAAATAGAAGATCCAGGTCCTGGAGAGGTCAGGAGGTAAAGTAGATGAGCTCAATGACCTTCTCATTGCTCTTGGACACTACTTTTTCTTCAACTACAGCTATGGCTCTGGAAGGCATACAAACAAGAAAGAAAGTTACCAAAGCAGGTTTGTGATTCTGTTTCTTAAAAAATAATTACTTGTAAAAGAGTAGAGAATTCTTCTAAAAGCTTCCAAAATAGGCTATGGAATGGTGAGATGAAATGGTTTGGCAACAGATTAAATGAGATAAAGCTGTGTAAATTGATTTTCTGTCAGAAAGTATAAACCAGATCTCTCTACTTGATGAGTTAAATATTATTGTCCTTCTCTATTGTCTGGATTTTAAATGTTTTGCATGTACTGTAAAGGATGTCCAGAACACATTCTTGTTGATGTATCTCTTTGTAGTTAACCCCAGCTAAATTCATAATGAAACATTAAAAACTGCATGAACAGGTCCAACTGCTGTAGGATACTTTTGTGCTAAAAGATCTGAATTTGTAGGATACAGGGATAGCACTCTTTCCCTTTTAAATACACCACATTTGCTGTGTATTCTCTGGGTGAGTCATCCTTTAAGTGTGCCTGACTGTTTAGAGAATTGGCTATGCTATCAAATAGCAGAACATCATTTTTTTTTCTTTTTAATGATAATCTTGGGGGAGGTTAGACTTAAAACTCTACTTTCTGCAATGAGCAATTACTTGTAGTTTAAATAGGAATTATTTACTAAACACAGTACTTACTGTGGCACTGAATCATGTGTCATGCACACCAAACATGGAATACTAAATCTGTTTACAGACACTCATAATACCCTGTTCAGAGCAATCAGGCTTTTTTGATGTGGGTATGTTTTTGAGACTAAATATTTTTCACTTTCAATATTGTTTTGGCTTCTAATGTTTAGACTTATTCATTCTTTGGGAAAATTTGAAAGTCATAAAATAAAATGTCTCTTTAAAATTGTATGAGTTTGAAAAACAAAACTTTTTAGTTTGGGTAGCTTACTTATGAGACTCATTCGAGTGGCAATAAGCTATTAGATAAATGTAGATGAAATAGAGCATTAGATATGAACTTCTAGTACAGACCTCCCCTTAATTTTCTTGAAAAAGTGAAGCAACATTACAAATGAAAGTGGCCATGGAAAATTAATGCACTTACTCCTTTCAACAGTGTATTAGTTAGCTATTACTGCATAACAAATTACCCCCCGAACTTAGTGGCTTAAAATAACATTTATTATCTCATAGTCCCTTTGGTTTCACCTTCTCTGGACCTTTCTCAAGACTGTAGTCACCCCAAGGATCCCCTGGGAATAATCTGCTTCCTAACTCACTTACCTGCCTGTTGGAAGGACTTGGTTCCTCTGAGCTGTTGCTCTGAGGACTCAGTTTTTCACAAGCTTGTGGTTGGGGGACTGTTGATAAGAGTATCTCCCAGTGTTACACATTCAAGAGAGAGGACTGAGACAGAAGTCACCTGTACATATTATGTACAGAAGTTTCCTGTAACATATTCACCAAGTGACATCCCATCACGTTTACTGTGTTCTATCCATGGGAAACAAATGACTAGGTTCCAGCCACACTCAGGGAAGGTGATGACACAAGGGCATAAATACCAGAGGTGGTTATCATTAGGAGTCAAATTGGACACTGTCCCCCACAGTGATTCCAGAGTGTTAATATTAAGGTTAAGAATTTCTTGATTCCCCCATGTAAATTAAGGGGTTGATAACTTAAATTGGGCTAGAAATGTTTAAATGAAAAACATATATATATGTGTGTTTATGTATGTATATACACACACACATATATATAATATCTAATGTATGTACATATACTAATCATACACACTTTGGATATGTGAAAAGAGTAATAACAGCTAGAGATGCTATAGGAAGGAGATGGAGAACCCCCCAAAATGCAAATGTATTTTAATGTTTATAATTTTTTGAAGAGCTTGATTTAGGTCAGATCCATATCAAATATGTTAGGAAACATATGTTTATAGATAAGCTATCTTAGTTCAAGTTAGCGAACCTTGTATTACCAAATAATAGCTATAAAATGGTGGTATTGTCTTTGAAAAGTTGAGACCAGTTACATTAAGAACTTATAACCCAGAAGTGTTGTGTCTTAGAGGCTTGGAAATGAGTTTCTAGAAAAGAGAGGTGCTGTAGAAAGCCTGAAAGACTAGAAATAAAAAGAATCCAATGAATCTGACATCCTATTGATAATATTCAGGGAAGACAGGTGTGTGGGCTTACAGAAAATACTGAGAAACTTCAGAGAGAGTCATGATTTTCTATAAAAAATTCCCCTAGTAAAACTGCTATCTTACTAATATCAATGCCAAGTTGAAAATAAGACTTAATTTTAGTCTTTGTCCAAGTTCTGATATTTTGACTAATGAAACAAACAAACAAACAAAAAATAGGCATAGCAAGCAGGCTGGAAGAGCAATCTAAGTAATTAGTCCTTGGAAAATTGAGGGTTTTCTAATGTATGTGGCATTATTTCAGCCCTTTGAAATAAAATGTGTTGTATATATGTTGTGAGTTTTATGTAGATTTTTCCTTAAATAACATTGGAGGGAGATATCTTCCTCTGTTTATTTTCATTTTATGGAAGACTAATTATCCAAACTTCAAAAGCAGCTGTATAAAGAACTAAAATTGCAATGTTTAACTGAATCAAGTGGAGGACATCCTGTGCCCACTGGAGGAGTTGAAAATAGCAAGTGGGGTGGGAAGTGAAACTACATAAGAGAAATGCAAAGTCAAAATAAGTATTTGAAGATTCGACATTCTCAGTCAATGGCAGTAACTCTGAATACTTGGAAATATTTGGGATGTATTGACTATTAGCTATTTCATATCATTGAGAATTAAAGGTAATATTTCTAAGAGACTATTAAAGGGCTGTTTTCCTGAATGAGAGTTGGTTATATATGAATTCCTTATTTTCTGCCCCAGTCCCTATTTTGGAATGAGGATAGTTTGTAAACTGAGAACATGTGTTTATTGTCTCTGAGAATTCTGTCAACATTTGATTATGTTCATAATGGAAATACAGAGGGACCATCTCCACTGAGAATCAGGGAGATATGAGTAATTTTTGGCAACTAGATTTGTGTATAGAAAATGGTAGGTTTATTAGTTTTCCATCTATCTCATTACTCTCCTTTGACAACTGCTAAGGAAATATATTTTAATTAAGCTTTAACTTCCTCTTACTGAATGCATAATGGCAATTATATACCAATGCTCTTAGGATATGAGTTGACAACAAACATATCTACAGTCACTTGTTGAATCTGAATTTTAATGGACAGAAAAAACAGATGTTTTACTAAGATGCTATTCATGACTACTATTAGGCTTCTGTTATTGTTGACATTTTGTATGTTTCTAATCACAGTATCTTGCTGAAACCCTCTGTTTGGAAGATACAGAGGGAAATACTCTGCAAAGAGTACTACAGATAATGTACCACTTTTCAACTAAAATTACATAATTTAGTCTTTTGCATATTTATTCCTTAAAAAATTATTCTCCGTGTGTATTTATGGCCTAAAAGGTATAAATCATAATACTTTTTTAAAAACTAGGCCCCTGTTATATGAACAAATTTTTTAAATGAGGTTGTTCAGGAGCACAAGAGATTAATTTTTACTATAGGACATGCTCAATTTTGTTTACCAAAAGAGCTTTTTCCATTAAAATTATTGAAAGAAAAAAGTTTTTTTTTTAAAACATATATTTGCAAGCTGAAATTGGGGTGATGTGAAATGTATTAAAATAGGGACCATGAAACTAATCTATATACCTACCACCTATTGGTATGTTCTTAAAGTCAGTTTGCAGGTCTGAGCCAACTGTATGCTCTTTTTTTTTTTTTTTTTAAACAATGTGTTTATTTGAGAGAGAGTGCCAGTGAGTACACACAAGCAGGGGGAGCAGCTGGCAGAGGGAGAGAGAGAAACAGGCTCCCTGCTCAGCAGGGATCCCATGAGGGGCTGGATCCCAGGACTCTGGGATCATGACCTGAGCCAAAGGCAGATGCTTAACCGAGTGAGCCACTCAGGTGCCCCCTACTCTCTGATTACTCTAAAGATAATAAACAAAAAACATTTGGACTCTCTAGTGAAAATATATGTTTGTGAAAAGATATAAACTTTAAATAGCAACCTACATAAAATATTAATGTATGAATGTGTACATTTATGGTTTTCTGATGCATTTGCATTGTACTCTGTTCTAGTTCCTTTGTAGTAAGAAGTTGGGTCATTTCTTGCTTGTCTACTGGGCAAATGTCTTTGTTTCTGACTTGATCTGTTCGGTTTTGAATTTTAAATAGAAATAATAGCACACACTTGTGTTTAAAATATGCCGTATTCTTCACCATCTTAATCCTCTTATCCCCTGATTAAGTTTCTGACTTAATATTTAAAATGTTTTGTTGCAATTAAAGGATTTAGGTTCTTCAGAGACGGTAGTCTCTCTCTCTCTCTCTCTCTCTCTCTCCAATATCTCTCTTTCTCTCAAAAAGTCAAGCATTGACATCAATGTACCAAGTTTTTTTTTCTGACCTTTATGAGTAGAAGTAGTCTAAAAATGTAGATGGGAGATTATGGAAAATCTAGTTACTGAATTATCAGTTCTGGCCCATTGGAGAGAATGGGCATATTCCCTAAATCTAATTTGTTTTATTTGGATGTTACATAAAATTGTCCTAAAATACACTGATCAAAGCCCAACAGTTGGAACATGCAATGACAAATATGTTTGAACCTTGATAGCAACTTTAATAATGAACACATTACATTTTTAACCTAAAAGTAACCAGTTTGAACAACTGTGTAAACACAGTTGGGGAGGGTCTTAATGATTGTCAACAATGATCTGGCCAATAAAATTTCAAAAAACCTCTATGTATATTATGTATATTTTCTAAATTAGTGCCTTCCATTTTATGGTTTGTTTATTCATAAACTATAAGGTTACCAGGCTTTGCCAACATCACAAGAAAGTGGATTTTCTTCACCAATCAAGTAAATCACAAGTGAATGCTTCCAACCATTCCTCAGATTTTTGCAGATTGTTTTAAGACCTTGGAAAGAAAGACAAGTTTTGTTTTTGTTTTTAAGTATGTACAAGTCCCTTTGTAAGGGGCTTTGAAGAGGTCAAATGATGGCTGAGATGCTTACCTTCAGGCAGAAGTTTCAATGAAGGAGCTCTGTCAGGTTAACTGGGTGTTAAAAATGCATCACTTTTCGCTTTTTAGAGCTCATTTATTACCCCATATGTGTGTTTCCAACAGGTTAGCTCAGCAATAGCAGAGGCAACCCTTGTGGTAAATTCATGAAAATCAGTAATAGGGAAATAGTTGTTTTGCCTTCTTCCAGCAGCGCTGGTTCTAGGGTTCTACCTTTCTAGAACCCTGTATATTGCCCTTGAGATTACAGATCTTTTCAGCTAGTGGATCTTAGGGACTTGACTTAATAAGAAGGCATGTGTACTAAGACAAAATAGCAGAGCTGTGATCTTGTCTCGGCCTTTGAAAATAATGAATTTCATGACTAAAATGTACGATAAAGGAAAATAATCAGCAGAAATTCCCAAAGCTTACCCAGATACGTTTTTTTAAAAGAAGTCTTCGAAAAGTTTAAGAAACTAAATTTGAAAAAAAAAAAAAAGAAACTAAATTTGCTTCTCCAGTAGTTTTCCTTACTTTTAGCAATGCTTATGAATGAAAGGGGATTTTTCTTTCTATGGCATTACATTTAAATTGTCTCAAGTATCTAAAGTTTGACTTAGATATGGTGGCTTAATTACTGCTAATTTAAGGCCTTCTCACTCAGAGTTTTCATTGGTTGGTGTTATTTGAATATTAATTTGATTGAGGTTCACTTTTGACTTAATTCAAATGTCATATTTTTCAGATGCTTAAGATGTTTTAGATGGGAAACAAAGATTTTTAGTCAAAATGCTAAGTTTAGTAAAATTATTTGGAAAAGTAAAGACTTAGGAAATTATAAAATTTTAACTTAGGTAAACAGATAATTATTAATGAGCTGTAAAATAAATGTAAACTTGCCATACAGTTTGTAATATAACAAAGAAGCGTGCATTTTAATTTCATGTTTAAATGCTCTACCAGTTAGCTTGAAATTTTGAAATGTGATTTTTTAATATTTGAAACATTGGCTATTAATAAATGTATGTAAAGCTACTAGCTTTGTTAATGTATAGATCTCAATATAATGCTTTTTGAACAAAATTTTATTATTTCAAAACTTAAAAAATGCAACTTCTGTCAGTTACAGGGAAATTCACTGGTGGAAGATCACAGCAGAATGGAATTTTAAACCTGTTGAATTAATTGATAAACTACTTGGTTTATCATTTGGGAATTTTTAATTGCAAATTTCAGAGATAAGATATTCAGAAATAAAATACAAATTATTTTTGTTATATTAACAATATAACTGGCAGATCTAAGACTTAGAGCTTTTGGCTTTATTAGACCCACATGCTCAAGGGGTGATTAACCTCTTTTTCTTTGTTGCCTGTCTCTCCTCTACCCCTGCCTATAGCCAATTACTGCATTCTTTATTCTCATGTAATTTTTTTAATGAAGTTTTTAATTTTGATGCTAGTATAGTTACCATACAGTATTATATTAGTTGCAGGGGTACGATCAGTGATTCAACAGCTGTATACCTTACTCAGTGCTCATCATAGTAAGTGTACTCTTTAATCCCCATCACCTTTTTCAGTTATCCCCCAATCCCCTCCACTCTGGTAACAATCATCAGTTTGTTCTCTGTAGTTAAGAGTCTGTTTCTTGGTTTTTCTTTTTTCCTTTGCTCATTTGTTTTGTTTCTTAAATTCTACATATTACTGAAGTCTTAGGGTATTTGTTTTTCTCTGACTGACTTACTTTGTTTAGCATTATACTCTAGCTCATTTACAGTCTGGTAACTGGTGAGATTTCATTGTTTTTTATGGCTGAGTACTATTCCATTTTGCGTGTGTATCAGTCTTCTTTATCCTTTCATCAATTGGTGGACACCTGGGCGGGCTACTTCCCTAATTTGCCTATTGTCAATAATGCTGCAATAAACATAGGGGTGCCTGTATACCTCTGAATTAGTATTTTTGTATTTTTTTGGTAAATAGTGTGATAACTGGATCATAGGGTAACTTCTTGTTTTTTTAACTTTTTGAGGACTCTCCATACTGTTTGTTACAGTGGTTGCACCAGATTGCATTTCTGCTAATAGTACAAGCGGGTTCCTTTTTCTCCATATCCTTGCCAGCACTTGCTCTTCCTTGTGTTGTTGATTTTGGGCATTCTAACAAGTATCTCCTGTAATTTTTAAAATATCAGACATAGCGATCAGCTGTTACAAGTTTATATTTCTTTAGTAAACTCCATGGAAAAGATGGTCTTTATTCCAGTATTATTGCCAAAAGTCTTGGGTTTTGCTTTCATTAAGCTTGTTTATAAAACATGTCTTTATTTTCTGATCCAATTACTGTGACCCAAGTGGATATCCATTCTTTTAACAGGCTTAGTTAATATGTCTGCCTCTGAAGCCAGGTCAGCTCCCAAACGACGTGGTTGATTACAAGGACTGGGTTCATGCTCAAAAGAAACTTGTGGAGCCATTTCACACAGCATGAGGAATAGATGCTGGACAGACCCAAATTCTGTATCTGTTAATGCTACGGACAGAGTGTTTTTGTCTCCCCCAAGTTCACACTTTGAAATAGTAACCCCTAATGTGATGGTATTAGGCAGTGACGTCTTTGGGAGATAATTAGGTAATCAGCGTAGAGCTGTCATGAATGGAATTAGTGTCCTTATTCTCTGCCACATGAGGATACAAGAAGACAACAATATGCAACACTGGAAATGGTGCTCACCAGATACTGATCTGCCTGCACCCTGAGCTTGGACTTGTCAGCCTCCAAGACTGTGAGAAATAGTTGTTTAAGCCATCCAGCCTATGGTAATTTATTATAGCAGCCTGAAGTAAGATGTTTCATTGTTTGGGGGTATTTTTCTATCTTAGTAAATATGTAAGATAAAGACACTAAAATATTTGTGTCCACATGTTGTAAATTTGGGTGCTTGTTTCCTCAACTGTGGAATTACAAAGTATCATACAAGATTTTTAGAAGAACTTAAAGTACAGCTAGGCAAGCTCTTCTTCAAATGTTGCCAACCAGTTATTTTTAGCCCCTTGTGAAACATACTTTAAATTATATATTGCCAAAAATCATTTCAAAGTTTAGAAAATATTGACTTGAATTAATAAAAACCATTAACCACTACAATAGTAATACCCATTTGTCTTATGTTCATTCCGGCATGTTCCTAGTGGAGGAGGGAGAGGATAGGTGACACTCTGAACATGATTCCTTATTTTTGTTGCAGTGGAAGGAAATGGATTGAAAACTGCTTTTCTCTGTGTCTATTATTCTTGCCATAAGTGCCTTTTTTTTCCAGAAAAACAATAGTTTCTGTATATTTATGCTATTTATCATAATACTTTGGTTGCCTTTATTATATTTATTTCTTTCCAGATGGGATTAGTAGTGAATATGTAATCACCTTGTCCTTCCACAACTCAAGTACTCATCAACCATCTTACTTCTGCACAGCAATTTAACACAATCTGGTGCACAGTGTTTTTTACTTACATATATTAACCATCTCCCTTACCTAAAATGGGAACCCCAAGAAGGGTATGTGTGTGTTTATGTGCATATGTGTGTTTTGTTCTGGCCTACCAATTTATTTCTAGCATCTGTAATAGTGCTGGAAGTAAGTACCTTGATACCAATGCTGATTTATTAACATGTAATGTGTTAAAATGTATATATACTTTGAAGTATTATCAGAATATCATAAAATTGAGAAATAGCCTTGTTTACTGTACTTCTCTTATTAGTGTCCATGCTATACCTGTTGTATTCCTGAAAGTGTAAAACATTCACAGGAAAGTGGTTAAACCATATATAAATGTTATCAGTTGAATTTATAGAGAGGTAAAAGTGAATACATTCCAACGTGAAGGTCAATGTCATTCATAAGTAAGTGCCAGTTTGTTTATTCTAGGGATACAGATATAGTTTATTTTTAAGCCCAATACAATAATTTACCATTTATTCAAACTAAAAAAGAAAAATATCTGAAGTTGGAGCAAAAATGTGATAAAATTCATCACCCAGTCATGATGAACTTTTAACTAACTGGAGGTATAGTTTCTTAACCTGATGAAGTGATTTACTGAAAATTTAAAGCAAACATCAAACTGAGTATGTATTAGGAATGTTGCATCTAAAATAAAGAACAAGAAAAGCATAGCTATAATCATTATTCTGGTTGACTTCGTCTGGATGTCCTACTGGAACAGTAAGGCAAAAGAGAGAATAAAAGGTTAGAGGATTGGAAAGTAACAACAACAACAAAAAAACCTAACCGTATTTGTAAATAATATGTTTATCTCATTAGGAACCTCAAGAATTTGTAAATTTTCAAATTTAAGAACTCAGGAATATGTGTTATATGATCAACATACTAGTAAGCTTTTACTTCAGCATGAAAGCAACAAACTGTTACAAACTTTAATGCTACCTTTTGATAAATAGACTTACACTAAGTAGGTATGTTCCCTTGATCTCTTCTTTCTTATTGAATCTGTAATGATTATTTCATTGACCCTGAATTAATGTGTTTTTAAATGTATTTATATTTCTGTTCAAATTATCTTCATTCTTAGCTCAAAAGTAATGATGGAAAGATATTTAGAAAAACATAAGAGCACTAATTAAAAGTGGAGAACGAAACTCTTTTTGACTGAGAAGAATTCAGTACTAACCTTTCCCTGGTGAACTATTAAGCAACAACAACTTTTGATATCTACGTACTGGATGTTTCTGTTTCAGGTTTCTGCATGCTTTCTTACCACATTACCGTGTGAATGTTCATTGTCAGGTAGCTGCTTTGTCGCTTAAGGGAATTGGTGATATGCCAATTTATTAATCTTTCACAATATTAGGAATTTAAACATACATGCTACTTATATTTTGTAAAAACCCTTATACTGTTTTTTTAACAATTTTTCTGCAAGAAAACTTTTAAATGAATTATAAAACATCCCAAGATGCCATAAGGTAATGCACCTGGATTAATTATGTGTTGTCTTCAAATCAAGTTAGTCAGTAACTTAAATTTCTAGTTGAAACTCTGTACCTTGAATCATTCTAGAACTTTTGAATTTGTAGGAATGTGAATGCCATACAGAAAATATTTAAGGTAGATCATATAGTATTTCTTTAGATCATATAGTATTTCTATAGAACTATATGATCTATTTATATAGATCATATTGTATTTCTTTCTAGATGCTCATTATAATATAGCTAATCTTGTGATTAAATATGACTCTTGATGTAAAAAATTTTTTAAATACTATGTAGATGTGACATTTGTAGATGAACATTACCAATTTCTAGTATGAGGCAGTGCTTTTCAATATCCATGATTTTCAACAATTTTTTGTCACACTGAGGCATGAATTCAAATCACTGCAAATCACTGTAATGATGAGGAATGTGTTCTTAGTATTTAAGCATAACCATGCTGCTTTTTGGCACAAGAACTCATGTGAAGTGATAGAAATCCATTTATTTGTAGAAAAATATTTACGTCCATCAAAGTAAATCCAATTCTTCGGGATGTTTACAAATCTTAAGGTGATAGTTTTGGATTAAATTAGAGTAGCATGTCTGATTGACTTGGGTCCATGAAAGAATCTGGAAACGTGGAACCCTATTAATGAATCCGTCATAATGAAGTCTTTAATCATTGTAAAAATACTTCAAGTGAGAAAAATCATTACTGAAGTTTAAAAAAATTTATGCTTTGAGCATATACTTAGAAAACATAGGAATTCTCTATGGAAGTATGATTCAGAAGAATTTATTTTTATGGTAATATAAAAATGATTTTAGTTTTTGTTTACAGAATTAATTTTTTTTCTTTTCTGGGCTCATTTTACAAAGTTGGAACTTTGTAGAATCTGATTAAATGGCCTACTTGAGTTAACAGAATTGTTGGAAGATTTATGGCCGTCAAATATTTTAGTTCTTTGATTAGTTCTAATCTATTTTATTGGGAAATTTTGTCTTGTGATGCTAATCTGGATTTTAAAAATTAATTAGTATTTTGGACATAATTTTTACACATAGCAAAGTCACTGCTGTCAGAGATAAGCACAGCCAGACATTAGGTAAAGCCATGAAAACAGATTTTTTCAGTAACTCCTGACAGTAGGAGAAATAGCTGAGCTCTGTTCTGATTTGCACAGAGGTGACTGGGACATTTAAAGGCACGTGAAAGAGTAGGGAGGAGCAGAGAGGGGGGGTTCAAATAAAAAGTTACAAAGGATGTCAACATAAATGTGATTAGGCCAGATATGTCTGCTTCTGGTGATCATTGGGCTACTGTCCTCCCCCAGAGTCTGGGAGACCAATGATCTACCCCTCCTGATGATTACATGGAAGAAAGGACTTGAGAAGTACACTCATGACTTGTAGGAGATACATCTGCATCTCAAAGGGACAGAGAAAGGATTCATGATTTTAAGCCCTTTTTAGTAAATGCTGCAAAGAGAGATCACGGGGTTTATCCTCTGGTATTGGTTAGAACAAGCAGTTAAATTCTACTGGTGGTGTTGTTTTCTTGGGCAGGCATTTTAATAGGGGCTAGGGGTCATCCTAGGAATGTGGTCTTAATGCTGCCAGAAGCCATTCTAAAGTCTTAGCATCTCTTTGTACAGTGATGTGGGCAGGGTCTTAGGTACAGTTCTCATTACTTAATAATATATAAAATTCAAATGAAAAAGGATATTTCTAATTTTCCAATAGAAATTAGAGTATTATTAATTTGACATCTAAAGGAATGAAGGAGCTATATTTTTCTGAATTGAAAAATTTTTTTTTCATGAGACAATGTTAAGGATTACAAACATATTCCCCCGCCCTGTTTTTTTTTTCCCCTTGGAGGAAAGTGAATTCACGTGATTCTAAACTTAAACCATATGCAATTTTACCATGCCCACAGTGGAAAGCCTGCTACCACCATGCCCCCATTAGCCTAGTCCCCAACTCCCTCTCCTGACAGTACCATCTGTCCTTCCCAGGTGTGTGATTGGGTTTCATAACTAAGCATTCTGTGCCCTCAAGCTTTCTTCCGATTCACAATGGTGTATTCATGATGTGGGTGTGTCACATTTAGCATTTTTCCCTTACTCTGTTCCACCTGGGTTTGGGTAGGTTTTTGCCTTTTTAAAAAGGATTTTCCCAGCTATGTTGTCAGACCAATAGACTGTCTTCTGTATTTCACTGAAACATGATTGTCAATATTTGAGTCATTAGCAGGGTTGGCATATTTTGTGTATTAAAATAGTGTATATCATTAGAGTATGAGAGACATTATTATGGAAACAGCAGCAAAACTCTCAGAGTAATTTAGTGTTTGCTGTTTTTGCTGTTCAGGGAGAACATAAAGAGTGATGGCTACTTTTGTGTGACCAGTTTGATATAAAGGAAACAGACTTCACCTCATCAATGAAGGGGACTCTTGTTGACAGTGAGTTTTAGAATTCTGGAGTCTCAAACCTGAGTGTCTGCAGAGATACTCTACATCTTTGAGACTTTGAAGTTTGATCAGCCACATTATTTAGAAGACAGAACTGCATTTGTCTTGAATGAACTTTGTCACAGTATTTGTAGTATTACTTCTACAAGTAGTATTACTTGTAGTAATACTGTAGGATTACTTCTCTTAAAATAACCCCACTAACTCTGATTATTTATCTTATTTTCTTCTTTTGCCCATGTGTAGCTGAGTGACACTGCTAAATGAAGGGCATTTGTTAAAATTAGCCTTTCATAGAGGATGAGAAGAAGACTTACAGTTTTGAGCATGGTGTGCTCTAGGTACTTTTGTATACACTCTCACTGTAACTTCAGAACAATCCTGTGAGATGGGTGTTGATACCTCCAGTATATACTGTTGAGGAATGCCAGATCTAGCACCTTAACTCATTATGCCATAAGCTAATAAATGGTTGAATTGGGTTTGGACCTCAAATGCACCACCATATGCCTTGCTCAGCGATGCTTCAGTAGAAGAGTTTCTTTTAAAAATTCCCCTCAAAGGAAAGCCATGTTACATTATTAACATTTAGTGGACTTCTGAATTATCCTAAAAACCAAACTTAAGTTCTCTAGATTATTTTGAGATCCGATCTCTTCTTCTTGGCTACGGAGGGCATGTGGAGTATGGAGGTTGGCAGGGTCTTTCCTAGATGATATAGTGTGGAACTGGGAAGAACAAAAGTGATCCTGGCTTTGGTATTCTTATAAACCCAGAACCAGTCTTTGTCATCAGTCTTTACAGAGGAGTGAAGAGCAGGAATTGGAGCTGAAGCAAATGGTCTATTCCCATGGAGTGGCAAGAGTGGATGTACAGGGTGGGAGGGGCCTTGGAGAAGAGAGCCCAAAGGCAGCCCCTAGGAAAATGGCCTATCATGGAGAGGAGGCTTTTACACAAGAACACCTGCAGCCTGGCCCCAGGGAAGAGGAGAAAGATGCTAAAGTTGCTTGACCATCTCAGTTATCTCTGAACTTTCTCAGTGTCTAACTCTTGGCCAAGATGAAGCTGAGGACTTGGCAGGACTAGTTTTGCAGCATCCTGGAGGTTTGAGGCTGAGGCCCTTCTCTGCTCTTCTAGGAAATGCCTGTCTCTGCATTTGGATCTGACATTGACAGTGGCATCATCAAGACCCAGATAGATTGTTTCCTAGTCTGTGCTGCTTTGACCGGTGCAGGTGAGGCCACATTAGGAAGAAAAAAAAGTTTCAATTTTTCAAAGAACTGGAGTAAAATTTTAAGTCAGTTTAAAAAAGTAACCCTGTTAAAAAGGCAAAACTTCTATGAAATACTTAGTTCCAGGAAGAATAGTTCTTAGGTAGTTGATTTGTTTCACTGCCAGAATTGGCTTGGTGGGATACATTCCAGAGAGTACTAGGGAGCCATAACACTGCTTTTTAATAATACTCACCTTAATTATCTGCTTATCTTAATTATCTTTGCTTCCAGGGATCATTGTGTAGCTTACTTTGTTTTGGGTTGGGCTCCTAATTGTATATTACAAAGAACATTGTAAACAGTGTTTTTCATGCTTTTTTTTTTTTTTTTAATTTGCCTCCATGATTCTTTGTGAGGTGTGGTAATAATTGGTGTTGGTGCAGGAACCTATCAGAATGACCTGGGGAATTTTTCAAACTGCAGAAATCTCTATTCTTGAGGTAATATGCCTCTGTATTCTTTTTTTTTTTTTTTTTTTTTTTGTGATTGGAATGTCTTTTACCCTTTTTTTTTATTATTATGTTAGTCACCATACAGCTACAACATTAGTTTTTAATGTAGTGTTCCTTGATTCATTGTTTGCGTATAATACCCATTGCAGTGTATTCTTTACTTAAGAGTGCGCCCCACTGCGACCCCCCCCACCAAAAAAAAAGCTCACCGAAAGGAAAACAAAATGTGTAAACTCACAGAAGATAATTGTGAAAGTTTATGCAAGTTTCAGAGTGTTAAGGTAGATCAAGTTACTGTTCAATGTGATCATGATTATCTTCAGTACTCTTTATCTTCGCTCTGAAGAGAAAGTATAAGTATACCTTATATTCCTGGAGCTTGAATTAAACAAACAAACAAACAAAAAACCTCCTGAAAACTGTAGTAACATAAAACATGATATAAGAAGTGAATTCAAAATTAGTTTTCTTTGTCACCTAGATTCTTTGGGGGAGAGAAATATTTTCCATAGATCTCTCTCTTTTCTGATACATGTAGTTAGGTTTGTGATGACAGAGATTATAGCTCCATGATTTACTACTTTGTTTAGAAGCCTTGTAATCATATTTAGGAAAAGATTAAGAGGCAAAGGAATGTGGATAGACATGGTACGGGAACTTGAAACTGGAAAATAAGTACTAACCAAAATACGTGTGGAGTTATAACATCTCCTTGTGGGGAGAAGTAGAAAATGTCTGTCCGGAAAGACCCTCCTTTGCGGGCTCATTGGAGTGCTTCTTTGTGAACAGAGTAGGCTCCATAGTTTAGAAGGAGCCAGAGGTAATAGCCCTGTCTTATGCACTTATAGAAGGCTTTCATAGTGTATCTCAGGACAGTGGTGGTATATCTGGGACATAAAGGCCTATCTATGTTCATAGTCCTCTCTGCTTACAGGCCTGCTCTGCTTACAGCTTAAAAGGCCTACTTAGTTTTCCTCCAGGGCTGACAGAAGAATCCTCACGTGATTTTTTTTGTTGTTGTTCTTTTTTTTTTTTAATTGAAATTTTAGGTAGTTAACATACAGTACAATATTGGTTTCTGGAGTGGAATTATGTGATTCATTGTTTACACATAGTACCCAGTGCTCATCAACACAAGTACCCTCCT
The DNA here is from genome assembly GCF_002288905.1 of Enhydra lutris kenyoni. NCBI lineage: Eukaryota > Metazoa > Chordata > Mammalia > Carnivora > Mustelidae > Enhydra > Enhydra lutris. Next base: position 17,534,119 of record NW_019154100.1, on the reverse strand, counting down.
TAATATCCATCATCCATATAGCCCATTCTCCATCCACTTCCCTCCATCAACCCTCTATTCTCTATCATTAAGAGTCTCTTATGGTTTGTTTCCTTCTCGCCAAATAGAGTTGTATATTGAAGTAAATTTACATTGGATGTAAACAGCTTTTTTCTCTATTGTACTATATAGAATATTCCATAAGTTTTTAATAAGTATTTCATGAAAAAGTCCCATAGTTAACTGACTTTAGAAGGATATTAAATTTCTGTAGCTATAAGGTTAATACAGAAAAGTCAATTTTATCTTCATATGCTAAGAATGAAAAATTGTAAACTAAAATTAAATAATAAAACCCATTATAAAAAATGAAAAAATAAGAAATATAAAATGTTGAAGATCTCTGTACTTAAAATTACAAAATGTTGAGAGAAATTAATACCTAAATAAATGGAGATGCATAATGTGTTCATGGTTTGTCAAGATGACAATTTTATACCAGAGGAGCAATATAATTCAGTGCAATCCCAATCACAATACCAAGAGTCATTTATTCTTGAAAACAGAAAACTGGTTCTCAAATTTATATAGAAATGCAAGGGTCCTGGAAGAGCCGTAATTTTTTTTAAAAGAACAAAATTGGATGACTCACTCTGCTATAAGGGCTTGTAAGTCTATAGAATCAAAACTGTAGAATTGGTGTAAAGAAGAGGAATGGAACACAATAATCTAGAAATAGATCCAACATAAATAGGCAATTGATTTTTACAAAGGCATCAAGGTGACTTAATAGGGAAAGGAAAATCTTTTCAGCAACTATTTCTGAAACAATTGGAAGGAGTTATCAGAAACATTGAACTTCAACCTCTTCCTTTCTCTGATACAAAAGGAAATTGAAGATGAACAGAAACCTAAGTATAAAAGTTAAAAACTAAATCTGTAGAAGCACACACAAAAACAGTTCCATCTCAAAAACAATACATCAAACATTAGAAACCGTTTATGAAAAGGGTACCTGGTTGGGCTCAGTCAGTTAAGTGTCTACCTTCAGGTTAGGTCATGATCGCAGGGTTCCTGGGATGGAGCCCTGCATCAGGCTCCCTGCTCAGTGGGGATTCTGCTTCTTCCTCTGCCCCCTCAACTCCTGCCCCTATTCTTGTGTGCGCCTGCATGCTCTCTCTTTCTCTCTCTCTCTCTCTCTCTCTGAAATCTTTTTTTTTTTTTAAAGCCTTTATGGAGGAATACATATATGTGAACTTCTATGAAGTTCTTTTTGACAGGTAAAGCTATGGTAATAAAAATGAGAGCTGTGGAAAAAAGCAATGGGGTGATGGAAATATTCCGTATATTGATGGGGAGAGTGGATATACAGTATTTGTCAGAGCTCATTATACTTTATACTTAATATCTGTGTGTTTTATAGTGCATGATTTATGTCTCAAAAGTAGTTTCCTTAAGGGGTGCCTGGGTGGCTCAGTGGGTTAACACCTCTGCCTTCGGCTCAGGTCATGATCTCAGGGTCCTGAGATTGAGCCCCACACCCGGCTCTCTGCTCAGCAGGGAGCCTGCTTCCCCACTCTCTCTGTGCCTGCCTCTCTGCCTACTTCTTGTGATCTCTGTCTGTCAAATAAATAAATAAAATCTTTTAAAAAAAAAGTTTCCGTAAGTAATTACTTATTAAATCATGCATGTTGCCTTTGCCTCTCTAAGCAGGCACATCACTACCATTGTTTCTAAAACTTAAGGTGCCCCAGAGTTCTATTATATTAATGAGGGTTTTCCAGAGAAACTGAACCAATAGAAAATACATGGGGAAAGAGAGAGAGATTGCCACTTAGTTGTGAGAACCAGCAAGTCTAAAATCTGTAGGGAGGCCAGCAAGCCGGGCAATGAGGCAGGATTCCCATGTCTCAGTTTTGAGGTGGAACTCTCCTTCCTCTCTGAAACCTCAGTCATGGCTCTTAAGGCCTTCCATTGATTGGAAGGGGCCCATCCACATTATGGAGGATAATCTGCTGTGCTTAATGTCACTGACGATAAATGTTAATCACATCTAAAACAGTATCTTTATAGCCAATCTAACATTAGTCCAAAACAACTGGGCAGGTCGGAGAGTTTTCATTCCTTCTTCATAGATGAAGGATCAGGATCACCAAGATGGCATGATTTGTCAAAGATGTGATCATTAAAAACAAACAAACAAACCATGCCAGGTGTTATTTGAGAAGCTTGGAATGCACCAGGGAACAGAGGAAAGGCTCTGAACTTGTGGAGCCTGCCTTCTAGTGGATAGAAGACAGTTAAAATACTAGAAAATTCTGTAGTAATACAGAGAATGAAAATAATAAGTGTTTGGGAAAAATAGTGGGCTAAGTTAGGGGACACTGAGACTTTCCCATGGGCGTTTGCCTCATTTAGAAGGTGGCATCTTCAGCGGAGTCTTGAAGGACCCTCATGGATATCTTGGGAGAGTCAGTCCACTAGAGGAAGCTGCTAGTGGGAAACTCCAAAGCCTCCTAACTAATGCTAGAACCCTGGTCTTAAGTTGCTCATTGTTTAAGCCTGAATATTGAGCACACTCTTGCTGTAGCATGTGCTAGACATTGGAACTACAGTAGGAAAAACACATATTGTGCCAAGGAAATTCCTAATTTTTAATTTTCGTTATAGGAGTGGTTTTCACCCATGAGTCAGAAAGTCATTACAAAGATCTTCAAATCTATTTTGTTCTCAGAATTTTCTGTAGATAATAATTATATTACCTTAAGTATATGTGTTATTGATAAAAAGAATGTGGACATTACTAACTTCATAATTATGTGTTATTCAGTTGATAAATATCAAAAGTTCCATTATGATCCTGCTGGGTGATATGTAATCTGTTGTTGGCTATTTTGAAGTTGAAAAGGGCCCTCATTCTTGAAAATGTTTGAAACCTCTGTTCTATGCCATGCGTTCACCACATTAAATTGGCTCTAAAAGCCACACCAAAAATTTGCTGATTATAAAGACAGGGAAGGCCTTTGGAAATTTTTAACTGGAGGAATAGCATGATGAGACCTGTGTTTTGGGGAAGATATCTTTTCATTGTGAGGTGTCCAGAGGAAGTCAAATGGAGTAAATCAGTTGAGGAATGCTCATGGTTTGATTATAGTTACTTGATTCTAATGCAGTGATGCACACTTCATTATACTTAAATCTTTGTTCCTAATGCTGAAAAGAGCTTCCAATCCTAATTTCTCTGCAGTACACATTGCTTAACGCAGTATTTCCAAGTTATAGTTATCCTCTGTTAGAAGCCAACAATTAAAACTAGATTTCTAGCTTAGTCCTACCTGGAAGACTTGAAATGTTAGCAGCAGTTAAAACAGACCCTTTTGAGGGTATATATACATGCTAGCAGGTAGATGTCTTGTTTATGTGTCTGTGGGCTATTTTGACATTTATATGTTGGGATGAACTTTCATTTTTTTTTTTTAAATATTTTATTTATTTATTTGAGAGAAGAGAGAGACAGTGAGAGAGAGCATGAACGAGGAGAAGGTCAGAGGGAGAAGCAGACTCCCCGTGGAGCTGGGAGCCTGATGCGGGACTCGATCCCGGGACTCCAGGATCATGACCTGAGCTGAAGGCAGTCGCTTAACCAACTGAGCCACCCAGGCGCCCGAACTTTCATTTTATCCTTATGTTTAAAACTCTAGCTTTCAGGATCTGAACTTACTTACTTTAATTTGATCTTGATGGAGAACCAAAGAATTACTGTTGAGAGATTTCAAAACATCCATTTACTATCAGTAAAGGTCCCTCTACCGGTAAGTAATATTGAAGGTTTTAAGGTAGCAATAAATACTTAAGAAAATTCAGAAAGGTGGAAATCAGCATACTCAGATGTGACAGGGTAAATCATTTATATCTTCGTAAAGGATTTCCAAAGCCTGCATTTGACCTTGGATACTTTTACTTGGGGTTCTCCATGTGTTCTGTATTCTATTCCTCTGCAGTATTGTTTGCCAATCCGAAAGGCCATTCCTTTGTGATTACTACTCTGATTCATTTCTTCACACTAACTAAATAGACACTCTTAATGCATTATCCTATATCATGCTGTATTTTGATCTTTGATGTTGCTGTCAGACAGAATATCAATATGAAATTGTAACCGTTGTTTGCGTTTGTGTTTAATTCAACCTGTGTGGTACTGGCAACCATATGGATATTCATTCTTTGGCAGAACGTATGCTTCTGGCTTTGTTGCTGATTCAGATTTTCCATGCATCTGGGTATGTGGTGGTTCTTGCTCAAACATCTAGATGCTGTATTGCTAATGCTTCCCACTTGCCAGATGGTAAATACATAACCACAATTTTCCAGACAACTGTTGTCTGGGTAGAAATCTATGTGCATTCTGAATTTTCTTGTATTCATTTTTTTAATCACTGTGAATATTAAATCTCTCCACCACAAAAATGGCTCTCCTATGCCTAACCCAGTTCTGTTAGTCCTCAGGATTCTGTATTTGCAGTGGTTTTATTCACCATTAGAGAATCTCTTTCCTTGTTAATACCCATGTTGTTACTGAGACTAGTGAGATAGCCTCAGAAGCACTCATGCTGAGACTGGCTCAAGTACTGGTGCCTCTATCAGGTAGAGAGAAGTAATTGCCATCATTGAAATCTACTTTGGATTGTTGATGTGTGTCTGTCCACTGAGGGCCAGGAGATGTTGGACATACATGCTAAATGTATGGCTGGGAGTCAGTCACTGAGTCTGCATTCAAACTGCCTTTCTTTTCTTTTGTTTTTCTTTTTGATCATTATGATTAGAGGACCTGAAATAATGGTCCTTTATATTTTGGAACTTGTTAAGGAGCTTGTCAAGAGGCTAAATGATTTGATCTATACTAGTTGATTATTTATAAATACATTTAGATTGAAAAAATGACAGTTAAAATTTCCAGATTATCTTTGTAAATTAAGGCTTTTCACTATGAACATTACATTAGTTTAATATGTACAAATGGGCATTTATTTTGAAAGATGTGCATAAAAGTATATAATTCAATATAGATTATACTATTTTTGAGAAATTGGGTAGATGATGATGAAGAATTACATTATTATTTACTGAGGGGCTACTATGTTCTGACAACTGAGTCTAGTTTGCAGGTTCATTATCTAATGTTAGGCTTACAGTGACCCTACTAGGGGAAGTATTACCATAGGTATGAAAACTAAGGCTCAGAGTTTCTGTAACTTGCCTAAGGTTTTGCTACAAGAAGAGACAGAATAGAATCACAAGTCTGTCTGATATCTAAGCCTATAATATTAGCAACTACAATACCATATGATACATTGTTTGAATATATATGTGGTATAAACATGCATAGGTATGTATGTGTTTATATATACAAAATAATGTTTTGGTCAGTGAATATGGTTTTGAAACCTTACTGCCATCTGTACCATTGAATATGCCCTCTAATAGTTGACCATCTGTTGTATACCACTGCCTCTTCTTGTCACCTCTTTGTATCACCACCACACATTTGTTCTTATTGCCCTGGTTGTAAAGTAAAACAAAACAAATATCACTGAGGGGTTGAAATGGTGACTTCATCCAAATCCTTCTTCCATCTTGTTTTGGCTTTGAGACAGATCCTCATTTACCTAAGACCACAAACTAGATAACATTATCACCTGAAATGTTTATTTCTGTGTATTTGAACTTGCCAACCTCAAGTGGGAATACACCTCAAGGTGGTTTTTTTTTGAATCTCCAATATAACTGTGTCAGCTATATGATCCCCAAACTCTACCTAACGCTGTTACTCCTATCTTTGCTTCTGTGAAGGTTTTCTTCTCCATCCTCTTATCTAGTCCATGTATCTTAATCATTACCTTCCCACTTCTTAAAAATTAATTCCTATTCATCCTCTTTCCCCCTCAGACTGCTGAATGGTGTATCTATCAAGTTATGGTCATATTTCTCTTTATATGGAAGATTCGGTGTTTTTCTGATGTTTTATGTATCTTTATTTCTTTGGTGTGGTATATATAATTATGTCAAAAACTGAAGATACTTGTTTATTGTTGAATGAGTTGCTTTGGATCTTTAAGATTCATTGAAAAATGAAATATCTAGAATATTTTTAAAAATTGATAAGCAGAAATTAGGCTTGAAAAGATTCAGGAAAATGCCTCATTTTATATAGTTTCTCTGTTACATTCCTTCTACAGGTGTGGGATATTAAAATGCTAATAAAATGTCTTTCTGTCTAAAGGAAACAAAAAACTATATATGGGCTTATTGGGCCATAAACTCAGAAATGTTACCATGAGGTTCAAGTTTTAGGAACATAAAATCCCCTAGGAATTTGTGTAGAGACTGGGCATGTGTTTTTACTGTACCATGTCTAATTAAACACATATGAAAAGAACACAAAGGAAAGTACGTGGTACATATGCTTAATGGGCCTAAAGTAATGAGCTAGATACAAGGAAGGTAATACCTAAAGAAAGAAAACCTTATCTTCATGATTTAGTCTGTAAATTACTGAATATTATTTGATGGTACATACTAAAATTATTCGATACTTTGTTTTTTGGTATCATTATGAAATTGAAAGAGGAAAGTTTCTCTTTCTATTGACTGATTATAAGATCTCTTCTAAATTATTACTCAAAAACCTTTCCTGAAAAGTGGAAATTACAAAAAGAGGAGCTCACTTAAATATTTGCTATTTTTTGTACATGAAAATCAGTTATAAAATTTTGGTCTAAAATCAATATTAAAAATCTTTCTTACATGTTTTCTGATAAGCACTTTCAGCAAACTTGCCATGTAAGTTTACTAATACTGCTAAATAGATTGCAGCCCTTAATGATGACCCCAGGTCTTTGATATTTCCATTCTCTGAGTCTGTCATTCGAGTGACTGCTCCTCTGAGTCCAAAAATGTCCTCTGAGTGTGCCTAAGAACCTCAGGACCACCTTTTCGTCTTGTAGAAAACCAGTACTCAAAATGTTAGATAAACTTAGATTGTGTTGAACCATATCCTAAAGCTAAGACTTCTTTGGTAGTCACTACCATTTTTCCTTGCGTGGGTAGGCTATCATTGTTAACATATTTGCTGAAAAATAGTAAAGACATCATACATCAATTAATAACTTCCTTTTAATACCACTTTTTTCCCAAAGATGACTATAGGTAACATTTTAGTGGGTGTCTACCTGGATAAATTCCTCTGCATTATCAAATCTGTCTGTATTTACACATGTATACATACATTTTTACATCCTGCAGGACCCTTCATGCTAATGTGTTTCAGTCTGTCATTTGTTTTAACTGCTATCAGCTATTTCTTAGCCTTTTGATTCTGGAAAGAAGAATAAGGTATGGGAGCACGTGCTGTCATGCTCCTGTGTGTCTATTTCTGTGAAAGAGAAACAGTCTCTTCTCAGGAATGGAATTCTTAAGATTCATCCTATGTGCGTTCTTTGACAGATGCCTCCTCATTCATTGCTTCCATGGCTAGCTCATTATTGCGGCTGCCACTTCTTTTGCTTCCTCACTTTTCCAATGCCTTGGAGCTGTCCCAGTAGCCATTAAAAGTATTTCATATATAACTTGTCACCCGGAATATTTACTTTCGTCTGATTTTTCAACTCCCCAAGGAACATAAAATAAGTATTTTAAATTGTTCTCATATTGTAATTACTGTTTCCCTCCTAATCATCAACTGACCATGTGATAAAATTCAATAAATGATCATTTAGAGTGTAAGCTTTACACATCTATATCGGGAGGGTTCACATACGAGTTCACTGAATTTTTCCATTTCTCTTGCCACCACCTTTGTTGGGCCACAATTAGACAGTTATAAGAGCGAAGGTATAGGGTAGTAAAATGAGTCTTGGAACTATATATATATCTTTAATTGTCTAAATAATGTAACCCAGTTATTTTACTTTGGACAGTCTGTCCTATTTATCTTAAGTGCAGAAAACTATATGCATAGAAGTGTCCCAAACATTGGAAATCACTTGAAAGATTCCATAGAAATGGTTAAGTAAATTGATATACAACCTGACTGGTAGATAATAGATTTATTAAAAATTGCTAATTACAGTTATGAGAAACATGGGGAAATTTTTTATGTCAAGTAATCAACAATCAAAATTATATGAAAAGGTGATTCTAGCTATAAAACCTCAAGCCATCTAGAATAAAAGAATGGGGATAATTTTTTTTTTTAATTGAAGACAAAACAAAACTAAACCCACCTAAGCACTGAGAAAAAAAAGACAAAGTTACTACCAGTGACTATCATATAGTGGAGACGCAGACTGGGGAACTTTGTGTTTACTTAATGTTCTTTAAAACTATATTTATTTTACATAAAATCTATAATAACCAGCATGTGTATTTTGATTTTATCTCCCAGAGTCTCTTTGCCATTGAGAAGCAATCAAAAAATTATTTTCCAGACAGTATCTTCTGATTTTCCACTAAAAGTAATATGGTTGGTGTATTCATATTAAGTTTTTAATTCATATGAGGCCATTTATTTTTTTGTCAAATTTGATACTTGTTAAGTAATTGGGATATCAAGAAAATGTTAAGAGAAAAGCAAATTAGTTCTGCAAGTTAAATATGAATATGGGATGAAACTGCAAGAGCATATTTTTATGCATTACCTGTTAACGTGGAATGTTTTATATTGTTTTGGTAAGCCATTTACAATATTTAACTGGAAAAAGGGATAATGTTTGGTAATAGGTTGCAGATCACTTTATGTGTGGGAAAACCTGAGGTACTTTTTTTTCTCTTGCTTGAACTGCTTTAATAATCAAGTGTCGATAGTAATTAAATTATGTAATGTGGATTTGTGCCTTATTAACTATTAAATTTTACAATTTATTTAAATTTTACAATTCATAATATGGTTTTTAAAATAATTTTTACTGAATAAATGGGGAACTTTAGATTTCTTTTTTCTTTTCTCTCTTTTTTCTTTCTTTTTTTTTTTTTTTTGCCTTTCTGCAGTTTGACTTACTACACTGACTGTGACATAATAATTGTTTGCAAAAAAAAAATGCATGCCTTGGTGGAGATATATATGTTATATATATGATAGTTCTTTTTTGATGAAGTACACTTCGGTAAGATGTTTTAGACAACAATATTGGTAATGGATTTTGAAATAATTTAGTAACAATAGGGACCTACCCTGCTAATGGGATAACTTAGTATTTTATTAGAAAACTTAATCTTTGTGGGTAACTATGGATTGATTTAAAATGAGGAAATTGATGAGAAGAAATCATGTTTAGGAAATGAAAATAAATAGAAGTTCATTATCTAGTGTGTACAAGGTACTATGCAGATGCTTTATGCACACTTTTGCTTGAGACTCTCAAGCATTAGTATCCCTATTTAACTGATGAGGAAATTGAGCCACAGGGAGTTTAAGCCGCTTGCCTTAGATCAAAGAGTAAGCAACTACAAGAGCTGGGACTTAAGCTGAAGTCTGTTTGTTGTCAAGTCCCCTGTGTTCTTGGAACCTCCCATTGTACTGTAACAGGAAGAATATCCAGCCCTAAATAATGGTAGTAAACAATCATTGTAATTGTTTATTATATTACCCTGATTCATAATTCTTAGAGATGCTTCAGAGATTTTGATGGAAAGACTATGATGGAGGCAAATCATGTTTATTTTGCAGATAAACTCTACTATTCAAGGGCTTTTGCTTCAGAATTGTTCTCCATATGTTCATTACATCTAAAACTGAAGAGTGAGCAAAATATTTGTTGTGTTCTGGTGGTTTGCTGTCTACATCAAATCTATTCTAAATTGTTAGTCTAATCTAATCATGACAATCCTATTTTCCATGCTGATAATTTGCTTAACAGTGGGCATTGAAACTAATCCTATGCATTGAGACTTAAAGGGAATTCTACAGGCTTATGGTGAAGTTTTCCTTGATCACAAGAAAAAGTGATAGAGAAAAAAGGTCTTCCTTCTTTCCCTGTACACTGTTGTGTCAAGATGTGGTTTCTATAACCATTCTAGCTGTCTTGATAGCAGTTTGTCAGTGGAGCTACCATTAAAGATCTCAAAGCAGACAGAGAACATTGGACCTTGGTGTCATAGTCGAATTGCTGTATCGGCCAGCTCTCCAGAATGTAGTCTACATTTGATTTCTGTTATGTGACCTAACAGAATTTTTTCTTATATAATCTGACTAGAATAAAAAATGTTTGTTCTTTGCACCAGGTACCTTTTTTTTTTTTTTTGGCATAGTATTTATGGAGTTTATGGAGTTGGGCACTGCCAGTCAGACATTCTAAAATGTACTCAAATAAGTGGAAGATCTAGGGAGTAGAACATTGAGGCTTTACTTTTACAGACTGGTATGTAGGTGACCCTTGTTATTTGGTTTCCAAAAAATTAGAGAAGTATTGCTTGTTGCACCCTTGAAAACTGACTAGGTGCCTAAAGATGCTGCAACATTAGAGGAAATGGTGCAAAAAATTAACAGTACTAGACCACATTGATTTTTTTTTCCAATCCACAATAAAGAAGCAAACATAAGCTGAAGAATGGCTCATTTGATAATCGAAAGAAAAAAAAAAACACATGACTTTACTTGGGCAGTACCTTTCTATATGTGGCCTTAAAATTAAGTTGAAGGAGAATTTGAAAATTTGAAACTCTCAGGGTTAGAACAGTTGAATTCTGTGTCTTAAAGTGCTGGCAGTGATTATAAGGTTGAAGACTTAGCAGGAGATAAGTTTGGGGAAAAAGACAAACCTTATTTCTCTGTCTTTTTATAAGCACCGTACATTGTCTTCTGTCCCACCAAAGGGACTGAGACAGGATTGTATGTTACATGCAATAGGAGGCAGTTTTTTCAGTTGCCTCATGGTAGAGACTATTCAGCTGAGGGTGGTGGAATAGACAGTTACAGAGCCCTGGGCCAGTGGGAGACCAGAATTTGCAGCCTTCTGGACTGGGTCTAAAGAAGCTCACTGGTTGTTGGTGGAAGCCCCTAGGTTGGATCAGATGCAGATACACTAGAAGTTTTCTGGTTGTGCTTTGTTGTTTTGTTTTTGTTTTTGTTTTTTGTTTGTTTGTTTGTTTTTATGAGAAACATATAACCAAAGAAATGCCAAGCTTGGTAACAGCCTGTGCCTTTTCAACCCATAAAGCAAGTTCACAGGCTCCCCAGTCTTCCAAGGAAATGAGCTAGTAAGTATAGAGTACCCCCCCCCAAAGGCATTCTTCACCAAACTTTGCTCATTGTGGCCACAGAGGAAAATGGATGAGGGTAAGCAGAAATATGGGCTAACCAGGAATATATTTCCTTCCCAAACCTGGAAATATGTATTTACCTTGTCCAAGAACATAAGCTGTGAGGGTGCTGTGGACCAGTGATTACTTTGGGTTGCTTTTTATTGACCCCTTTACTTACATTTTATGGTTGCCTTTTTTTTTTTTTTTAATTCCACTGTTAATTTGTGTGTAAAAGTGAGGGACTGGGTATTTCATCATTCAGGTAAAGTTCACTAAGCAACTTAGAGCTACTGGAGATAATGGCTCTTACCTGGAGATCCTGCACTTGGACTTTGATGCATTTACTGGTTGAGACTTCAGGTCTTGTCCTTCAGGGAAGGGATAGAAACAGGTAGGGCTGGGCAGTTTGGATATTAAGGCATTGAGGCTGGGTATACATATTGGGTAGCTAAAGGAATAGTTAACATTGATCGCTGACTACCCAGTAACCGTGATTCCCCTTCTTTTTCTAGCAGAACCGAAATTTTGCTCAGTATCTGTCCCTGTTGCATAAAGTTGTGTCTGAGAGAAAACCATCCCATTCTTTGTCTCAGAGATAGGTTTGTTTAAAGATAATGTCATATGCCTTGTAGATGATTGCTTCAGGGCATGACTGAACTCTGGCTGTGGGGAGGCAACCAGTTTTCAACCATATCTTCTTTATGCGTTCAACTGTTGATAGACATATAGACCACAGTTTGGCTATTATGGACATTGCCAATATAAACATTGGGGTACAGGTGCCCCTTCCAATGGCTGCATTTCTATCTTTGGGGTAAATACCCAGTAGTGAGATTGCTGGATTGTAGGGTAGCTCTATTTTCAACTTTTTGAGGAACCTCCATACTAGGGGCACCTGCACCCCAATGTTTATAGTGGCAATGTCCATAATAGCCAAACTGTGGTCTATATGTCTATCAACAATTGAATGTATAAAGAAAATATGGTACAGGGGTGCCTGGGTGGCTCAGTGGGTTAAAGTCTCTGCCTTCGGCTCAGGTCATGGTCTCAGGGTCCTGGGATCAAGCCCCGCATCGGGCTCTCTGCTCAGTGGGGAGCCTGCTTACTCCTCTCTCTCTGCCTGCCTCTCTGCCTACTTGTGATCTCTGTCTGTCTAATAAATAAATAAAATATTTTTTTAAAAAAAGAAGATATGGTACACACACACACACACACACACACACACACACACACACACACAATGGAATATTATGCAGCCAACAAAAATACTTTTTCACTCTCTTAAGAGAAGTCTTTGGTAAAACATTCTTTCCCTGTTAGGCGTAAATAGGAAAATTTCCATTCCCTCTATGTCAACAACTAAAAAATAACCTCAAGATGAAGTCAACACTGTTGACAACAGATGAAATTTTGGAGAGAATCCTTGAGACATAGAACTGACGCTCTGACTTGGAGCATGAGATAATAGTGTCCTCATTCTTTAAAAGTTGAGCGAGCTCATGTGATCTAAGATTTTCTGTTATGTGAATCACAAAGGTATCTACTGATAAAGCCTTCCTTTGGTTATTTACAAGAAGTGGCATAAATCAACCTAAAGGCAATTTTTCATACTCCTTTGACTCTGTGTCACTGGAGCAGTTTATGAGTATGCACTTAACAGGGGTAAAGATGGATTTGTCAGACCTTTTTTGTCTTGATGTTTTTCGACTTGAGTTTGAGCAGTGTTTTGCAAGGGGAGAGACATAGAAATCCAACAGGGTAAAAAGAAGAAAAACTTGGCACAAGTCACAAATAAAGTTCTAATTGATTAAAAAAGTTGTGAATCAGCACAGTCTTGATGTGGAAATTAGGGAAGGACTGATGCTTCACTAACAAAGATCTTGGTTGTGAAAATAATTTTTGTTTTTTTTGAGTATCTGCTTTCTTGTCTTAAAATGGGAGGGCTGAAGTAGATGCTCTGTAAAGTCCCATCCACCCCAAATTACTTTGGTCAAGTTAATACTGGGGTTTTCCTTGTGATAATTTATGAAATACCTCATGTATTTAGCAGTTTGTTACAGAAGGCTTTGTTCCCAATGGGCTGCCTTATGATGTAATTGAAATGTTTATGAACCATAATGACATTCTATACTTTCGTAATTCTTAAATCATTTTCTGTTTGAACAAGGCATTTTACTGTGGCTTGTTTACCAAGAGCCCCCACCCTATCCCCCCCCAAATAATTTTTATTAAACCTCTCTGTAGTTCATAAAACTTTAAAGTTTTAAACTTAAAAAAAAAATTAATACTAATGAAAATTATTTCAAATATACCATAGTTGATACAATTTAACCAAGAAAAAAAATTTTTCCTGTTACCCCTGTTAAGATTGCCTAACACCAACTTGTTGGCCAATTGTAGAAGAATCTGATATAATGTATTTCAACCGGATGCCAAGAGATATTTTATGAAACAGATCCAGAGTATGGATTACATATGTTTTTACTTATTTTTCGGTGGTAAATGTTTATTCTTCTTTATAGTAACTGAACATTAGGTTTACAGATAGAAAAATAAATTTTTTTTAAGATTTTATTTATTTATTTGATAGACAGAGATCACAAGTAGGCAGAGAGGCAGGCAGAGAGAGAGCAGGAAGCAGGCTCCCCGCTGAGCAGAGAGCCTGATGCGGGGCTGGATCCCAAGAACCTGAGATCATGACCTGAGCTGAAGGCAGAGGCTTTAACCCACTGAGCCACCCAGGTACCCCTAGAAAGATAAATATTGATGAGAGTCAAAATTACACTATTCTGTTGTTCATTAGATATTAATTATGTTGTGTATGTTTATGAATTATATCTGGAACAATTAAAAATCTGTATAAATTACTTACTGTAAATACAATTGTCTTAAACTATTTTTGTCAATAGATACACAATGCTTTTTTGTTTGCTAATATTGAGTATTTGTAATGTTTCTAAAAGTTTTAAAGTATAAAAGTATCTTAAAAGCTGTTATATATATATCATTACATATTGGGGAATAGGAATTACCACGGCCTTGCATTAATAATTTCTACTTTGAGAAAAGGGTTCCTTTATTTTCAAAGGGAATATCATTTTGAAAAAAAAATACTCTGACAGAATTTGGATTTTAGCAGTGAAACTGTCAATGAGTTCGTATTTTTGATTATTTTGGTGCATTTGATTTCACAGGTTTTTTTTATACCTTGAAGTGGGAGGTGTAGTATATAAGTCCCATAAAGAGTAATAAAATTCAACAATTTGAACTGTTTAGAATCGCATATATTCTTCTACTTGTAAATGTGATTGTAGTGATAACTAATGAATGATAGGACAGATTCTAAAATTCTAAGATGTTCCAAAGTTAGAACAATTTAATGGATATTAGTACATTTTAAATTCCTTTGGAAAGTATGTTCTTAAAGGTCTCTAATTAGTATATAAAGTTTTTTTTCTCTTTTAAGAAAAAGTCTAAGTTCAAATATAGTGTTTTCTTAAGAATGATTCCCGTATGCCTCAACCAATATTTCATATAATGTAAAATATGTTCAGTCATATAATTAGGTTTTTAATCTTATAGAATTAGAATTTCTGTATCTTGACTTTAGTGAAGATCAAAACACTGAAGAAAAATTACCAGTAATCCAAGTAAAGGCTTTGACTTTATATCATACTTTTTCTACAAAATTATATTTACAATTAGAGTGAAGCTTTTCTAATTACTTGTATCACATCTCTTCTATCCATAGAAATAAAAAATGATGAAAGATTTTCCTTTTTACATGAAACCATGGAAACAAGACATTGTGTGGTTTGGAGACACAAGTACAACCTTCTAAGTCACATAGTTTTGATATTCTCCAGGAATAATACCTTAGAAATACTCTGTTTTTCACTTTTACGAGAAACCACAAGTAGTCATAATTCCCAAAAGGTAGATTACTAGTTAATGAAGTAGAGCTTTTCTTAAATCCTTAACACAGACTTTGTAGCTCAGTTTTTCTTTGGAAAAAAAAAAAAAATTGTAACAATTAGAGAATTGGCATCATGTGGTGAAACTTCAGTTTAAGAATAAAATTACAGAAAATGTTGTTAGAAATGTATATTCAAGTATATGATTTTGAAATAGATGCATATCATAATGGTCGACACATAAATGCCCAGTGGTTTAGAGAAATCAGTGCATCCGCCATTTTGCAGTGCCTGGGTGACTCAGTCCATTAAGAGTCTGCCTTCAGCTCAGCTCATGATCTAGGATCCTGGAATCAAGCCCCACATGGGCTTCCTGCTCAGTGGGGAGTCTGCTTCTCTCTCTCCCCTCCTGCCCCTTCCCCCAGTTTGTGTGCTCTCTGTCTTTCAAATAGTCTTAAAATATATTTGCCACTCTCATCCTCAATAAAGGAAGGATGGCATCTTCCAGTATAGTAGAGAGCATGACAAATATGCTCCCATATAGTACGTTGGTTGCTTTCTTATATTGTTAAATAACTGTAAACATTTTACTTCCCTCAACATATTTTGTTACTAAGTGTTATAGAAAATAGTATTTTAGGGAAAAAAATACCTAAATTGCTGGTTCCCAGGTCTGACTGTATATTAGAATCACCTGAACAAATTATGAACAAATATTAATATCTGGGTCCTACCCTAAACAAATCAGAATCAGGTTAGGGTCAGGCAGTCAGGTTTATTTCTGGAATTGCCCAGGTGATTTTAGTGAGCAGTGTAGTTTGCAGACTTGTAATCAATACACTGTAAGATAGGGGCTCCTGGGTGGCTCAGTGGGTTAGAGCCTCTGCCTTCGGCTCAGGTCATGATCTCAGGGTCCTGGGATGGAGCCCCGTATCGGGCTCTCTGCTCAGTGGGGAGCCTGCTTCCCCCTCTCTCTCTGCCTGCCTCTCTGCCTACTTGTGATCTCTGTCTGTCAGATAAGTAAATAAAATCTTAAGAAAAATAACACTGTAAGATACTCATCAACTATTATATCATTTGGTTAGATTTGATGTGGTTTGATTCCATGACTTCCATAGTTCTTAAAAAACAAATTTAATGTATTGACCTATAAACATTATGGTTTTATTGCTGGTGTTCAGAAAGTATAACTTTCTTCATATAAATATATGCTAAAATGAATGTAATCTGAAAAATATAATGGATATGGCTACTATTGCTGCTCAGTCTTCGGGATTTTTTCTTTTGATATATGATGACAATAAAACCGTATCTTTCAATAACCACTCTAAATGTGAATGGCCTAAATGCTCCCATAAAATGGCACAAGGTTGCAGATTGGATAAAAAGACATGACCCATCCATATGCTGCCTACAAGACACTCAATTTGAACCTAAGATACATCCAGACTGAAAGTGAAGGGATGGAGAACCATCTTTCATGCCAACAGACTTCAAAAGAAAGCTGGGGTAGCAATTCTCATATCAGACAAATTAGATGTTAAGCTAAAGACTATAGTTAGAGCTACAGAAGGACACTATATCTTTTTTAAAGGATCTAACAGTTGTAAATATCTATGCCCCAACATGAGAGCAGCCAACTATATAAGCCAACTATTAATCAAAATAAAGAGATATATCGATTATAATATGCTAATAGTAGGAGACCTCAACACTGCCCTCTCAGTGATAGATCATCTAAGCAGACAATCAACAAAGAAACAAGAGCTTTGAATGTCATATTGGACCAGATGGACCTCATAGATATATACAGAACATTCCACCCTAAAACCACAGAATACTAATTCTTCTCGAATGCACATGGAACTTTCTCCAGAATAAACCACATACTGGCTCACAAATCAGGTCTTAAACGATACCAAAAGGGTGAGATTATTCCCTGCATATTCTCAGACCGTAATGCTTTGAAACTGGAACTCAACCACAAGAAAAAATTTGTAGAAATTCAAACACTTGGAAGCTAAAGACCGTTCTGCTTAAGAATGTTTGGGTCAACCAGGAAATCAAAGAAGAACTTAATTCATGGGAACCAATGAGAATGAAAACACATAGGTCCAAAACCTATAGCATCCTGCAAAGGCAGTCCCAAGGGGGAAATACATAGCCATTGATGCTTCACTCAAATAAATAGAAAAATCCTGACTACACAAATTAATTTTTATACCTTAAAGAACTAGAGAAAGAACAACAAATGAAGCCTAAGCCACACATTAGAAGAGAAACAGTTAAGAAAAGAGCAGAAATCAATGAATTAGAAACCAGAAATATAGTAGAGCAGATCAGCAAAACTAGAAGCTGGTTCTTTAAATGCATAAGATCAATAAATCACTGACAGGTTCATCAAAAAGAAAAGAGAGAGGACCCAAATTAATAAAATTATGAATGGAAGGGGAGCAATCATGACTAACACCAAGGAAATAGAAACTATCAGAAATTATTATCAACAATTATATGCTAATAAATTAAGCAACCTGGAAGAAATGGGTGCATTCCTGGAAACCTATGAACTATCCAGACTGAAACGTGAAGAAACTGATAACCTTAATAGACCAATAACCAGTAACGAGGTTGAAGGAGTGATCAAAAACCTCCCAAAAAATAAGAGTCCAGGGCCTTCCCTGGGGAATTTTACCAAACATTCAAAGGAGAAATAAATGTCAAGAATGGTTTGTGGATAAAAAAAGACATGGACAAATAGAATGAACGCTATTTACTGCACAAATGTAGGCCATAGTGTACTGGTTTCCCATTGACGCTATAACAAATTACCACCAATCTAGTGTAGTGTCTTAAAACAGCAGATTTATTGTCTATCCATTATGAAGGTTAGAAGTCCTTAAATCAGTATGTCAGCAAGGTTTCATTCTTTTTCAAGACTCTAGGAGAAGATCCCTTTTCTTGTCTAGCTTCTAGAGGCTGTTTGCTTTTCTTTATTTCTGTCCCCTTTCTCCATCTTCAGAGTGTTATTACAATTTTGTTTCCATGGTCACATCTCTCTCATTTTCTCATCCTCCTACTTCCCTCTTAGATGTACCTTTATGATGCTTTCTCTTCACCAAGATAAAGATGATCTAGGATAATCTTCCCATTTTGAGATCCTTAACTTGATCACACTTGCACAGCTCCTTTGGCCATACAAAGTAACAAGTTCACAGGTCCTGGGATTTGGACAGGAATAGCTTAGGGAAACATTATTTCATGTATCACAAGCAACTGTGAAGTAGTATTTTTTCCTAAAATGGAGCTTTTTTTTTTTTTTTTTTTTGCTTTGAACAAAGTATCTGAAAAGAAAGGAACAAAAAGAAAGTACTGGAGTTTCAAAAAGGAACAGGATGGTGACAAGTGAAAAGTTGTTCAAGGACCCCTTTACCATGATTTTTATGACTTTGAATCAAGTAGAAATATTTTAATTCATTATTCCACATCACTTCTCACATTGGTTTGTTATGCAGTTTGAGTTTTCTAAGAGTCTGTCTTGAAATAAGTATTATGTGTGCATGAGACATCTCAAGATACACTCTGTGGTTATATTTCCATACCTCTTTACGTCTTCATATTCTTCATCAATAACCAGATACTGAACAAAATTTATGGGTGTCTTGATGCCTAACTGATGTAATTGGTTACATCAGTAACTCTTTCTCTTCACATAGCAAAAACAACATAGTAAATGAACAATAAATGGTAGTACTGCTTATCCTTAGAAAGTGCCTATGCAGACCTTGCATCAACATTTAATTTTTGTCACATTGGTAGATTTGTATTTATTTGGCAATGAACATATGTCCATTGGATGCTTTTATGTGTCTGTGCTTTTTTTTTTTTTAATGTTAAGAGGTAGATAAATGGATACAAAAATAAATCATTGATATTCTGCCCTCACCTGAATATGTAATACCCTATTTGGAAACGAACTTAAAGGCACTCTAAGAGAGGTGCAGGAAAATGATTTTAGTTTGGAGGATCTACTAAAGGATATACAGTTTTTTATAATAGTGTATGCATGCTACATTTGTTTCTTAAAACTAAAATTATTTACCATATTTCCCAGTAATTCATGTGAGAATTTGTGTCTGTATGCATGAATTTTTTTTAGTTTTGATATTCTACCAATTCTTTATTTGAAATTCTAAGGCATTATAGACATCAGTATGACTTTTCAGAAGTTCTGCTCAACAACTGTGCTTCATATGGTTTTGGAATCATTAATAAACCATTCTGAGTTCCTCCCTAAATATCCCTGCCCATGTCCAGATGCCCGCAGACAAAAATCATTAGCAATTATACTATTCTTTGTGTATGTCACTTCCATCTTTAATTGCCCTGAAACACATCCTATTTTGTTTCCTAGGTGCCAAAATCTTCTAAGTAAATATCCTCTCCCTAAAGTCAGCAGCCAGACATCTTCAGCAGCAGCCAAGGGAAAGGCTTCAATGCTGTCTTCAAAACCATTCAAATGTCTTCAGCAAGTTCCAGTTAGGCCTGCCCTTTGTCCACCTTCTCTGCTTGTCCCTCCCCGCCTTTTTCCCCTCTATCCTAGGCAACGGTCAGAAGTGTTAATCTCTTTTCTGCTGTTTACACTTTACTGAAATTGTCTCCTGGCTCTTGATTTGATGGAAAAAGTTGGTATAATGGCTTTACAGAAAGATAAAAAAAGAAAAAGTTAGTACTTACAGTGCTTGGAAGAACTGCAGTTGCTAATAGTAGGTCTGCAAAAATTCTAAAGGGAAGATAGCTCTTCAGTTGATGGCCCATGTAAATGAAGGCCTGTTTTATAAAACAGCTGTGTTTTTACCATTGCTATTTAAGCTCCTGTACTTCTATTTAAACAGGAAATATAGGTTGTATGAGAAAAACATTTAATTGGGAGTATGTGTTTTCACAATTCAGTACTCTGAATCCTTTACTAATTTGCCTTTGAACTTTTTGGTGTTGAAAGTATTTGGTAGAAATGTATACATTTATTGTTTTCTTCTCTGAGTTACTACATTGATTCTGTTCATTCATGTGAAGACAACCTTCCACTGATTATCTCCAAATCTAACTGATCGTCTGATTGCCATAATCTTTGTTATAACTGCTTCATAGAATTAAGATGCTGTATGTTGCACAGAGGCTGTTGAACAAGAAATTCTCCATCACTGCTCGTTTTTTTAACATGAATTATTATCCCTTTCTTTAAAAAATGAATTAATGAATGAGTTTGAACTCAATAGGACATATTGTATACTTCATCTTTTTGAATATTTAATAATTTTTTGCTTGTTTTAAAACTTATGTTCAATATCTATATGTTTGTCTGTAGTGTACAATTCCATTAGTTGTAAGAAAGGTATCCAGGGCACCTGGTGCCTCAGTTGGTTAAGTGCATGCCTTTGGCTCAGGCCATGATC
This sequence comes from Enhydra lutris kenyoni, assembly GCF_002288905.1. NCBI lineage: Eukaryota > Metazoa > Chordata > Mammalia > Carnivora > Mustelidae > Enhydra > Enhydra lutris. The sequence continues at coordinate 17,513,475 of NW_019154100.1, read as the reverse complement.
CCAGGGTCCTGGGATGGAGCCCTAAGTCAGGCTCCCTGCTCAGCAGAAAGCCTGTTTCTCCCTCTCCCTCTGCCCCTCCCCACTGCTTGTAAGTGCTCTCTCTCTCGAATAAACAAATACAATCTTGAAAAAAAAAAAAAAAATGTGTCCAGAAACCACTAGTTCAATTAGAATAACAAAACAGTTCCCTTACTTAAAAAATCCCTTACCCTGTCCCTTTTTAGACATCTTTCTGCATCATTTAGCACATCTCTCTACGCCCAACAGCTGGCAGCAGCTGATTTCTGTCCCTGAAGTTCTGGCGTTTTCACAACGTCATATAAATGGGATCAAACAATATGTAACCTTTTGGGTCTTCTTTCATTTAGCCTTATGCATTTGAGATTAATTTGAGTTGCTGATTGTATTAAGCTTTTATTGCCAAGTAATATTGTTTTTTGTTGATTGTGTTTTGTTTACCATATAGGAGTGTATTTGGTTTGTTTCAAGATTTTGATGATTATATGAAATGTCATCACAAATGTTCCTGTACAGGTTTTTATGTGGTCAGATGTTTTAGTGTTTTTAGAGTAAATATACTCAATCAGTAAATCATTTCTGGGTCATATGAAAAGTGGATATTTAACTTCATAAGACTTGTTAAAACTGTTTTTCGAAGTAGTTCTACCACTTTCCATTATTATCAGAAGTGTATATTTCCAGTTGTTTCACTTCTATTCTAGCACTTGATGTTACCTGCTTTATTTTTATTTCAGCCATTATAATAGAGTGTAATGGCCCTCATGTGGTTTTAATTTATGTTTCCCTAATAGCTAATGATCTTTAACATCTTTTTAATCTCCTTATTTGCTATCCATATAGCTTCTTTGCTGAATTGTGATCAAATCTTTGGCCTACTTTTTGTGGTCTTGGTGTTCGTGTCTTGAGTGTTCTTTATATATTCTTCATTAAAGTCCTTTGTCTGATACTTGATTTATCCTTTTTTTTTTTAATCCCAGTGTGTGTGTCTTCTTGTTCTTACACTGAGATATTTTACAGAATAAATATACTGTTTTTTATGAAATACCAATGTATTTTTTTTTTCTTTTATGGAGTGTCTTATATAAGAAAACTTTGTTGAATCCAAGGTCACGAAGATTTTCTCTTATATATTCTTCTAAACACTGGTTTTAGGTTTTACCTTTACATATATGACCCACTTTGAGTAATTTTTATTTGAGACATGAGGTGTAGGTTTGGTTCTTTTTCTTTTTCTTTTTCCTTACATATAATAAAATCTATCACTATTTGTTGGAAAGCCTATACTTTCTTCCTGGAATTGGCTTTGCTCTATTTTCAGATATAAACTGGCAATACTCATTTAGGTATTTCTGAACTAATAATATGTTGTCTTGATTATCGTGGCTTTATACTAAAACTGTTCATTCAAGATTCCGAATTTTATTGCGCTTTTTCAAAATAATTTTGAGTGCTCTGTTTCTTTTCATTTTTATATAAATTTTAAAAAGAGTTTGTCAGTATCTATAAAAATTCTTTCTTGGGTTTTGCATTCTGTAGATCAATTTGAGGAGAATTGATATCTTAACATTGTTCCAAACTATGAACATAGTATATTTGTACATTTACTTAGAACTTTTATTTAGTTTTTTTTTATTAGTGGTGTGTAGTTTTCAGCATACAGATCTTAAAAAGTAATTCCTGAGAATTTCTTAGTTGGGGAGGGTAGTTGTTAGGAGAGCTTTAGTGAGTAGTAATTTAAAAAAAAATTTTTTTCCTGTCCATTGACTATGTTATTGCATAGAATTATCACTGACTTTTTTTATATATATTCACCCTCTGTCTTTTGATATTACCTAACTCATTTATTAGTTTTAGGATCTCTTTTGTATATTACTTGAGATTTTCTGCAAAGGCGATCAAATCATGTTGTTTACAAATAGAAAATTATTTTTTCTTAATGTGTACGTCTTTTATTGTTCTTTCTTTGCTGCATTGGCTCAGACCTTCAGTCACTGTTAGAGGAAAGTTGTCAGCAACAATATCCCTTGACTTAGTTCCAGTATTAGAATGAAGGCACTCAGGCATTCATTATTAAGTATGATGTTAGCTTTAGGGTTTTCATAGGTCATTGTATCAAAGTGAGGAAGTTGAGGTTTTTCAATTTTATTCTTTTCAAAGAACCATCTTTTGGTTTCATTGATTCTTTTTCTGCTGTTCTCCTCTTCGTAATTTTATTAACTTTAGCTCCTTATTATTTTCTGCTTGCTTATGGTTGTTTCACTTTTTTCTTTTTTCTTTTTAAAGTGGAAACTTAGATTATTAAGTTACGACCACTCTTCTTTTCTAACATAAGCGTTTATTATAGATAACTATTGTCACTCTTTAAGCTGTGTTTCAAAAAATTTATTTTCATTTTTTTTAGTTCAAAATACTTCCTAATTTATCTTGAGACTCCCTTTTTGGTTCATTCTGTGTTCGTAAATATGTTGTTTAATTTCCGTATATTTTGGGGATTTTTGGGGTGTATGTCAGTAGTTGATTTCTTATATAATTCTATTAGGATCAAAGAATATACTTTATATGATTTCAGTCCTTTCAAATGGTTAACGTTTGTATTAAGACACAGGACATGGTCCATTTATACGCAAGTAAAAGAATGTGTAATCTGCTTTTATTGGGTGGAATGTGTAAGTTGGTTAGTCTGTCTTTTCAGGGCTTCTATATATTTATAGTTTCTATGTATGTTAATTTCTCAGTGAGTAATTTTATTTCCAAGTATAATTGCTCATTTGCCTATGTCTGCATTTATCAATTTCTGCTTCATGGGTTTTCAAACTCTGTTGTAAAGTGCTCCCAAATATAGCTCCATCTTCCTGGTGAACTGACTTTTGCCATTGTATAATGCCCTCTTTATGCCTAGGAATTTTCCTTTACCTAAAATCTTCTGTGTTTGAAGTTAATATTTTCAGTACAGCTTTCTTTAAGTTGGACTTCTCATGGTTTATTTCTTTTTCCTATCATTTTACTTTTATCCTAACAATAAATATTTAATTGATTTCTTATATGCAGTGTATTTTAATTTTTTATTCTAATTTCGTTTTTTTTTTTTCTTTTACCTGTTCAGATCATTTGCATTTTGTGTTTTTTCGACATGGGCGAATCCCATTTATAATTGTTTTATGTTTGTACCCTGTTTTTTTTTTTATTCTTTGACTTTCCCTTTCCTGTGTTCATTTGTATTGTTTCAATATTTTTAATACACCTATTTAATTATTGTTTTTTAGTTGTCTCTGAATATTTTTGGTTGATCATGACATACTTAATGTTCATAGTCTACGTAAGGTTGATGTTTTATCACTTCAGATGAAATGTAAAAAGGTGCAATCATGGATTCTCCTTAGACCTGTATGTTAACAGTTGTCCCATGCCTTGCACCCACACATTGAAACCCTTCCAGCAGTGTCATAATTTTTACCTTATACATTCATACTTAATAAACTTGAGAAAAAAGTTTGTTATATATACCGAGGTGTTTACTGATTCTATTGATCTCCCTCTGATCCTGAATTCCAGGATCATTGCTTCTAGTATCATTTCTCTTCTGCCTGAAGAACTTTCATTAGCATTTCCTTTAGAGAAGATATGCTATTAGTGAATTCTCTTTTCATTCATTGGAAAATGTGTTCATTTTGCCGTAATTTTTGAAAGGTATTTTTACTGGTTATAGAATTGTTAAGTTGTCAGTTATTTTCTTAGAGCCCTTTAAACTGCACTCTCATCTGGGTCTTTATTTTGTGTTAGTAAATCTGAAAGCATTAAATTCATTGTTCTCCTATATGTAATGTGTGTCATTTTTCCTCTGGCTGCCTCTTCGATATTTTCTTAATCTTTAGTTTTCACCTGGGAGATTATTTAGTTTTTACCTATGAGATGCAGCTGGTCATGATTTTCTTTTTTATACTGTTTTGGGGGTTTGCAGGGTTTTTTAATCTGTAAAATACCTGTATCTGTATTTATATCTCTATATATGTACATATATATATACATACATATATGTGTGTGTGTGTGTTTTGGGAGATATTTATTGAAGTATAATTAACATATTAGCTTCAGATGTACAACATAATGATTCAGTAATTTGATACATTACTCAGTACTTATCAAGGTAAGTGTACTCTTGGAAAGACAGAGATCACAAGTAGGCAGAGAGGCAGGCATAGAGAGAGGAAGGGAAGCAGTCTCCTTGTTGAGCAGAGAGCTGACACGGGGCTTGATCCCAGGACCCTGGGATCATGTCCTGAGCTGGAGGCAGAGGCTTTCACCCACTGAGCCACCTAGGCACCATAAAGTAAGTGTACTCTTAATCCCCTTTATCTATTCTAACCATCCTCAACCCACCTTCCCTCTGGCAATTGATATTTTGTTTTCTGTATTTAAGAGTCTATTGTTTGTTTGTCTCTGTTTTTCTTTGTTCCTTGGTTTTGTTCTTAAATTTCACATACTATTATATGGTATCTGTTTTTTGTTGTTGTTGTTGTTGTTGTTTTTAAAGATTTTATTTATTTATTTGACAGAGCGAGAGATCACAAGTAGAGAGGCAGGCAGAGAGAGAGAGAGAGGGAAGCAGGCTCCCTGCTGAGCAGAGAGCCCGATGCGGGACTCGATCCCAGGACCCTGGGATCATGACCTGAGCTGAAGGCAGCGGCTTAACCCACTGAGCCACCCAGGCGCCCTATGGTATCTGTTTTTCTCTTGACTTACTTTCCTTAGCATTATATTCTCTAGCACTATCTATGTCATTGCAAGTGGCAAGATCTCATTCTTTTTATGGCTGAATAGTATTCCATTATACACACACACACACACACACACACACACACACACACACACACACACCCGGCATCTTCTTTATCCATATATCAGTGAATGGATTGCTTGGTTGCTGCTATATGTTGATTATTGTAAATAATGCTGTAGTAAATACAGGGTGCATATATCCTTTCAAATTAGTGTTTTCATTTTTTGTTTTGTTTTTTGTTTTTTGTTAAATACCCCATAGTGAAATTGCTGTATCATATGGTTATTCTATTTTTAATATTTTGAGGAACGTCTGTACTGTTTTTATAGTGGTTGCACCAATTTACATTCCCACCATCAGTGCAAGAGAGTACCTTTTCCCCCACACCCTAGCAAACACTTACTCTTTCTTGTGTTTTTGATTTTAGCTATTCTGACAGGTGTGAGGTTTTGATTTTATGATTTTGATTTTCATTTCCCAGATGATCAATGATGTTGAGCATCTGATGTGTCTGTTGACCATTTGTGTGCCATTAGTGCAAAATATCTTCAGATCCTCTGCCCATTTAGAATTGGATTATTTGGGGGTTTTTGGTGCGGTTTTTTAATATATTTTGGATATTAACCCTTTATTAGAAAAATCATTTGCAAATATGTTCACCCGCTCCATAAGTAGCCTTGTTTTGTTGATGGTTTCCTTTACTGTGAAAAACTTTTTATTTTGGTGCAGTCCACTAGTTTAATTTTGCTTTTGTTTCCCTTGTCTGAGGAGACATATCTAGAGAAATATTTCTTGGCTGATGTCTTTTCCCTATGTTTTTTTCTAGGAGTTTTATGGTTTCAGGTCTCACCTATAGGTCTCACAGTAGTCTTTATTTTCTAAAAAAAGTTTTCTTCATCAGTCTTTCCTCCTGACACTTTAAGGATACTTACAACAGATTTGATATTTATATTGTCTTATAGGTTTCTGAGTCTCTGATGAACTGTTTTAATTATTTTTTTTTTGATTTGGCAATTTTTTTAAAAAGATTTTATTTACTTATTTGACAGAGATCACAAGTAGGCAGAGAGAGGGGGAAGCAGGTTCCCCACCGAGCGGTGAGCCTGAAGTGGGGCTCAATCCCAGGACCCTGGGAACATGACCTGAGCCGAAGGCAGAGGTTTAACCCACTGAGCCACCCAGGTGCCCCTGATTTGACAATTTTTTAATGGTCTGTTTTGACAGGAACTTTCTTCTCTTGACTTCAATCTGTTATTGAGCTCATCCAACCCAAATTTCAGTATTTAGCTTTTAAATTATAAAATTCCCTTGTGTATTTTATAATTTTTTTAGCTATTTTAAAAAATTGTGATAAATATACATAGTACAAAATTTACCATTTTAACCATTTTTAATGTGCAGTTTGGTGACATAAGTACATTCATGTTGTTGTACAACCATCCCTGCCAGACATCCAGAGCACAGTTGTCATCTTGCAAGACTGAACCTCTGCACCCTTTAAACAGTGACTCCCTATTCCCCTTCTCCCCAGTCCCTTGAAACCCCCATTATACTCTCCATTCTTTTCAAAATTATTTATTTATTTGACAGACAGAGATCACAAGTAGGTGGAGAGGCAGGCAGAGAGAGATAGGAGGAAGCAGGCTCCCCACGGAGCAGAGAACCCGACCTGGGGCCCGATCCCAGGACCCTGAGATCACAATCTGGGCTTAAAGGCAGAGGCTTTAACCCACTGGACCACCCAGGCACCCCTATACTCTCCATTTTTATGTAGTTGAATATTCTAAATACCTCATCTGAGTGGAATCATACAGTATGTTTTATGACTGGCTTATTCAGTTCACATAATGTCTCAAGGTTCACCCATTTTATACTGTGCATTGGAATTTGTTTCCTTTTAGAGGCTGAATAATATTCTGCTGTGTATATATGCAACATTTTGTTTATCCATTCATTCATTCTCTGATGGACATTGGGTTGCTTCCACCTTTTGGCTGCTGTGAACATGGTTACACAATTACCTCTTCAAGATTACTTTCATTAATTTTGGGCATATACCCAGAAGTAAAAATGGTAGATCGTATGTTTAATTATTTGTTTCACTTTTTGGCAAACCAGCCACACCATTTTCCCTAGCAGGTTCAGCACTTTGGATTTCCACTAACACTTCCCAAGTGTTCCAATTTCTCTACATCCTTGCCTACACTTTTGTGTGTGTTTATTATTTATTTTTGGTGACAGCCATCCTAGTGGATGTGAAGTCGTATCCTGTTGTGAATTTGATTTGCATTCCCCTGATAATCAGTGATGGATGTTGCATATCTTTTCATTTGCCTATTGCCAATATGCATGTCTTCTTTAGAAAATTATCTCTTCAAGTGTTTTGGCTATTTTTTAGTTAGATTTGTTGCAATTTATATTTTCTCTGCCAAGGCCATCTACCATTCCTTTAAGAGTTTTTGTTCTCACTTCATGGGGCATGGTTATTGCATCCACTTAAAAGTCTGATAATTCCGAGCACCTGGGTGGCTCAGTTGGTTAAGCAACTGCCTTAGGCTCAGGTCATGATCCTAGAGTCCCAGGATCAAGTCCTACATCAGGCCCTCTGCTCATCAGGGAGCCGGCTTCTCCCTCTGCCCCTCGCCCCTTTCATGCTCTCTCTCCCTCTCAAATAAATAAAATCTTAAAAAAAAAAAAAAAAAAAAAAAGTCTGATAATTCCACCACCTGGGTCATTTTGAGGATAGTGTCTTTGATTATTTTTTACTTTAACAGTTGGTATTTTTCTGTTTTTTGTGTGCTGATCTTATCAATAACGTTGATTTATTTTTTTTAGTAGTCAATCCACCTAATTATTTTTAGCTTACAGTTCTCCTTTGCCTCTGGAGTGCTGTGGTTTCAACATTCAGTTTAGTTTTTCAGACTTCTCTCTAATGGTATCAGGTCATTGCATAGATGTGCCACCAGAGCCGTCTGGTACCTGAGCAATGTTCTCTTTATAGTTCAGTTTTCAAATATTTTGCGATATTTATTTAATTGAGTCCACACATATGCAGTTCAGAATGTAGGCTTCATACGTAGATTTAGAGAATCTCTTTTTTGCACTCCATCATCACTGGTTCCCCTGTATTCCTGGGTCTCAGGGACTTCTTTGAATTTACATTTCTGAAAGACAAAAGACTTGGATCTCTGAGTTTTGGATAAAGGCAAGCCATTGTGAGAAACATGAAATTTGTGTATATTGTAAAACAAATTCTTTTTTTTTTTTTAAGATTTTATTTATTTATTTGAGAGAGAGGCAGTGAGAGAGAGCATGAGCAAGGAGAAGGTCAGAGGGAGAAGCAGACTCCCCATGGAGCTGGGAGCCCGACGCGGGACTCGATCCTGGGACTCCGGGATCGTGACCCGAGCCGAAGGCAGTCGTCCAACCAACTGAGCCACCCAGGCGTCCCTGTAAAACAAATTCTTAATGATATATCCATTAAAGCCTACCCGTGACTTTTTTTTAATGAGAATTTTAAGGTAAAAAATATCCCTCCCCCCAAATTGATGAGTTCATGTTTCACAATAATGAAAATAATGGAAAATTTTAAGACTGTCTATATTAGAGCAAAATCTGGTTTCATATTAAATTTTAGACTTGAGACAAAGTATTGCTTTGGGTGATGTCAGGGTTCAGAGGCATTGTGACTGATAACAAAACTTCAACAATTTTAAGTCCAGAGTGACTCAGTTACAGGCAAAACAATTTCTTCTAGTAATTAAATTGGCATTCCATCTCTTCTATTCAACCTTGTATCTTAATTGTGATCTTTGCATTTTCCTGATGTTTGAGATTACTCTGTAACTCCATTAAATCAGGGTGTTGTTCTCAGGTGGCCACTTATCTTCCCTGGAAGCGTATTTTCAGTGTATCATTCACACTGCACTTAAGTATTCAAGCCATTGTCAGGGTTGTAGTTACTGTTTCAGGGGTGTCTCTTCATTTCATTTAATTTTTCATTCTTGCCACTGAAAAACTCTCTGCCTTGGTAACCAGCTCATTATGTCTTATCATCTTAGTTGACTACTTTGGCTTCGTTCAGACTGACAGCCAGCTTGATTATTCATTTATTCAATTACGTATTTATCTACTTCTGTTACATTCATTTTCATAATGTTTAGGTTATATGAAACAATTTATGTTGTTTTGCATTTTTTAGTACAGTAAGGAAGGGTGCATAATTAATGAGATTTTATTGAATGGAATTATTGTGACTCAGGAAGTCTCTGTGTTAGTGATACTCTAATTCACTTACATCTGTTTTCTGAATAGTTTCAGTGGAGAAATTGCCTTTTCCTTGATCCAAGAACATTATATAGAATTTTAACCTTAAATTGTAAATATATTCAAACAGCAACCTGGTATTGTTTAAGATGTTAAAGTGTGAAGTATGTTTATTAATTCAGAAATATATCCTGAATTTTTCAATGTTGTACACACTGTTCGAGACGTAAGAGGTAAAGCAGTAAACATAGTAGACAAGACCTTCTGACTTCATTGTGGTTCCATAGTATTGGGACAGACAACATCGAGTATTGAAAGGTGAGGAGTAGGATGGAGAAAAAGAGAGAATGAGATGGAGTTAGTGGGGGTATAATCTGATATATTAAAATAGAAAGTCAGTCTCCAAATCGCTTCACTAATCTACATTTCTACCAACCGTCAATGAAAGTTTCTAAATCTTCACCAACCTCCCACTTCTGACAATATTCAGTCTTGTAACCTTTCCTAACCTGTTGGGTGTAACTGATATCTTGTTTCACCTTTTCCATGTTTTTAAATGTTTTTGGACATTGCAAGTCTCTTTTCTCCAAATGCTTCTCATGCTACCCTTCTTTGAATTTAAATCCTAATATTTATGTAGTAATCAATTTTAACCTTGTAATTTATGATTTAAAGCAACTTTTATCAGGCTTATTGAGGTATAATTTGCATTCAGTATTACGCATTTTAAAATTTACAGTTTATTGAGTTTTAACAAATGTATATAATTGTGCAGTTTCTATCAGAATCAGTATATCAAACATTTCTGTCATACCAGAAAGTTTTCTTGCATCTCTTAGCAGTCCTTCTGTCCTCTCACCTCTAATCCGCGACAACTACTGATGTGTTACCTTCTGTTAGTTTTGCATTTTGTAGGCCATTTTATAAATGGAATCATAAACTATATAGTTGCTTTTGAAGTTTTTAAAGAAGTCTTTCCTCACCCATATATAACGAAAGTTATGTATTCTCTAATATATTTTTTTTATTAACACATCAATTTACCTTCCACGCTTAGCAACTTGAATCCATCAGGACTCCAATTTTTATGTTTAGTTAAGAATTGAATTTTTTCAGAATTTAGGGATGGACTTGTTTCAGTACCATCTGCTAATTAGTATTCCTAAGGAAATGCAGCCGGGATTTTCATTGAGAATGCACTCGGTATATAGTGTTACTTAGAGAGCATGGCTACATAGAGTCATCTCATCCGGTAACATGAAATATCTCTTTATTCAGTTCTTTATGCCTCTTAAAAGGCCTTTAACTTTTTTCCTATAGAGATCTTAAATACTTTAATTAATTCCTTCATAGTGAATTGTTTTTCTTAGTATTGTGAATCACTTCCTACATTCTGTATGTATTTATTGGTAAATCACAGGAGTGCTGTTGATTCTTATAAATCAATCTTCTAGTTGGCCTTAGCACTGAACTTTCTGATGAGTTTTAGGAGTTACTGATTTTATTGTTTTTTGTGAGCAGACCATGTAGTCTGCAAATAGTAACAATCGTATTCTTCCCTTCAGGCTGTTACATATGCTATTTCTTCTTTTCTGAAAGCATTGATCAAGACTTGCTCAATTAAAACTAGTGATAAGAATAGAAATACTTATCTTATTCTCTATTATTTAAAAAATGGCATCTGTGAGCTTCACAGGGATTTATGCAACCAGTTTGAGAATCACCAGAGTTGTCCTAATTAATGTCTGAAAATGATGTATCTAAACTAGTTTAAAATTTTAAATATTGACTCCATAGTTGAAAATATATTGACAAAACTATAGAGAATTGTGTATTTCTTCAGTTAAAAACAAAAATGCATCAGTATTTTATTCATGGACATCATGAATTTTAGTATGTTGGAAATATAGTAAGTTGGGGAATTCTATGTTAGGTATACTGATGGCATACCAGTACTTAAATTGCTGGGGGGGTTTTTTGTTCACTTTGTTTTGTTTTTTAAGATTTTATTTATTTATTTGACAGACAGAGATCACAAAGGCAGAGAGAGAGGAGGAAGCAGGTCCCTGCTAAGCAGAGAGCCCAATGTGGGGCTCGATCCCAGGACCCTGGGATCATGACCTGAGGCTTTAACCCACTGAGCCACCCAGGAGCCCCTAAATTGCTGTTTGTTAAAAGGTCTTCTACCCACCCCAGGATCCCTCATATCCTATTTAAAAGTTTTTCTAAAATGAATTGGGGTTAAGATTTACATGTTAAGTATCTTTTATCCAATACTGGCACACCTATTCTAGATCTCTATGATTGTCACGTATGATAGATAATGTGCTCCACAGTATGAAATATTTATAACCACACATGTAATTCATAAAAGAAAATCTACTTAGTGGTCTTAATTTGTCTGCATTATCAGAATATGGGTTTACTCACCACTCAAATATTAGCAACCTCCTGTTTAAAAAACCCTTCCCTAGAAATGATCCCTATGTCCAGATTTCAAAGCTCAAGTTCTTGGTCAACAGGGCAATCTCTACATGAAGAAGTATCCTCCCAGATTCCTTGTGTTATGGGATGTATGTGTCTTCTACTTTCTACCCCTTTTAGTCCCTGACTGCCCATTTCCCGTGTTGCATGCTACGCAGCTTCTGACTCTTGGCCAGTCTCCCAGGATGGAGCTCCTCTCTGCAGCTGCCTGGTAACCATTTCCCTCTAGCAGCAGCTACAGTTCCAGAACAATGAGCGCCAAACTCCTCCATGTCTACTCTACTCCCTTCCCTTTATATGGTTGTGGAGAACAAATTCTTCATTGTCTCTACTGCCTTATCTATGTTAGGAGATGAATTGAGCAAGAATCCCTATTGTAGAATAGCAGCCTGACTCTGCCAGTCAGGTTGGGAAGTAAAGCAAGTGTGTGGGACTTAAGTGGCAATTTCAATAGGAAAGGAAGGAAACTATGGTGGTATATGTAACCTAGTTCACCTTTATTATCTGTTTAAATCAACTACTTGAAAAAATTAAACTGTGATTATCAAGAGGGTTGGTGCAAAGAAGCGGCCAGTGAACAAGTGTGCCTGTTAAGAACATATGCTTCTTCTTGGCAAGGGAGAAATATGGAGAACCATGGATATGAAGCAGTTATTTCTTTTTTTTTTTTTTTTTTAATTTTATTTTTTATAAACATATATTTTTATCCCCAGGGGTACAGGTCTGTGAATCGCCAGGTTTACACACTTCACAGCACTCATCATAGCACATACCCTCCCCAATGTCCATAATCCCACCCCCCCAACCCCCCTCCCCCCATTAACCCTCAGTTTGTTTTGTGAGATTAAGAGTCACTTATGGTTTGTCTCCCTCCCAATCCCATCTTGT